>NC_141003.1:62852803-63268035 GCF_052327205.1 Somniosus microcephalus
CCCTCTCTCTCCTCCTGCCCCTCTCTCTCCCCTCTCTTCTCCTCTCTCTCTCCCTCCCCCTCTCTCTCTCTCCCTCCCCCTCTCTCTCTCCCCGCTCCTCTCTCTCCCCTCTCTCTCCCCTCTCTCTCTCTCCCTCCCCTCTCTCCCTCCCTCTCTCCCTCCCTCTCTCCCTCCCCCCCCACCCACCCTTCCTCCCCGCTCTCTCTCTCCCTCCCTCCCCTCTCCCTCTCTCTCCTCTCGCCCTCTCTCCCTCTCCTCTCCCTCCCTCCCCCTCTCTCTCTCTGCCTCCCCCTGTCTCTCCCTCCTTTCCGGTCGGTACCGAACGGAGTCAGTCCGACACCGGGAGGCCGGGTTCCCATCGCGCCGAAGCGAGCCCGGGGTTCCTCATCGTTAACGCGGCGGGCCTTTGGACCCGGTTGGCCGGGGCGGCAGACGAACGCCTTTCGCTGTGGACTCCCATGTCCGATTTCAGTCGGGGACGGCTCAGAGAGGGGGGAAGGAGAGAGAGAGAGAGACTGGGGGGACAAGAGAGAGAGAGAGAGAGACTGGGGGGGAAGGAGAGAGAGAGAGATAATTTTTTTTTGCTGCAGGGCCTGGCCGGTCTGTAATGGCCGCCACTCACCTCAGGATTGGTCAACTGCTATTTTGAACATTTTTTAAAAGTAAAGACGCCTATGGACACTCCCCTGATTGGTCAAATATGCCTATGAGACTCCCCTGATTTTTTGAATGTTTTTTAAAAGTAAAGACGCCTATGACACTCCACTGATTGGTTAAATACGCCTATGACACTCCACTGATTGGTTAAATACGCCTATGACACTCCCCTGATTTTTTGAACGTTTTTCAAAAGTAATTACGCCTATGACGCTCCCCTGATTGGTCAAAAATGCCGTTGACACTCCCCTGATTGGTCAACCGCTAATTAGCGGATTTTGTATATTTTTTGAACTTTTTTTTAGAAGTAAGTATGCCTAGGGACACCCTCCTAATCATAAACCTTTCTTTTGATATGACATATGTGTAGGTACGCTCTATAACTTTTGAGTGATGCCCAGACAGACAGACAGACAGACAGACACCACTATCCTTTTATATATATAGATACTAGCTAGAGTGCCCGGCGGTGCCGAGGGTTTTTTGAGGGCATGTTGTTATGAAAAAAGTAGAAATAATTTTAATATATATAAAAGAGTTTGTCTGTCTGTGTGGGAAGGAGAGAGAGAGAGAGGGAAAGAGAGAGGGGGGAAGGAGAGACAGAGAAAGGGGGAAGGAGAAAGAGAGAGAGGGGGAAGGAGAGAGAGAGAGCGGGGGTAAGGAGAGAGAGAGCGGGGGGTAAGGAGAGAGAGAGAGGGGGAAGGAGAGAGAGGGGGGGAAGGAGAGAGAGAGGGGGGAAGGAGAGAGAGAGAGGTGGAAGGATGAGAGAGGGGGGAAGGAGAGAGAGAGAGAGACGGGGAGAGAGAGAGAGAGACTGGTGGGAGAGAGAGAGAGAGACTGGGTGGGAGAGAGAGAGAGAGACTGGGGGGAGAGAGAGAGACTGGGGGGAGAGAGAGACTGGGGGGAGAGAGAGACTGAGGGGGAGAGAGAGAGAGAGACTGGGGGGGAGAGAGACGCAGAAAGCAGGAAAAAGAAGGAAGCAAGATGGCGGCTACTCACCTCAGTTCAGAACGATAAGGCCCGCTCACACACGCGGAATGTTGAAGGTTTTTCGGATACCGCGGGCGCAATTTTTGTCCGGCCGAAACGTAAATACACTTAAGACCGTTTTGGAAATGTAAGCTTTCTTTCGACGTAACGCACGCGTAGGTACGCTCTATAACTTTCGAGCGCATAGCCGCCCAGACGCACACGTGCAGACAGACAGACAGAAGGACAGAAGGACAGACAGATTGACCGATTTATATATATATCTAGATACTAGCTAAAGTGCCCGGCGGTGCCGAGGCTTTTTCGAGGGCATGTTGTTGTTGGAAGAGAGAGAGAGAGAGAGCGACTGGGGGGGGGAGGGGGGAAGAGAGAGGAGAGAGAGAGCGACTGGGGGGGGTGAGAGAGAGCCGACTGGGGGGAAAGAGAGAGAGCGACTGGGGGGAAGAGACGAGAGCGACTGGGGGGGAAGAGAGAGAGCGACTGGGGGGAAGAGAGAGAGCGACTGGGGGGCAGAGAGAGAGAGCGACTGGGGGGGAAGAGAGAGAGCGACTGGGGGGGAAGAGAGAGAGCGACTGGGGGGGAAGAGAGAGAGCGACTGGGGGGGAAGAGAGAGAGCGACTGGGGGAAGAGAGAAGCGACGGGGGAAAAGAGAGAGCGACTGGGGGGAAGAGAGAGAGCGACTGGGGGGAAGAGAGAGAGCGACTGGGGGGAAGAGAGGGAGGGGAGGGGAGGGGAGGGAAGAGAGGGAGGGGGAGGAAGAGAGGGAGGGGAGGGGAGGGGAGGGAAGAGGGAGGGGAGGGGGGGAAGAGAGAGGGGAGGGGGAGGGCAGAGGGGAGGGAGGGGAGGGCGGGGGGTAGGGCGGGGGGGGAGGGGAGGGGGGAGGGGGGATGGCTGGGGGGAGGGGGTGAGGGAGGGAGGGGCGGGGGAGAGGGGGGGAGGAGGAGAGAGCAGGGGGGGAGGGATGGGCGGGGGGGAGGGAGGGGAGGAGGGAGGAGGAGAGAGGAGGGGGGGGAGAGGGGGGGAGGGGAGGGGAAGGGGGAGAGTCCCCGAGCCCCCTGATCCCCGTCCCCCCAAACTCCCGAGCCCCCTGGTTGGCCCCCCCGAGACTCGCCCCCACCCACCAACCAAGCACCGAACCTCCGGAGGCGCGATCTTCCGAGCACCGGCCTCCAGAGCTGGCTTCAAGATTGCGGCTGTGCGAGACGGCCGGCGAGCCCGGTTGCCAGGGTAACCCTTGACGCTCACCAAGCCCCGCCCCCCGGCAGAGCCAGAGAAAGAGACGCCGCGTCTCAGCTGCTCCTGCTGCACGCGCACCCTTTAGTAACGTAGCGGCGCTGGGGCTGAGGCCCGCCCCTCCAGCCTTCGAGTGGGGCCGGGAGGTGCCTAGCTCGGGCGTGGGGTGCGGAGGAGAGGCCGAGGCTTCGAGGCCTACCTGGAACAACGGGGAAAGGTAGGAAAATTAATGAGATTAGATAAGTTAATTACTTTCTAAATCATTTTTTTTTAAAACAATATGTGTTTTAAAAGCAACGTTTTTTTTTTAAAGACGCAGAAAGCGGGAAAAAAGAAAGGAAAAGTTTGGAATCAAGATGGCGGCGACTCACCTCGGTTCAGAACGATAAGGCCCGCTCACACACGCACCGATTGGTCGACCGTCAGGTCACCATAGCGTAGGATTGGTCAATCGTCCCGTCACTCGACCGTAGGAGGGGCCCGGCCGCACGTGGCAGCAAACCGGCGTACGATTGGTCGACCTCGAGGTCACTCTGTCGCTAATGAGCGGGTAATGAGATGCTAATGAGCGGAATGTTGAAGGTTTTTCGGATACCGCGCGCGCGATTTTAGCCCGGCCGAAACGTAAATACGCTTAAGACCGTTTTGGAAAGGTAAGCTTTCTTTCGATGTAACGCACGCGTAGGTACGCCCTTGTAACTTTCGAGCGCATAGCCGCCCAGACGCACACGTGACACAGACAGACAGAAGGACAGAATGACAGACAGACAGATAGACAGTTTATATATATAGACTAGCTGGGGGAGCCCGGCTTTGCCAGGGCTGTTTTGGGCCGGGCGGTTTAAATCGAGTCCCAGGCTTTCGGGCCTGTCTCTGTGTCCCTCTGTGAATCTGTTGCCGGGCTACATTTTAAATCGAGTTGCAGGCTTTCGGGCCTGTCTCTGTGTGCCTCTGTGAATCTGCTGCTGGGCAACATTTCTACCTTTTAATACCTTGAAAGATGAAAGTGAAAGTAATTATAAAACGTTTTTGGTAAATCTGATGTTATTTTTAAAAGAGGTACTAACTTTTTCGAAGCTGGATTAGCAGATTTTGAGCTGGAAGTAGTGAAGCAATGGCTGCACAATACCTGAGTTGAAAAGCATTAGTCCCGCCCACAGACGCAGCGATTGGCCAACCATCAGGTGACTTAACTGTAGGATTGGTCAATCGTGACGGCACAGGATTGGTCGACCTTGACGTCAGTGAATCAATGCTAATTAGCAGATAATGAGTTTAATTTTGAAGGTTTTTTGCATAAGGCTGCGAACAATTTTTCGTCCGAGACCGAAAAAGTAAATATGCTTACGACCGTCCCGGAACGGTAAGCTTTCTTTGGAGGTAACGCATGCGCAGGTACGCTCTATAACTTTCGTGCGTATAGCCGGACAGACAAAACATACGGAACCGCTTTATATATATAAGATAGAAGAAGATAAATAATAGATAGATTGGTTGACAGCCTATCCCCAGAAATGGAGATGGTAAAGCTGATGAAGGGAAGAATCGTCGATGCACCATGTTAAGAAAAACGACGTGTGGAAAAAGACAAAGGAGGTGTGAAGCAAAGTTGATGAAAATTTCCAGTTCGAGTCATAAATATGAAATAGTCACCAATAAATCCAATAAGGATTTCAGGAGAGCCTTCTTTACCCAGAGAGTGGTGAGAATCTGGAACTTGCTACAATATGGAGTAGCTGAGGCGAAAAAGGAATAGAATGATATGCTGATAGGGTTAGAGGAAGTAAATAGAGAGGGAGGAGGCTCCTGAGGCATTGACTAGTTGGGCCAAATGGCCTGATTCTGTGCTGTAACTTCTATATCATTCTATGAAAACAAATATGGTGTGTGAGGACAGGTTTCTACAGGAAGGTGAAAAGCCGTGCCCCCCTGTGCAGGCCCCACCCCCTGTTCATGCTCCACCCACTGTGTGCCCATCAATTTCTAGCCTCACAAATCAGAGATAAACTTTGAAGGTTTGGGGATTGCTGTTGTGATTATTGCAGCTTGTTTAGTCTAATTCCCTTTAACTGCAGGTTTTGCTACTCCGAGTGGAACATCAGAGAATGGGCAACTGGAGACAGAGACGGATCAGGGTCAGGACCTTGAAAAACGTGGCATCTTTGGGAGCAAATATTGTTTTGATGGCGGGCTTTATTTTGGTTATTGTTACCAGTTTATCTTGCAGAAAAGGTATTGGATAGATGCTGAGGTAAGTCCCTGGAGTCTCCATTTTAAGTTATTGGCTTTGTTCCTCAGTGTTTCTAAATGTGACCAGACACAGAGAATGAAAGAACCTTCTTGTTTATATCTGGACAGTTCTGATTGACTCAGTGTGTTCCATCAGTGGGCAACATGGTCTACATTGTATTCTACATTAGACACTGAGGGCACTGAACTGTGACTTTGAACCCTACAGACAAGGAGGGTCCCAAGTCCATCCATGGACAGTGATGAGGGTGTTACAACTTGTCTGAGTGTCTCTGGATTAGAAAAGAGTAAAATCAGTGCGACTCCCTGGTCCTGATCACCATCCAGTGAGACCTTCTGCAAAATGCATTGTCTGGAAGTTTGGTGGGGACAGGATTGGGCTCCAGATCCTGCTCTTCAGATCAAAGATGACAAGGTCCATTTAAAGGCTCTGCTGTCAGCCCATTGAAAGGGCAAAGAGTGTGAAAAACATGTATCCATTCAGCTAAGATTTCAGACATTTTCAAAAGCCGACGAGATGCATCCAATGTTTGTTAGTTTTACATTGAATGGTCTTCCCAGGTCACTTTCATTGAATGGGTCTGTAATATCTCCCCAGGTCAATTCATTTGTACCCTTCCTATTGGGCAATGTTCGTCTATTTAAATTCCCCCATGTGATATTAGCAAGATAAATTGTATACCTTGCATACCTGGGACTAATTTATTTTGAGCCCTTTTAGACTGTTTCGGACTTCCATGATATTTATTCTACTTGTATTACTGTTTTCGGGAGAGCACATTACCCACACATTCCCTTTTAAATATTTGAAGGAAGTAATGATCTCTTTATTACTAAATCCATGGGGGAGAAATTCGGTATCGCCCCATTTGGGGCGCAATTATCGGCCGGGCGCAAAGTTTAGCGCCTGGCGCTAATTATCGCCTCCGACTGCAAACTGGGCTTCTATCGCCCCTGGAGGTAATTGGAGCGCTAAATCAGGCGCTACACACCTCTCTTGGCGTTAACGCTGAGGAGCGAGGCGCTACCTCAGAGCGCTGGCGAAGCCCATGTGATGTCAGCCAGCAATGGAACACAGACACATTGGTGCCGGCCAGTTCTTAAAGGGGAGGGTCGATCTTGCTCTCCATCCACACCCTGCTCATTGCAGCCTTGAATCTCGGCCTGGAGAGACCTGTACATCAAATCTGCTGGAAAGAAGAATGGAGAGGCCCAGGGAAAGAGCTCAGGGTGCAACCCCCTTAGTCTCTTCTAAGTCGATGCAAGGAAGATCAAATCAAAATCAACCTGCAAAGTGCTGCTCAGTACCCAAAACTCCTTCATACAGCGTTGAATCTCTCCAGAAGTCTCTCTCTCTCTCTCAGAATGCGTGGTGCAAAAATGTCACCGACAAAAAAAGGCAGGAAGCGGTCACCTTGAAATAGCGCTCCCCTAGTCCCTTTCTGACAGCATAACGCTCCCCTCAACCTGTCGTTGCTAGCGGCAGGCGGTAAGGCAGGGGGCGCCAATCAATTTCCGGTCCGCGGCACTAACGGGGCGTTGCGCATTCGACTGACGTCACAATCTGCTGGCGCAGGAGATTGTGGCAGTAGTGTTTAGCGCTGCCGCAAACTGTCTAGTTAATTTCGCGAGCGGCGCAAACATCGCTGCGCCCGTGCACTAGTTACTTCGTGTCCCATTAGCGCCCTCTGAAGGCGCTAACAGGAGGCGCAAACAACTGAATTTTTCCCCCCCATGTATATATCTTGCATTTCCAGTCCACACTTTTTACGTCAACATTTATAATGCGAAAACTGTTAAAATATAGGTAAAGAAAAATGAAGGCCACTCATTTAGGTTTCACAGAATAATGGACAAATTCTAGAATGCCATTGAATAAAAATGGAATTGAATTTATTGGGGGAGAAAGTCAACTCACACCTGTCTATTTTGCACTGAAGAAACAGGCGGTAAGGGGACACCATAATCGCCCTTTGATGCCCAAAGCCCACCCGACGCAATATTCAGCCAGGCCTGAAAATGGGCGAGCAGCCCACCCGCCTGAGACAGGCCTAAACCTTCTTAAATATGCAAATCGGGCCCTACGCCGATTGTAGTTGGGAAAATGCTGGAATCTATTATAAAGTCTACTCTCAATCATCAGCAAAGTGATGGAAGGTGTCATCGACAGTGCTATCAAGCGGCACTTACTCAGCAATAACCTGCTTACTGACGCCCAGTTTGGGTTCCGCCAGGGCCACTCAGCTCCTGACCTCATTGCAGCTTTGTTCCAAACATGGACAAAAGAGCTGAACTCAAGAGGTGAGGTGAGAGTGACTGCCCTTGACATCAAGGCAGCATTTGATCAAGTGTGGCATCAAGGAGCCCTAGCAAAACTGAAGTCAATGGGAATCAAGGGGAAAACTCTCCATTGGTTGGAATCATACCTAGCACAAAGGAAGTTGGCTGTGGTTGTTGGAGGTCATTCATCTCAATCACATGACATCACTGCAGGAGTTCCTCAGGGCAGTGTCCTAGGCCCAACCATCTTCAGCTGTTTCATCAATGACCTTCCCTCCATCATAAGGTCAGAAGTGGGGATGTTCGCTGATGATTGCGCACTGTTCAGCACCATTCGAGACTCGTCAGATACTGACGCAGTCCGTGTCCATATGCAGCAAGACCTGGACAACATTCAGACTTGGGCTGACAAGTGGCAAGTAACATTCGCACCACACAAGTGCCAGGCAATGACCATCTCCAACAAGCGAGACTCTAACCATCTCCCCTTGACATTCAATGGCATTACCATCGCTGAATCCCCCACTATCAACATCCTGGGGGTTACCATTGATCAGAAACTGAACTGGACCAGCCATATAAATACTGTGGCTACAAGAGCAGGCCAGAGGCTGGAAATTCTGCGGCGAGTGTCTCACCTCCTGACTCCTCAAAGCCTTTCCACCATCTACAAGGCACAAGTCAGGAGTGTGATGGAATACTCTCCACTTGCCTGGATGAGTGCAGCTCCAACAACACTCAAGAAGCTCGACACCATTCAGGATAAAGCAGCCCGCTTGATTGGCACTCCATCCACCATCTTCAACATTCACTCCCTCCACCACCGGCGCACTGTGGCTGCAGTGTGTACCATCTACAAGATGCACTGCAGCAACTCGCCAAAGCTCCTTCAACAGCACCTTCCAAACCCGCGACCTCTACCACTTAGAAGGACAAGGGCAGCAGACGCATGGGAACATCACCACCTACAAGTTCCCCTCTAAGCCACACACCATCCTGACTTGGACCTGTATCGCCATTCCTTCACTGTCGCTGGGCCAAAATCCTGGAACTCCCTTCCTAACAGCATTGTGGGTGTACCTACACCATATGGACTGCAGCGGTTCAAGAAGGCAACTCACCACCATCTTCTCAAGGGCAATTAGGGATGGGCACTAAATGCAGGCCTAGCCAGCCAGCGACGCCCACATCCCATCAATGAATAAAAAAAAAACAAAGGATGTAATAACTGGGCACTTAGAAACTATTACAGTAGTAAGATTGGGCAGAATCAACATGGATTTATGAAAGGGAAATCCTGTTTAACAAACCTACTGGAGTTCCTTGACGATGTAACTAGTGGAGAGGACAAAGTGGAACCGGTAGATGTGGTGTATTTGGATTTTCAGAAGGCCTTCGATAAGGTCTCACACAAGAGTTTGGTGAACAAAATTAGGGCACATGGAATTGGGGGTAATATACTAGCAAGGATTGAGAATTGGTTAACGGACAGAAAACAAAGAGTAGGGATAAACAGATCTTTTTCAGGATGGCAGGCTGTGACTAGTGGGGTACCGCAAGGATCGGTGCTTAGGCCCCAGCTATTCACAATCGATATCAATGGTTTGGATGAGGGGACTAAATGTAACATTTCCAAATTTGCTGATGATACAAAGCTAAGTGGCAGTGTCAGTTGCGAAGAGGATGTGAAGAGGCTTCAAGGGGATCTCGACAGGCTCAATGAGTGGGTGAGATCATGGCAGATGGAATATAATGTGGATAAACGTGAAGTTATCCACTTTGGTAGAAAAAACACAAAGGCAGAGTATTTCCTAAATGGTGAAAGATTGGGGAATGCAGATGCTTAAAGGGACCTGGGTGACCTTGTACATGAGCCACTGAAATGAATGTGCAGGTGCAGCAAGCCATTAGGAAGGCAAATGTTATGCTGGCCTTCATTACAAGAGGATTTTAGTACAGGAGCAAAGAAGCCTTACTCCAATTATATAGGGCCTTGGTGAGACCACACCTGGAGTACTGTGTACAATTTTGGTCTCCTTACCTAATGAAGGATATACTTGCCATAGAGGGAGTGCAATGAAGGTTCACGAGATTGATTCCTGGGATGGCGGGACTGTCGTATGAGAAGAAATTGAGTAAACTAGGTCTGTATTCTCTAGAATTCAGATGAATGAGATGGGATCTCATTGAAGCATACAAAATTATTACAGGGCTTGATAGGGTGGATGCTGGGGGAATGTTTCCCTTGGCTGGGGTGTCTAGAACCAGGGGCCACAGCCTCTGGATAAAGGGTAGGCCATTTAGGACTGAGATGAGACGAAATTTCTTCACACAGAGGTTGGTGAATCTTTGGAATTCTCTACCTCAGAGATCTGTGGAGGATCAATCATTGGGTACATTCAAAACAGAAGTCGATAGATTTCTGACTAGTAAGGGCATCAAGGGATATGGCGATAGAGCCGGTGAATGCAGTTGAGGCAGAAAATCAGCTATGATCTCATTAAATGACGGAGCAGGCTCGAAGGCCTGAATGGCCTACTCCTGCTCCTATTTCTTATGTTCTTATGTAGGACCCTCATGCAAAATTTAGCTACAAATGGGCAGAGCTTGCATCGTACAGGCTCCACCCAGTTACACCAGGGTAGGTAACCAAAAGCTTGGTCAATGATGTATGTTTTAAGGAATGGCTTGAAGGAGTAGAGTGTCAGAGAGCTTTAGGGAGGGAATTAAAGAGCTTGGGCCAAGGCAGCTGAAAAACAACCACCAATGGTTGAGCACCGAAAATCAGAGTTGTGCAAAAAGCCAGAATTGTGGGAGTGCCGAGATCTCGGCGGGTTGTAGGGCTGGATATAAAAACATAATAGGAGCAGGAAGATGCCATTTGGCTTTTCAAGGCTGCTCTGGCATTCAGTAAGATCATGGCTGGTCTTCTACCTCAACTCAACTTTACAACACTGTCTTCATATCCCTTGATTCCCTTAATATCCAAAAAATACTATCACTCTCTGCTTTGAATATACTCCACGACTGATCATCCACAGACCCCTGGAGTAGAGAATTCCAAAGATTTACAACCCTTTGAGTGAATAAATTTCTCCTCATCTCTGTCCTAAATGGCCAATCCCTTATTCTGAGACTGTGACCCCTAGTTCTAGACTTCCCAGACAAGGCAAACATTCTCCCAGTATCCACCCTGCCAAGCCCTGTAAGAATTTTATGTTTCACTGAGATCACCTCTCATTCTTCTAAATCCTAGGGAATATAGGCCTACCATCGCAGGAATCAGTCGTTGTGCTCCCTCTAAGGCAAGTCTATTCTACCTTGGGTAAGGAGACCAAAACTGTACACAGTACTCCAGGTGTGGTCTCACCAAGGCCCTATATAATTACAGTAAGAATTCTTTCCTTTTACCCTCCAATCCTTTTGAAATAAAGGCTAACATATCATTTCCTTTCGTAATTGCTTTCTGTAACTGCATGTTAACCTTCAGTGATTCGTGTACAAGGAAAGCCAGGTCCTTCTAAATACCAACATTTCCCAATCTCTCACCATTTAATAAATATTCTGCTTTTCCTATCAAAGTGGATAACTTCACATAATACTCCATCTGCCATGTTCTTGCCCACACACTTAACCTGTCTTTATCCCTTTGCCACCTCTTTGCATCCTCCTCACAACTTACTTTCCCACTTAGCTTTGTATTGTCAATAAACTTGGATACATAACACTCGGTCCCCTCATCTAAGTCATTGATGTAGATTGTAAGTAGCTGAGGACCAAGCACTGATCCTTGGGGTACCCTTCTAGTTACAGCCTGCCAACCTGAAAATGACCCATTTATTCCTACTCTCTGTTTTCTGTCCATTGACCAATCCTCAATCCTTGCTAATATATTACCCCCAATCCCATGAGATGTGGCAGAGACCACATAGGGACAATAACACAATGTATAGCCAATGCTGTTATATGTACCAAAACACAATTCACTATGTATAGCAATATTGTGATATGTATGTTCTGGGTTGGGTTATCGGTGCAGGGTCCCTTTAAGAGCGTCGGTAGCGTGATGACGTCATGACGTCGGTTGCGTGATGACGTTATAGCCCCTGTACGGGGCTGAGACTTTCAGACCTCGTGGAGAGTGATTAAAGTAAGACACGTTTTGCCTTTGCTGAAGCAAAAGTCTCAGAGCCTGTTGATTTCTATCGAACCCAACAAGCCCTAATTTTGTGTAATAACCTCTTGTGTGGCACCTTATCGAATACTTTCTGAAAATCGAAATACATTACATCCATTGGTTTCCCCCTTATCTTGCCTGCTAGTTACAACCTCAAAACTCAATTAGATTTGTCAAACACAATTTCCCTTTCAGAAATCCATCTTGACTCTGCCCAATCACATTTTGATTTTCTGAATGCCCTGTTATCACGTCCCTAATAATAGATTCTAGCATTTTCCAGACTGCTGATGGCAGGCTAACTGGCCTATAGTTCTGTTTTCTCTCTCCCTCCTTTCTTGAATAACAGGGTTACATTAACTACCTTCCAATCCACAGGGACCATTCTAGAATCTAGAATTCTGGAAGATCAAAACCAATGCATGCACTATCTCTGTAGCCACCTCTTTTAAAACCCTAGGATGTCGGCCATCAGGTCCAGAGGATTTGTTGGCTTTTAGTCCCATTAATTTCTGCAGTACTATTTCTATAGTAATACTAATCTCTTTCAGTTCTTCATTCTCACTAGACCCTTGGTTCCCCACTATTTCCAGAATACAAAGCATTTAGAGGAGGTTAGAGAGATAGGGGAGGGGCAAGGCTTTGGAGGGATTTGAAAATGAGGATGAGAATTTTAATATCGAGGCATTACTGTACCGGTAGCCAATGGAGCTCAGCGTGCACAGGGATGATGTGTGGAACATAGGAACACAAAGAGACCATTCATCCCTTCGTGCCTGTTCGCCATTCAAATAGATCATGGCTGATCTTTATCTTAACTCATCTACCCACCTTGGTTCCATAACCCTTCATACCCTTGCTTAATTTTCCATTGACTCCAGTCTCAACAGCTTTTTGGGAGAGAGTGCCAGATTTCCACTACCCTTTGTGTGAACAAGTGCTTCCTAACATCACCCAACGGCTTAGCTCTAATTTTAAGGTTATCTCTATCTACCCGAGCAACTCCTTTAATCATCTTAAGCACCTCAATTAGATCACACGTTAATCATCTATACTCAGGAAATACAAGCCTAGTCGGTGCAACCTGTCTTCATAATGTAACCCTTTTAGTCCCAGTATCATTCTGGTGAATCTGCGCTTTTAGCCTTCAGTCTTTTTAATTTTTCTTGTACCTGTCCACTAGCTTTCAGTGATTTCTGTGTTTAGACTCCTAAATCTCTCTGCTGCTCCTCCATAATTCCTAGCTTCTCACCATTTAGATAATATTCTGATCTATCTTTCTTCGGACAAAGTGGATGACCTCACACTTCTCCACATTGAATCCCATCTGCCACAGTTTTGCCCACTCACCTAATCTAACAACATCCCTTTGCAACTTTCTACTTTTATCTACACTATTTACTGTGCCACCTAACTTAGTGTCATCAGCAAACTTAGATCTATGGCTCTCTATTCCTTCACCTAATTCTTTTATGAATATAGTACCTTCACCACAAGGACTGCAGCGGTTCAAGAATGCGGCTCACCACCACCTTCCACAGGACAATTAGGGATAGGGAATAAATGCTGGCCTTGCCAGCGATGCCCAACTCCCATGAACAAATAAAAAAGAAAAGTGAAAAGCTGAGTCCCCAGTACAGAGCCCTGGGGGACACAACTGGTCACATCCTGCCATTTTGAGTACATACCCATTATCGCTAATCTGTGTCCTACCTCAAACAATTCCCTATTCAAGCCAATAGGTTGCCTCCAATTCCATGTGCTCTAAATTTTGTTAGCAGCCTCTTATGTAAAACTTTATTGAATGCCTTCTGGAAGTTCATATAAGTAACATCCAGTGACATTTCCTTATCTGCCACATTCCTTACAGCCTCAAAAAATTCAACTAAGTTCGTTCGACATGATCTGCCCATCGTGCCTGTGCCGGCCGAAGAAGAGCTATCCAGCCTAATCCCACTTTCCAGCTCTTGGTCCGTAGCTGTGTAGGTTACGGCACTTCAAGTGCATATCCAAGTACTTTTTAAATGTGATGAGGGTTCCTGCCTCTACCACCCTTTCAGGCCGTGAGTTCCAGAGCCCCACTACCCACAGGGTGAAAAAGTTCTCAACTCCCCTCTAATCCTTCTACTATCTATGCCCCCTGGCTATTGACCTCTCTGCTCCGGGAGATAACTCCTTCCTATCTAGTCCCCTCATAATTTTATACATCTTAATCATGTCTCCCCTCAGCCTCCTCTGTTCCAAAGAGAACAACCCCAGCCTATCCAGTCTTCCCTCATAGCTGAAATTCTCCAGTCCTGGCAACATCTTCGTAAATCTCCTCTGTACCCTCTCTAGTACAACCACGTCCTTCCTGTAATGTGGTGACCAGAATTGTACACAGTACTCTAGCTGTGGCCTAGCTAGTGTTTTATACAGTTCAAGCATAACCTCCCAGCTCTTGTATTCGATGCCTTGGCGAATAAAGGAAAGTATCCCATATGCCTTTTTAACCACCTTATCTACCTGTCCTGCTACCTTCAGGGATCTGTAGGTATACACTCCAAGGTCCCTCTTTTCCTCTACACTTCTCGGTATGCCACCATTTAGTGTGTATTCACTTGCCCTGTTAGCCCTCCCCTAATACATTACCTCACACTTCTGTGGATTGAATTCCATTTGCCACTTTTCTGCCCACCTGACCAGTCCATTGATATCTTCCTGCAGTCTGCAGCTTTCTTCCTCACTATCAACCATACGCCCAATTGTTGTATCATAGAATGATTACAGCACAGAAGGAAGCCATTCGGCCCATCGAGCCTGTGCCGGCTCTCTGCAAGTGCACTTCAGCTAGTCCCACTGCCCCGCCCTTTCCCCATAGTCATGCAATTTTTTTTCCTTCAGGTACTTCTACAATTCCCTTTTAAAAGCCATGATTGAATCTGCCTCCACCACCCTTTAAGGCAGTGCATTCCAGATCCTAACCACTCACTCCATAAAAAAGTTTTTCCTCATGTCGCCTTTGGTTCTTCTGCCAATCACCTTAAATCTGTGTCCTCTGGTTCTCAACCCTGCCGCCAATGGGAACAGTTTCTCTCTATCTACTCTGTCTAGACCCCTCGTGATTTTTTACACCTCTATCAAATCTCCTCTTAACCTTCTCTGCTCTAAGAACAACGCTAGACGTTTAATCTGCAAACTTCTTAATCATGCCCATACATTGAAATCGAAATCATTGATATATACCACATATAAAGTGAGGGTCCTAGTACTGAGCGCTGCGGAACCCCACTGGGACGAGCCTTCCAGTCAGAAAAACACCCATCAACCATTAACCTTTGCTTCCTGCCACTGAGCCAATCTTGGATCCAAATTGCCACTTTCCTTTGGATACCATGAGCTTTTACTTTTCTGACCAGTCTGCCATCTGGGACCTTGTCAAAAGCCTTGCTAAAATCCCTGTGGACTACATCAAACATGCCAACCTCATCCACCCTCCTTGTCACCTCCTCAAAAAATTCAATCAATTATTCAGACATGATCTTCCCTTAACAAATCCATGCTGACTGTCCCTGATTACTCCATGCCTTTCTAAATGACAATTAATACTGTCCCTCAGTAATTTGCCCACTACTGAGGTTAGGCTGACTGGCCTGTAATTACTAGGTCTATCCCTTTCTCCCTTTTTAATCAACAACAACAACTTGTATTTATATAGTGCCTTTAACATCCCAAGGCGCTTCATAGGAGTTTTCCAAAAAAAAATTGACATGGGGCCACATATGGAGAAATATGAGCATATGACCAAAAGCTTGGTCAAAGAGGTAAGTTTTAAGGAGTGTCTTAAAGGAGGAAAGAGAGGTGGAGAGGTTTAGGGAGGGAATTCCAGAGCTTAGGGCCTTGGCAGCTGAAGGCACAGCCACCAAGAGTTGAGCAATTTAATTCAGGGATGCTCAAGAGGCCAGAATTCTAGGAGCGCCAATATCTCTGGGGGTTGTGGGGCTGGAGGAGTTTAGAGATAGGGAGGGGCGAGGCTATGGTGGGATTTGAAAACAATGAGAATTTTTAAATCGAGTCGTGCTTAATTGGGAGCCAAAGTAGGTCAGTGAGCACAGGGGTGATGGGTGAATGGGACTTGGTGTGAGTTCAGACACAGGCAGCAGAGTTTTGGATGACCAATTTTGCAACATTAGCAGTCCTCTAGTCCTCCGGTACCTTGCCTGTCTCTAATAGGCCCTACTCTTTCCTTAGATATGCTCTTGCTCTTTATGTATTTATAAAACATCTTTGGGTTTTCCTTGATTTTACTTGCCAATATTTTTTCACGACCCCTCTTTGCTTTACGAATTTCCTTTTTAATTTCATCCCTGCATTTCCTATGCTCCTCTAGGCTTACTGCAGTGTTGAGTCCTAGTTATCTGGCATAAGCTTCCCTTTTTTGTCTTTTCCTACCCTGTATACCCCTTGACATCTAGGGGTCTCTAGATCTGGGAGTCCCACCCTTTTACTTTGTGGCAACATATTTGCTATGAACCCTCACTATCTCCTCCTTGAATGCCTCCCACTGCTCTGACACTGATTTATCTTCAAGTAGCTGTTTCAAGTCCATTTTTGCTAAATCACATCTCCGCTTAGTAAAATTGGACTTTCCCCAATTGAGAACTTTAACTACTGATTTATCTTTGTCCCTTTTCCATAACTATGCTAAATCTAACTGAATTATGATCACTACCACCAAAATGCTCTCCCACTGATGCCCCTTCCACCTGCCCAGCTTCATTCGCTAAAACTAAGTCCAGGACCACCCCCTCTCTTGTTGGGCTTGTTACGTACTGGTGAAAAAAAAGGTCTCCTGAATGCATTTTAAGAATTCTGCACCCTCTAACTTTTACACTGATTCTATCCCTGCTAATATTCGGGCAGTCGAAATCCCCCACTATTACTGCCCTATTGCTTTTGCACTTCTCAGAAATTTGCCTACATATTTCCTCTTCTATCTCCCTCTGACTATTTGGGGGTCTATAGTTGATGAGCCAAATAACTGCCTGAATCCAAGCGGTTAAAGCTTAAAACTAAAGGCTTTTATTAAGTAAGAACATGGCATCGAGCTAAAACAGGGCAGCCATCATTCATCACCGACCCAGCCCTTATGAGGAGGATCCAGAGGGGCGGGGCTAGGGAGGAGCATTAGTGGTTACATCTGTAGAACATTCCAGACATTAGCAAGTACAACAACAACAGACAATACAAATGCCAGAACACAGAGTTATTTCATCACAATAGTACACTCCAGCGGTGTGATTGCCCTTTCCGTTCTTCAGTTCAGCCCATATGGCCTCATTTGATGATCCTTCTAACATATTTCCCTCCTCATAGCTGTAATTGTTTCTTTAACCAAAATTGCACCCAGTCCCTGCCCCACCCACCTATCCTTTTATATCGCCCTTTCTAACTCATCGGAAAACCCTGTAACCAGGAATGTTGAGCTACCATTCCTACCTTTCTTTCAGTAATAGCTATGATGTCATACTTCCACATGTCTGTCTGTGCCTTATTCACTAGACTCCTTGCACTGAAGTATATACCATTAAGCACTGCCAAACACCTCATGGGATCTCATGGATGTATAACAGCAGGTTGTATGTTTTATTGTTCACCTTAACAAAAGAACAGAATGTTTCAACATTAAACATATTACATGGAGCGACAGAACTGAATAGTACAGTCAATGTAAAAAGGTGAAAAACAAAAAATGGTCTGTTTTATTTTTATTTAAAGCTGTACTGCCAAAAACTGGCTCACGGCGGCCATCTTGCATCCATACACTCGCAAGAACAGAACAGGTTCATTGGACAGGTGATTCAAGAAAAAGACGCATCAAATCCTATTACTTGGCTCGGATTGAGTGACATCTTCAAGGTAACGTTGTCTGAGAGATTACAGCACAAATTGTTTATTGTAACAGAAATATACATGTTTAAATTATGATTTTATATTTCCACAGGAGGGGACTTACTTTTGGACTGATGGATCGGAATCAGATTTTACAAGCTGGAGTGAGGGAGAACCCAGTAATGCAAAAGGAAAAGAGGACTGTGTGCATTTTAATTACCGTAAGTTGATGCTGCAAAATGTGACTTTTTTAGGAAAATAATTCCAGACAAATGAATAGATCAACTGATGAGATTAAAGACTTTTAACTGGGATCAGTGTGGTTGAATTTTAGACTTTGGCAGGGCTCTACTTCCTGCCCCGTTTGCAGCCACCTTATAGGTAAAGCTGTTTAATGGAGGAACGTACACTGTTTGTAACACTGTAGATGGAGGAACGTACACTGGGTGTAACACTGTAGATAGAGGAATGTACACAGTGTGTAACACTGTAGATAGAGGAACATACACAGTTTGTAACAGTGTAGATAGAGGAACGTACACAGGGTGTAACGCTGCAGATAGAGGAACGTACAATGGGTGTAACACAGCAGATAGAGGAATGTACACTGGGTGTAACACTGTAGATACAGGAATGTACACTTGGTATAACACTTTAGATAGAGGAACATACACTGGGTGTAACACAGCAGATAGAGGAAGGTACACTGGGTGTAACACTGTAGATAGAGGAAGGTACACTGGGTGTAACACTGTAGATAGAGGAAGGTACACTGGGTGTAACACTGTAGATAGAGGAACGTACACTGGGTGTAACACTGTAGATGGAGGAACATACACTGGGTATAACACTGTAAATATAGGAATGCACACTGTGTGTAACACCGTAGATACAAGAACGTGCACTGGCTGTAACACGGCAGATAGAGGAACGTACACTGGTGTAACACTGTAGAGAGAAGAACGTACAATGGGTGCAACACTTCAGATAGAGGAATGTACATAGGGTGTAACACTGTAGAGAGAGGAATGTACACTAGGTGCAACACTGCAGATAGAGGATCGTACACTGGGTGTAACACCATAGACAGAGGGACATACACTGGGTGTAACACTGTAGATAGAGGAACGCACAACAGGTGTAACACTGTCGATAGAGGAACGTACATTAGGTGTAACACTGCAGATAAAGGGACATACACAGGCTGTAACACAGTAGATAGAGGAATGCACAACGGGTGTAAAACTGTAGATAGAAGAACGTACACTGGGTATAACACTGCAGATAGAGTAATGTACACTGGGTGTTACACTGCAGGTAGAGGAACGTACACTGGGTGTAACACTGTAGATAGAGAAACGTGCACTGGGTGTAACACTGTAAATAGTGGAATGTAAAATGGGTGTAACACTGTTGATAGAGGAAAGTACACTGGGTGTAACACTGTAGATAGAGCAACGAACACTGGGTGTAACACTGTAGATAGAGGAACGTACAGTGGGTGCAAACACTAGATAGAGGAATGTAAACTGGGTGTAACACAGCAGATAAAGGAACGTACACTGGGTGTAACACTGCCGACAGAGGAACGTACACTGGGTGTAACATTGCAGATAGAGGAACATACATTGGGTGTAACACTGTAGATAGAGGATGGTACACTTGGTGTAACACTGCAGATAGAGCAACATACACTGGGTTCAACACTGCAGAGAGAGGAATGTACAATGGGTGTAACACTGTAGATAGAGGAACATACACTGGGTGTTACACTGCAGATAGAGGAACGTACACTGGGTGTAACACTGTAGATAGAGGAACGTACACTGGGTGTAACAGTGCAGGTAGAGGAACGTACACTGCATGTAACGCATGTAACACTGCAGATAGTGGAACATACACTGGCTGTAAAACTGCAGATATAGGAATGTACAATGGGTGTAACACTGTAGTTAGAGGATGGTACACTGGGTGTAAACGTGAAGATAGAGGAAATACACTGGGAGTAACACAGTAGATAGAGGAACATACACTGCATGTAACACTGTAGATAGAGGAAAGTAAAATGGGTGCAACACTGCAGATAGAGGAATGTACACTGGGTGTAACACTATAGATAGCGGAAAGTACACTGGGTGTAACACAGCAGATAGAGGAATGTACACTGGCTGTAACACTGTAGATAGACGAATGTACACTGGGTGTAACACTGTAGATATAGGAACGTACACTGGGTGTAACACTGTAGTTAGAGGAACGTATACTGTGTGTAACACTGTAGATAGAGGAAAGTACACTGGCTGTATCACTGTAGTTAGAGGAAAATACACTGGGTGTAACACTGTAGATAGAGGAACGTACACTGGGTGTAACACTGTAGATAGAGGAAAGTACACTGGTTGTAACACTGCAGATAGAGGAACGTACACTGGGTGCAACACTGTAGATAGAGGAACGTACACTGTGTGTAGCACTGCAGATAGAGGAACGTACACTGGTTGTAACACTGCAGATAGAGGAACATACACTGGGTGTAACACTGTAGATAGAGGAACGTACACTGGTTGTAACACTGCAGATAGAGGGAGGTATACTGGGTGTAACAGTAGATAGAGGAAAGTACACTGGTTGTAACACTGCTGATGGAGCAATGTACACTGGGTGTAACACTGCAGATAGAGGAACGTACACTCGGTGTAACACTAGATAGAGGAACGTACACTGGGTGTAACACTGCAGGTAGCGTAACGTACACGGCATGTAACACATGTAACACTGCAGATAGAGGAATGTACACTGGTTGTAACACTGCAGATAGAGGATCGTACACTGGGTGTAATACTGCAGATAGAGGAACTTACACTGGGAGTAACACTCTAGATAAAGGATCGTACACTGGCTGTAACACTGCAGATAGAGTAACGTACACTGGATGTAACAGTGCAGATAGAGGAACGTAAACAGAGTTTAACACTGCAGATAGAGGAATGTACACTGGGTGTAACACTGCAGATAGAGGAATGTACACTGGTTGTGAAACTGCACATAGAGGATCGTACACCGGGTGTAACGCTAGATAGACGAACGTACAGTAGGTGTCACACTGTGGATAGAGGAATGTACACTGGTTGTAACACTAGATAGAACAACATACACTGGGTGTAACACTGTAGATAGACAAATGTACACTGGGTGTAACACTGTCGACAGAGGAACGTACACTGGGTGTAACACTGCTGATAGAGGAACGTACACTGGGTGTAACACTGTAGACATAGCAACGTACAACGGTGTAAACACTGTCGATAAAGGGACATTCACTGGGTGTAACACTGTAGATAGAGGAACGGACAACGGGTGTAATACTGTCGATAGAGGAACATACACTGGGTGTAACACTGTCGATAGAGTAACGTACACTGGGTGTAAAACTAGATAGAGGAACGTACACTGGTTGCAACACTGCAGATAGAGGAAAGTACACGGAGTGTAACACTGTACATAGAGGAATGTACATAGGGTGTTACACTGTAGATAGAGGGACATACACTGGTTGTAACACTGCAGGTAGAGGAACGTATACTGGGTCCAACACTGCAGATAGAGGAACGCACACTGGGAGTAACACAGTAGATAGAGCAACATACGCTGCATGTAACACTGTAGATAGAGGAAAGTACAATGGGTGCAACACTGCAGATAGAGGAATGTACACTGGGTATAACACTATCGATAGAGGAAAGTAAACTGGGTGTAACACTGTAGATAGAGGAATGTACACTGTGTGTAATACTGTAGATAGAGGAATGTACACTGGGTTTAACACTGTGGTTAGGGGAATGTACACTGGGTGTAACACTGCAGATAGAGGATCGTACACTGGGTGTAACACTGCAGATAGAGTAATGTACACTGGGAGTAACACTAGATAGAGGATCTTACACTGGGTGTAACACTGTAGCTAGAGGAACGTACACTGGCAGTAACACTGTAGATAGAGGATCGTACACTGGGTGTAACTCTGGAGACATCGGAATGTACACTGGGCGTAACACTGTAGATAGCGGATCTTACACTGGGTGTAACACTGTAGTAGAGGAATGTACACTGGGTGTAACACTGCAGATAGAGGAACGTACACTGTGTGTAACACTGTAGATGGAGGATCGTACACTGGGTGTAACAATGCAGATAGAGGAACGTACACTGGGTGTAACACTGCAGATAGAGGAACGTACACTAGGTTTAACACTGTAGATAGAGTAACGTACACTGGGTGTAACACTGTAGATAGAGGAATGTACACTGGGTGTAACACCGTAGATTGAGGAACGTACACTGGGTGTAACACTGTAGTTGGAGGAACGTACACTGGGTGTAACACTGTAGATAGAGGAACGTACACTGGTTTTAACACTGCAGATAAAGGAACGTACACTGGGTGCATCACTTTAGATAGAGGAATGTACACTGGGTGTAACACTGTAGATAGAGGAACATACACTGGGTGTAACACTGCAGATAGAGGAACTTACACTGGGTGTAACACTGCAGATAGAGGTGCGTATACTGGATGTAACACTGTAGATAAAGGAATGTACACTGGTTGCAACACTGTAGATAGAGGAACGTACATATGGTGTAACACTGTAGATAGGGGAACGTACACTGGGTGCATCACTTTAGATAGAGGAATGTACACTGGGTGTAACACTGTAGATAGAGGAACGTACACTGCGTGTAACACTGCAGAGAGAGGAACTTACACTGGGTGTAACACTGCAGATAGAGGTAAGTACACTGGATGTAACACTGTAGATAAAGGAATGTACACTGGTTGCAACACTGTAGATAGAGGAACATACATATGGTGTAACACTGTAGATAGAGGAACGTACACTGTGTGTAACAGTTTAGATGGAGGAATGTACGCTGGGTGTAACACAGCAGATACAGAAACGTACACTGGGTGTAACAGTGTAGATAGAGGAATGTAAACTTGGTGTAACACTGCAGTTAGAGGAACGTACACTGGTTGTAACACTGCAGATAGAGGAACATACACTGGGTGTAACACTGCACATAGAGGAACTTACACTGGTTGCAACACTGCAGATAGAGCGATGTACACTGGTTGTAACACTGCAGATAGAGGAACGTACACTGGGTTTAACACTGCAGATAATGTATCGTACACTGGTTGTAACATTGCATATAGCGCAACATGCAGTGTGTGCAACACTGCAGAGAGAGAATGTACACTGGGTGTAACACTGTAGACAGAGGATTGTACGCTGTGTGTAACACTGCAGATAGAGCAACGTACACTGGCTGTAACACCGTAGATAGAGGAAAGTACACTGGGTGTAACACTGCAGGTAGAGGAACGTACACTGCATGTAACATTGCAGATAGAAGAACGTAAACTGGGTTTAACACTGCTGATAAAGGAATGTACACTGGGTGTAACACTGCAGATAGAGGAACGTACACTGGGTGTAACACTGCAGATAGAGGAACATACACTGGGTGTAACACAGTAGATAGAGGAACATATGCTGCATGTAGCACTGCAGATAGAGGAAAGTACAATGGGTGCAACACTGCATATAGAGGAATGTAAAGCTGTTGTAACACTGTAGATAGAGGATCGTACACTGGGTGTAACACTGGAGATAGAGGAACGTACACTGTGTGTAACACTGTAGATAGAGAAATGTACACTGGGTGTAACACTGTAAATAGAGGAACGTACACTGCGTGTATCACTGTAGTTAGAGGAACATGCACTGGGTGTAACACTGTAGATAGAGGAATATACACTGGGTGTAACACTGCAGATAGAGGAACGAACAACGGGCGTAACACGGTCGATAGAGGATCGTACACTGGGTGTAACACTGCAGATAGTGTAACGTACACTGGGTGTAACACTGTAGATAGAACAACATACAATGGGTGCAACACTGCAGATAGAGGAACGCACAACGGGCGTAACACTGTCGACAGAGGAACGTACACTGTGTGTAACTCTGCAGATAGAGGAACGTACACTGGGTGTAACACTGTAGACATAGCAACGTACAACGGTGTAAACACTGTCGAGAAAGGGACATTCACTGGGTGTAACACTGTAGATAGAGGAATGCACAACGGGTGTAATACTGTCGATAGAGGAACGTACACTGGGTGTAACACTGTCGATAGAGTAACGTACACTGGGTGTAACACTAGATAGAGGAACGTACACTGGTTGC
Source organism: Somniosus microcephalus (assembly GCF_052327205.1). NCBI lineage: Eukaryota > Metazoa > Chordata > Chondrichthyes > Squaliformes > Somniosidae > Somniosus > Somniosus microcephalus. Next base: position 62,876,519 of record NC_141003.1, read on the forward strand.
AACACTGCAGATAGAGGAAAGTACACGGAGTGTAACACTGTACATAGAGGAATGTACACTGTAGATAGAGGGACATACACTGGTTGTAACACTGCAGGTAGAGGAAGGTATACTGGGTCCAACACTGCAGATAGAGGAACGTACACTGGGAGTAACACAGTAGATAGAGCAACATACGCTGCATGTAACACTGTAGATGGAGGAAAGTAGAATGGGTGCAACACTGCAGATAGAGGAATGTACACTGGGTATAACACTGTCGATAGAGGAAAGTAAACTGGGTGTAACACTGTAGATAGAGGAATGTACACCGTGTGTAATACTGTAGATAGAGGAATGTACACTGGGTTTAAAACTGTGGATAGGGGAACGTACACTGGGTGTAACACTGCAGATAGAGGAATGTACACTGGGAGTAACACTGTAGATAGCGGATCTTACGTTGGGTGTAACACTGTACATAGAGAAATGTACACAGGGTGTTACATTGTAGATAGAGCGACATACACTGGTTGTAACAATGCAGGTACAGGAACGTACACTGGGTGCAACACAGCAGATAGAGGAACGTACACTGGGAGTAACACAGTAGATAGAGGAACATATGCTGCATGTAACACTGTAGATAGAGGAAAGTACAATGGGTGCAACACTGCAGATAGAGGAAAGTAAACTGGGTGTAACACTGTAGATAGAAGAATGTACGCTGTGTGTAACACTGTAGATAGAGGAATGTACACTGGGTTTAACACTATGGATAGGGGAACGTACAATGGGTGTAACACAGCAGATAGAGGATCGTACACTGGGTGTAACACTGCAGATAGAGGAATGTACACTGGCTGTAACACTGTAGATAGAGGATCGTACACTGGGTGTAACTCTGGAGACATAGGAATGTACACTGGGCGTAACACTGTAGATAGCGGATTTTACACTGGGTGTAACACTGTAGATAGAGGAATGTACACTGGGTGTAACACTGCAGATAGAGGAACGTACACTGTGTGTAACACTGTAGATGGAGGATCGTACACTGGGTGTAACACTGCAGATAGAGGAACGTACACTGGGTGTAACACTGCAGATAGAGGAACGTACACTAGGTGTAACACTGTAGATAGAGTAACGTACACTGGGTGTAACACTGTGGATAGAGGAACGTACACTGGGTGTAACACCGTAGATTGAGGAACGTACACTGGGTGTAACACTGTAGTTGGAGGAACGTACACTGGGGGTAACACTGTACATAGAGGAACGTACACTGGTTTTAACACTGCAGATAAAGGAACGTACACTGGGTGCATCACTTTAGATAGAGGAATGTACACTGGGTGTAACACTGTAGATAAAGGAACGTACACTGGGAGTAACACTGCAGATAGAGGAACTTACACTGGGTGTAACACTGCAGATAGAGGTGCGTACACTGGATGTAACACTGTAGATAAAGGAATGTACACTGGTTGCAACACTGTAGATAGAGGAACGTACATATGGTGTAACACTGTAGATAGAGGAACATACATTGTGTGTAACACTGTAGATAGAGGAATGTACGCTGGGTGTAACACAGCAGATACAGGAACATACATTGGGTGTAACACTGTAGATAGAGGAATGTAAACTTGGTGTAACACTGCAGTTAGAGGAACGTACACTGGTTGTAACACTGCAGATAGAGGAACATACACTGGGTGTAACACTGCAGATAGAGAAACGTACACTGGTTGCAACACTGCAGATAGAGCGATGTACACTGGTTGTAACACTGTAGATAGCGGATCTTACACTGGGTGTAACACTGTACATAGAGAAATGTACACAGGGTGTTACATTGTAGATAGAGGGACATACACTGGTTGTAACACTGCAGGTACAGGAACGTACACTGGGTGCAACACAGCAGATAGAGGAACGTACACTGGGAGTAACACAGTAGATAGAGGAACATATGCTGCATGTAACACTGTAGATAGAGGAAAGTACAATCGGTGCAACACTGTAGATAGAGGAAAGTAAACTGGGTGTAACACTGTAGATAGAAGAATGTACGCTGTGTGTAACACTGTAGATAGAGGAATGTACACTGGGATTAACACTATGGATAGGGGAACGTACAATGGGTGTAACACAGCAGATAGAGGATCGTACACTGGGTGTAACACTGCAGATAGAGGAATGTACACTGGCTGTAACACTGTAGATAGAGGATCGTACACTGGGTGTAACTCTGGAGACATAGGAATGTACACTGGGTGTAACACTGTAGATAGCGGATTTTACACTGGGTGTAACACTGTAGATAGAGGAATGTACACTGGGTGTAACACTGCAGATAGAGGAACGTACACTGTGTGTAACACTGTAGATGGAGGATCGTACACTGGGTATAACACTGCAGATAGAGGAACGTACACTGGGTGTAACACTGCAGATAGAGGAACGTACACTAGGTGTAACACTGTACATAGAGTAACGTACACTGGGTGTAACACTGTAGATAGAGGAACGTACACTGGGTGTAACACCGTAGATTGAGGAACGTACACTGGGTGTAACACTGTAGTTGGAGGAACGTACACTGGGGGTAACACTGTATATAGAGGAACGTACACTGGTTTTAACACTGCAGATAAAGGAACGTACACTGGGTGCATCACTTTAGATAGAGGAATGTACACTGGGTGTAACACTGTAGATAAAGGAACGTACACTGGGAGTAACACTGCAGATAGAGGAACTTACACTGGGTGTAACACTGCAGATAGAGGTGCGTACACTGGATGTAACACTGTAGATAAAGGAATGTACACTGGTTGCAACACTGTAGATAGAGGAACGTACATATGGTGTAACACTGTAGATAGAGGAACGTACATTGTGTGTAACACTGTAGATAGAGGAATGTACGCTGGGTGTAACACAGCAGATACAGGAACGTACATTGTGTGTAACACTGTAGATAGAGGAATGTAAACTTGGTGTAACACTGCAGTTAGAGGAACGTACACTGGTTGTAACACTGCAGATAGAGGAACATACACTGGGTGTAACACTGCAGATAGAGGAACGTACACTGGTTGCAACACTGCAGATAGAGCGATGTACACTGGTTGTAACACTGTTGATAGAGGAACGTACACTGGGTTTAACACTGCAGATAATGTATCATACACTGGTTGTAACATTGCATATAGCGCAACATACAGTGTGTGCAAAACTGCAGAGAGAGAATGCACACTGGGTGTAACACTGTAGACAGAGGATTGTACACAGTGTGTAACACTGCAGATAGAGGAACGTACACTGGGTGTAACACCGTAGATAGAGGAAAGTACACTGGGTGTAACACTGCAGGTAGAGGAACGTACACTGCATGTAATATTGCAGATAGAGGAACGTAAACTGGGTTTAACACTGCTGATAAAGGAATGTACACTGGGTGTAACACTGCAGATAGAGGAACGTACACTGTGTGTAACACTGTAGATGGAGGATCGTACACTGGGTGTAACACTGCAGATAGAGGAACGTACACTGGGTGTAACACTGCAGATAGAGGAACGTACACTAGGTGTAACACTGTAGATAGAGTAACGTACACTGGGTGTAACAATGTAGATAGAGGAACGTACACTGGGTGTAACACCGTAGATTGAGGAACGTACACTGGGTGTAACACTGTAGTTGGAGGAACGTACACTGGGTGTAACACTGTAGTTGGAGGAACGTACACTGGGCGTAACACTGTAGATAGAGGAACGTACATTGGCTTTAACACTGCAGATAAAGGAACCTACACTGGGTGCATCACTTTAGATAGAGGAATGTACACTGGGTGTAACACTGTAGACAGAGGAACGTACACTGGGTGTAACACTGCAGATAGAGGAACTTACACTGGTTGTAACACTGCAGAAAGAGGAACGTACACTGTGTGTAACACTGTAGATAGAGGAACGTACACTGGGTGTAACACAGCAGATACAGGAACGTACACTGGGTGTAACACTGTAGATAGAGGAATGTAAACTTGGTGTAATACTGCAGTTAGAGGAACGTACACTGGTTGTAACACTGCAGATAGAGGAACATACACTGGGTGTAACACTGCAGATAGAGGAACGTACACTGGTTGCAACACTGCAGATAGAGCGATGTACACTGGTTGCAACACTGCAGATAGAGGAACGTACACTGGGTTTAACACTGCAGATAATGTATCGTACACTGGTTGTAACATTGCATATAGCGCAGCATACAGTGTGTGCAACACTGCAGAGAGAGAATGTACACTGGGTGTAACACTGTAGACAGAGGATTGTACGCTGTGTGTAACACTGCAGATAGAGGAACGTACACTGGCTGTAACACCGTAGATAGAGGAAAGTACACTGGGTGTAACACTGCAGGTAGAGGAACGTAAACTGCATGTAACATTGCAGCTAGAGGAACGTAAACTGGGTTTAACACTGCTGATAAAGGAAAGTACACTGGGTGTAACACTGCAGATAGAGGAACGTACACTGGGTGTAAAACTGCAGATAGAGGAACATACACTGGGTGTAACACAGTAGATAGAGGAACATATGCTGCATGTAACACTGCAGATAGAGGAAAGTACAAAGGGTGCAACACTGCATATAGAGGAATGTAAAGCTGGTGTAACACTGTAGATAGAGGATCGTACACTGGGTGTAACACTGGAGATAGAGGAATGTACACTGGGAGTAACACAGTAGATAGAGGAACGTACACTGGGTGTAACACTGCAGATAGAGGAACGTACACTGGGTGTAACACTGCAGATAGAGGAACGTACACTGGCTGTAACACCGTAGATAGAGGAAAGTACACTGGGTGTAACACTGCAGGTAGAGGAACGTAAACTGCATGTAACATTGCAGCTAGAGGAACGTAAACTGGGTTTAACACTGCTGATAAAGGAAAGTACACTGGGTGTAACACTGCAGATAGAGGAACGTACACTGGGTGTAAAACTGCAGATAGAGGAACATACACTGGGTGTAACACAGTAGATAGAGGAACATATGCTGCATGTAACACTGCAGATAGAGGAAAGTACAAAGGGTGCAACACTGCATATAGAGGAATGTAAAGCTGGTGTAACACTGTAGATAGAGGATCGTACACTGGGTGTAACACTGGAGATAGAGGAATGTACACTGGGAGTAACACAGTAGATAGAGGAACGTACACTGGGTGTAACACTGCAGATAGAGGAACGTACACTGGGTGTAACACTGCAGATAGAGGAATGTACACTGGGTGTAACACTGCAGATAGAGGAACGTACACTGGGTGTAACACTGCAGATAGAGGAATGTACACTGGGTGTAAAACTGCAGATAGAGGAACGTACAATGGCTATAACACTAGATAGAGGAATGTACACTGGGTTTATCACTGTAGTTAGAGGAACGTCCACAGGGTGTAACACTGTAGATAGAGGAATGTACACTGATTTTAACACTGCAGATAAATGAATATACACTGGGTGTATCACTGTAGATAGAGGAACGTACACTGGGTGTATCACTGTAGATAGAAGAATGTACACTGGGTGTAACACTGCAGATAGGGGAATGTACACTGGGTGTAAATCTGCAGATAGAGGAACGTACACTGGGTGTAACACTGTAGATTGAGGAATATACACTGGGTGTAACACTGTTGATAGAGGAACGTACATTTTGTGTAACACTGTAGAAAGAGGAACGTACACTGGGTGTAACACTGCAGATTGGGTAGCGTACACTGGTTGTAACACTGCAGATAGAGGAATGTACACTGGGTGTAACACTGCAGATAGAGAAATGTACACTGGGTGTAACACTGCAGATAGATGAACGTACACTGGGAGTAACACAGTAGATAGAGGAACATACGCTGCATGTAACACTGTAGATAGAGGAAAGTACAATGGGTGCTGCACTGCAGATAGAGGATGGACACTGTGTGTAAGACTGTAGATAGAGGATCATACACTGGCTGTAGCCCTGCAGCTAGAGGAAAGTAAACTGGGAGTAACACTGTAGATAGAGGATCGCACACTGGGTGTAACACTGCAGATAGAGGAACGTACACTGGGTGTAACACTGCAGATAGAGGAACGTGCACTGGGTGTAACATTGTAGATAAATGAACGTACACTGGTTGTAACACTGCAGATAGAGGAACGTACACTGGGTGTTACACTGTAGATAGAGGAACGTACACTGGGTGTAAAACTGTAGATAGAGGAACGTACCCTGGGTGTAAAACTGTGGATAGGGGATTGTACACTGGTTGTAACACTGTAGATAGAGGAACATACACTGTGTGTAGCACTAGATACAGGAACGTACACTGGTTTTTACAATGCAGATAAGGGAATGAACACTGGGTGTATCACTGTAGATAGAGGAACGTACACTGGGTGTAACCCTGCAGATAGGGGAAGGTACACTGGGAGTAACACTGCAGATAGAGGAACGTACACTGGGTGTAACACTGTAGATGGAGGAATGTACACTGGGTTTAACCCTGCAGATAGGGGAACGTACACTGGGAATAACACTGCAGATAGAGGAATGTACACTGGTTGTAACACTGTAGTTAAAGGAACGTATACTGGGTGTAACACTGTAGATAGAGGAATGTACACTTTGTATGACACTTTATATAGAGGAACGTACACTGGGTGTAACACTGTAGATAGAGCAACGTACACTGTGCCTAACACTGTAGATAGAGCAATGTACACTGGCTGTAACACAGTAGATAGAGGAACGTAAACTGGGTGTAACACTGCAGATAGAGGAACACACATTGGGTGTAACACTGTAGATAGAGGAACGTACACTGGTTGCAACACATCAGATAGAGCGACGTACATTGGTTGTAACACTGCAACTAGAGGAACGTACACTGGGTGTAACACTGTAGATAGAGGAAAGTACACTGGGTGTAACACTGCAGGTAGAGGAACGTACACTGCATGTAACATTGCAGATAGAGGAACGTAAACTGGGTGTAACACTGTAGATGGAGGAATGTACACTGGGTGTAACACTGTTGATAGAGGAAGGTACATTTGGTGTAACACTGTAGATAGAGGAACGTACACTGGGTGTAACACTGTACATAGAGGAAGGTACACTGGATGTAACACTGCAGATAGAGGAATGTACACTGGTTGTAACACTGTAGTTAGAGGAACGTATACCGTGTGTAACACTTTAGATAGAGGAAAGTACAATGGGCGCAACACTGCAGATAGAGGAATGTACACCGGGTGTAACACTGTAGATAGAGGATCGCACCCCGGGTGTAACACTGGAGATAGAGGAACGTACACTGGGAGTAACACAGTAGATAGAGGAACGTACACTGGGTGTAACACTGCAGATAGAGGAACGTACACTGGGTGTAACGCTGCAGATAGAGGAACGTACACTGGGTGTAACACTGCAGATAGAGGAACGTACACTGGCTGTAACACTAGATAGAGGAATGTGCACTGGGTTTATCACTGCAGTTAGAGGAACGTACACAGGGTGTAACACTGTAGATAGAGGAGTGTATACTGGGTGTAACACTGTAGATACAGGAACGTACACTGGTTTTAACACTGCAGGTAAAGGAATGTACACTGGGTGTATCACTGTAGATAGAGAAACGTACACTGGGTGTAACACTGTAGATAGAGGAACGTACACTGGGTGTAACACTGTAGATAGAGGAACGTACATTTGGTGTAACACTGTAGATAGAGGAACGTACACTGGGTGTAACACTGCAGATAGGGTATCGTACACTGGTTGTAACACTGCAGATAGAGGAACGTACACTGGGTGTAACACAGCAGATAGATGAACGTACACTGGGAGTAACACAGTGGATAGAGGAACATACGCTGCATGTAACACTGTAGATAGAGGAAAGTACAATGGGTGCTACACTGCAGATAGAGGAACGTACACTCGGTGTAACACTGCAGATAGAGGAACGTACACTGGGTGTAACACTGTAGATAGAGGAACGTACATTTGGTGTAACACTGTAGATAGAGGAACATACACTGGGTGTAACACTGCAGATAGGGTATCGTACACTGGTTGTAACACTGCAGATAGAGGAACGTACACTGGGTGTAACACAGCAGATAGATGAACGTACACTGGGAGTAACACAGTGGATAGAGGAACATACGCTGCATGTAACACTGTAGATAGAGGAATGTACACTGTGTGTAAGACTGTAGATAGAGGATCGTACACTGGGTGTAACCCTGCAGATAGAGGATCGTATACTGGGTGTAACACTGCAGATAGAGGAACGTACACTGGGTGTAACACTGCAGATAGAGGAACGTACACTGGGTGTAACACTGTAGATAAATGAACGTACACTGGTTGTAACACTGCAGATAGAAGAACGTACACTGGGTGTTACACTGTAGATAGAGGAACGTACACTGGGTGTAAAATTGTAGATAGAGGAACGTACACTGGGTGTAACACTGCAGATAGATGTACGTAAACTGGGTGTAACACTGCAGATAGAGGAATGTACACTGGTTGTAAAACTGCATTTCGAGGAAAGTACACAGGGTGTAACACTGTGGATAGGGGATTGTACACTGGTTGTAACACTGGAGATAGAGGAACATATACTGGGTGTAGCACTAGATACAGAAATGTACACTGGGTGTAACACTGTAGATAGAGGCATGCAAACTGGGTGTAGCACTATAGATACAGGAACATACACTGTAGATGGAGTAATGTACACTGGGTGTAACACTGTTGACAGAGGAACGTACACTGGTTGTAACACTGTAGATAGAGGACCATACACTGGGTGTAACACTGTAGATAGAGGAACGTACACTGGGTGTAAGACTGTAGATAGAGGATCGTACACTCTGTGTAACACTGCAGATAGAGGAACGTACACTGGGTGTAACACTGCAGATAGAGGAACGCACATTGGGTGTAACACTGTAGATAAATGAACGCACACTGGTTGTAACACTGCAGATAGAGGAACGTACACTGGGTGTTACACTGTAGATAGAGGAAGATACACTGGGTGTAAAACTGTAGATAGAGGAACGTACACTGGGTGTAACACTGCAGATAGAGGTACGTAAACTGGGTGTAACACTGCAGATAGAGGAATGTACACTGGTTGTAAAACTGCATATAGAGGAACGTACACAGGGTGTAACACACTGGATAGGGGATCGTACACTGGTTGTAACACTGGAGTTAGAGGAACATACACTGTAGCACTAGATACAGAAACGTACACTGCGTGTAACACTGTAGATAGAGGCATGCACACTGGGTGTAGCACTATTGATACAGGAACGCACACTGGTTTTAACACTGCAGATAAGGGAATGTACACTGGGTGTATCACTGTAGATAGAGGACCATACACTGGAAGTAACACTGCAGATAGAGGAACGTACACTGGGTGTAACACTGTAGATGGAGGAATGTACATTTGGTGTAACACAGTCGATAGAGGAACATACGCTGCATGTAACACTGTAGATAGAGGAAAGTTCAATGGGTGCTTCTCTGCAGATAGACGAATGTACACTGTGTGTAAGACTGTAGATAGAGGATCGTACACTGGGTGTAACACTGTAGTTAGAGGAACGTATACTGGGTGTAACACAGTAGATATGGGAACGTACACTGGGTGTAACACTGTAAATGGAGGAACATACACTGTGTGTAACACTGCAGATAGAGGAACGTACACTGGGTGTAACACTGCAGAAAGAGTAACGTATACTGGGTGTAACACTGCAGATAGAGGACTGTACACTGGGTGTAACACTGCAGATAGAGGAACGTACACTGGGAGTAACACTCTAGATAGAGGAACCTACACTGGTTGTAACACTGCAGATAGAGGAATGTACACTGGGTGTAACACTGTAGATAGAGGAACGTACACTGGGTGTAACACTGTAGTTAGAGGAACGTACAGTGGGTGTAACACTGTAGATAGAGGAACTTACACTGGGTGCAACACTGTAGTTAGAGGAACGTAAACTGGCTGTAACACTGTAGACAGAGGAATGTACACTGGGTGCAACACTGTAGTTAGAGGAACGTACACTGGGTGTATCACTGTAGATAGAGGAACGTACATTGGGTGTAACATTGTAGATAGAGAAACGTACACTGGGTGTAACACTGTAGATAGAGGAAAGTACACTTGGTGTATCACTGTAGTTAGAGGAACGTACACTCGGTGTAACACTGTAGATCGAGGAATATACACTGGGTCTAAAACTATATAGATTGCAGTACACTGGGTGTAACACAGTAGATGGAGGAACGTACACTGGGAGTAACACAGTAGAGAGAGGAACATACACTGAGTGTAACACTGTAGATAGAGGAACGCACAACAGGTGTAACACTGTTGATAGAGGAACGTAAACTGGGTGTAACACTGCAGATAGAGGGACAAACACTGGGTGTAACCCTGTAGATAGAGGAACGTACAACGGTGTAACACTGTCGATAGATGGACATACACTGGGTGTAACACTGTAGATAGAGGAAGGCACAACGGGTGTAACAGTCTAGATAGAGGAACATACACTGGGTGTAACACTGTAGATAGAGGAACGTACACTGGTTGCAACACTGCAGATAGAGGAACGTACACAGAGTGCAACACTGTACATATAGGAACGTACACTGAGTGTAACACTGCAGATAGGGTATCGTACACTGGGTGTAACACTGCAGATAGAGCAACATTCACTGGGTGCAACACTGCAGAGAAGGAATGTACACTGGGTGTAACACTGTAGATAGAGGAATGTACGCTGGGTGTAACACTGCAGGTAGAGGAATGTACACTGCATGTAACACTGCAGATAGAGGAAGGTACAGTGGGAGTAACACAGTAGATAGAGGAACATACGCTGCATGTAACACTGTAGATATAGGAAAGTACACTGGGTGTAACACTGCAGATAGAGGAACGTACACTGGGAGTAACACTGCAGATAGAGGAACGTAAACTGAGTGTAACACTGCAGATAGAGGAACGTACACTGGGTGTAACACTGCAGATAGAGGAACGTACACTGGTTGTAAAACTGTGGATAGAGGAACATGCACTGGTTGTAACACTGCAGATAGAGGAACTTACACTGGGTGTAGCACTAGACAGAGAAATGTACACTGGGTGTAACACTATAGATACAGGAAAGTACACTGGGTGTAACACTGCAGATCGAGGATTGTACATGGGTGTATCACTGTAGATAGAGGAACATACAATGGTGGAACACTGTCGATAGAGGAACGTACATTGGGTGTAAAACTGTAGATAGAGAAACGTACACTGGGTGTAACACTGTAGATAGAGGAAAGTACACTTTGTGTATCACTGCAGTTAGAGGAACTTACACTCAGTGTAACACTGTAGATAGAGGAACGTACACTGGGTGCAACACTGCAGATAGAGGATCATTCACTGGGTGTAACACAGTCGTTGGAGGGACATACGCTGTGTGTAACACTGTAGATAGAGGAATGCACAACGGGTGTAAAACTGTCGATAGAGGAATGTAAACTGGATGTAACACTGCAGATAAAGGGACATACACTGGGTGTAACACGGAAGATAGAGGAACGTACAACGGCGTAACACTGTCAATAGATGGACATACACTGGGTGTAAAACTTTAGATAGAGGTAGGCACAACAGGTGTCGCACTGTAGATAGAGGAACGTACACTGAGAGCAACACTGTACATAGAGGAACGTACACTGGGTTTAACACTGCAGATATCATATCGTACACTGGTTGTAACACTGCTGATAGCGCAACATACACTGGGTGCAACACAGCAGAGAGAGGAATGTACACTGTGTAACACTGTAGATAGAGGAAGGTACACTGTGTGTAACAGAGCAGATACAGGAACATACACTGGGTGCAACACTGCAGAGAGAGGAACGTACACTGGGTGTAACACTGCAGGTAGAGGAATGTACACTGCATGTAACACTGCAGATAGAGGAACGTACACTGGGAGTAACACAGTAGATACAGGAACATACACTGCATGTAACACTGTAGATAGAGGAAAGTACATTGGGTGCAACACTGCAGATAGAGGAACATACGCTGGGAGCGACACAGTAGATAGAGAAACATACGCTGCATGTAACACTGTAGATAGAGGAACGTACACTGGGTGCAACACTGCAGATAGAGTAACATACACTGTGTGCAACTGCAGACAGAGGAACGTACACAGTGTGTAACACTGGATAGGGGAAAGTAAACTGGTTGTAACACTGCAGTTGGAGGAATATACACTGGGTGTCGCACTGGATAGAGAAACGTACACTGGGTGTAACAATGTAGATAGAGGCACATACACTGGATGTAACACTGTAGACAGAGGAACGTACATTTTGTGTAACACTGTAGATAGAAAAACGTACACTGGGTGTAACACTGTAGATAGAGGAACGTACACTGGATGTAACACTGTAGATAGATGAAAGTACACTGGGTGTAACACTGCTGATAGAGCTACATACACTGTGTGTAACACTGTAGATAGAGGAATGTACACTGGGTGTAACACTGCAGATAGTGGAACATACACTGGTTGTAACACTGCAGATAGAGGAACGTACACAGGGTGCAACACTGCAGAGAGAGGAATGTACACTGTGTGTAACACTGTAGATAGAGGAATGTACACTGGGTGTAACAGAGCAGATACAGGAAAGTACACTGGGTGCAACACTGCAGAGAGAAAAATGTACACTGGGTGTAACACTTTAGATAGCTGAACGTACACTGGGTGAAACACTGCAGATAGAGGAACGTACACTGGGTGTAACACTGCAGATAGTGGAACGTTCAACAGGTGTAACACTGCAGATAGAGGAACGTACACTGGGTGTTACACTGGAGATAGAGGAACGTATACTGGGAGTAACACAGTAGATAGAGGAACATACACTGGGTGTAACACTGCAGATAGAGGAATGTACACTGGGTGTAACACTGCAGATAGAGGAACGTACACTGGGTGTTACACTGCAGCTGGAGGAACGTACACTGTGTGCAACACTGCAGATAGAGGAACCTACACTGGATGAAACACTGCAGATAGCGGAATGTACACTGAGTGTAACACTGCAGGTAGAGGAACGTACACTGCATGTAACACATGTAACACTGCAGATATAGGAATGTACACTGGGTGTATCACTGTAGTTAGAGGAACGTATACTGCGTATATCACTGTAGATAGAGGTACGTACACTTGGTATAACACTTTAGATAGAGGAACGTACACTGGGTGCAACCCTGTAGATAGAGATACGTACACTGGGTGTATCACTGTAGTTAGAGGAACGTATACTGTGTATATCACTGTAGATAGAGGTACGTACACTTGGTATAACATTTTAGATAGAGCAACGTACACTGTGTGTAACACTGTAGCTAGAGGAATGTACACTGGGTGTAACACAGCAGATAATGGAACGTACACTGGGTGTAACACTGTAGATAGATGAACGTACACTGGGTGCAACACTGCAGAGAGAGGACTGTACACTGGTTGTAACACTATAGATATAGGAACGTACACTGGGTGTAACACTGCAGATAGAGGAACGTACACTGGGTGTTACACTGTAGATAGAGTAACGTACACTGGGTGTAACACTCCACATAGAGGAACGTACTCTGGGTGTAACACTGTAGATAGCAGAATGTACACTGGGTGTAACACTGTAGATAGAGGAACATACACTGGGTGTAACACTGCAGATAGAGGAATGTACACTGGGTGTAACACTGCAGATAGAGGAACGTACACTGGGTGTAACACTGCAGATAGAGGAACGTACACTGGGTGTTACACTGTAGATAGAGTAATGTACACTGGTTGTAACACTCCACATAGAGGAACATACACTTGGTGTTACATTGTAGATACCGGAACATACACTGGGTGTAACACTCTAGATAGAGGAACGTAAACTGGGTGTAAAGCTGCAGATAGCAGAATGTACACTGGGTGTAACACTGTAGATAGAGGAACGTACACTGGGTGTAACACTGCAGATAGAGGAACGTGCACTGGGTGTTACACTGTAGATAGAGTAATGTACACTGGTTGTAACACTCCACATAGAGGAACATACACTTGGTGTTACATTGTAGATACCGGAACATACACTGGGTGTAACACTCTAGATAGAGGAACGTAAACTGGGTGTAAAGCTGCAGATAGCAGAATGTACACTGGGTGTAACACTGTAGATAGAGGAACATACACTGGGTGTAACACTGCAGATAGAGGAATGTACACTGGGTGTTGCACTGTAGATAGAGTAATATACACTGGGTGTAACACTCCACATAGAGGAACGAACTCTGGGAGTAACACAGTAGATAGAGGAATGTAAACTGTGTATAACACTGCAGATAGACGAACATACACTGGGTGTAACACTGTAGATAGTGGAACGTACACTGGGTGTAACACTGCAGATAGAGGAACGTACACTGGGTGTAACACTCCAGATAGAGGAACGTACACTCGGTGTAACTCTGCAGATAGAGGAACGTACACTGGGTGTAACACTGTAGATAGAGGAATGTACACAGGCTGTAACACTATAGATACAGGAATGGACACTGGGTGTAACACTGCAGATAGTGGAACATTCAATGGGTGTAACACTGTAAATAGAGGAACATACGCTGGGTGTAACACTGCAGATAGAGGAACATATACTCGGTGCAACTCTGCAGATAGAGGAACGTACACTGGGTGTAACACGGTAGCTAGAGGAATGTACAAAGGCTGTAACACTGTAGATACAGGAATGGACACTGGATGTAACACTGCAGATAGAGGAACATACTCTGGGTGTAACACTGTAGACAGAGGAATGTACACTGTGTGTATCACTGTTGATAGAGGAATAAACACTGAGTATAACACTGCCGATAGAGTAACGTACACTGGGTGTAACACTGCAGATAGAGGAACGTACACTGGGTGTAACACTGCAGATAGAGGAAAGTACATTGGGTGTAACACTGCAGATAGAGGAAAGTAAACTGGGTGTTACACTGTAGATAGAGGAATGTACACTGGGTGTAACACTGTAGATAGCAGAATATACACTGGGTGTAACACTGTAGATAGAGGAACGTACACCAGGTGTAACACTGCAGATAGAGGAATGTAAACTGGGTGTAACACTGTAGATAGAGGAACGTACACTGTTTGTAACACTGTAGATAGTGCAACGTACTCTGGGTGTAACATTACAGATAAAGGAACTTCCACTGGGTGTAACACTGTAGATAGAGGAAAATACACTGGGAGTAACACTGTAGATACAGGAACGTACACTGGGTGTAACACTGTAGAGAGAGGAACGTACACTCGGTGTAACAATTTAGATAGAGGAATGTACACTGGGTGTAACACTGTAGATAGAGGAACGTACACTGGTTGTAACACTGTAGATAGTGGAACGTTCACTGTGTGTAACACTGTAGATAGAGGAACATACACTGGGTGTAACACTGCAGATAAAGGAATTACACTGGGTGTAACACTGTAGATAGAGGAAAATACACTGGGAGTAACACTCTAGATATAGGAACGTACACTGGGTGTAACACTGCAGATAGAGGAACGTAGACTGGGTGTAACACTGTAGATAGAGGAACGTACAGTGAGTGTAACTCTGTAGGTCGTGGAAAGAACACTGGGTGTAACACTGCAGAGAGAGGAACGTACACTGGGTGTAAAACTATAGATAGAGGAAGGTACACTGTGTGTAACACTGCAGAGAGAGGAACGTACACTGGGTGTAACACTGCAGATAGAGGAACATACACTGGGTGTAACACTGCAGATAATGGAACATACACTCGGTGTAACACTGCAGATAGAGGAACATACACTGGGTGTAACTCTGCAGGTAGAGTAACGTACACTGGGTGTAACACTGTAGATAGAGGAATGTACACAGGCTGTAACACTGCAGATACAGAAATGTACACTGGTTGTTATACTGCAGCTAGTTGAACGTACACTGGTTGTAACACTGTAGATAGAGGAACGTACACTGGGTATAACAATGCAGATAGATGAACATACTCTGGGTGTAACACTGTAGATAGAGGAACATACACTGGGTGTAACACTGTAGATAGAGGAACATTCACTGGGTGTAACACTGTAGATGGAGGAACGTACACTGGGTGTAACACTGCAGATAGAGGAACGTGCACTGGGTGTAACACTGTAGATACAGGAATGTACACTGGGTGTAACACTGCAGATAGAGGAAAGTACACTGGATATAACACTGTAGACAGAGGACTGTACACTGGGCGTAACACTGTAGATACAGGAACATACACTGGTTGTAACACTGAAGATAGAGGAATGTACACTGGGTGTAACACTGTAGATAGAGGAATGTACACTGGGTGCAACACTGTAGATAGAGGAACATACACTGTGTAACACTGTAGATAGAGGAACGTACATGCGTGTAACACTGTAGATAGTGGCATGTACACTGGATGTAACACTGCAGAGAGAGGAACGTACACTGGGTGTAACACTGCAGATAGAGGAAAGTACACTGGGTGTAACACTGCAGACAGCAGAATATACACTGTGTGTAACACTGCAGATATAGGAACATACACCGGGTGTAACACTGCAGATAGAGGAATGTACACTGGGTGTAACACTGTAGATAGAGGAACGTACACTGGGTGTAACACTGTAGATAGAGGAATGTACACTAAGTGTAACACTCTAGATAGAGGAAAGTACACTGGTTGTAACACTGTAGATAGAGGAAAGTTCACTGGGTGTAACTCTGTAGATAGAGGAACATACACTCGGTGTAACACTGCAGATAGAGGAACGTACACTGTTTATAACACTGTAGATAGTGCAACGTACCCTGGGTGCAACATTGCAGATAAAGGAACTTACACTGGGTGTAACACTGTAGATAGAGGAAAATAGACTTGGAGTAACACTGTAGATATAGGAACGTACACCGAGTGTAACACTGCAGATAGAGGAACATAGACTGGGTGTAACACTGTAGATAGAGGAACGTAGAGTTGGTGTAACTCTGTAGGTCGTGGAAAGAACACTGGGTGTAACACTGCAGACAGAGGAACATACATTGGGTGTAAAACTACAGAGGAACGTACACTGGTTATAACAATACACATAGAGGAACATACTCTGGGTGTAACACTCTAGATAGAGGAACATACACTGTATGTAACACTGTAGATAGAGGAACGTTCACTGGGCCTAACACTGCAGATAGAGGAACGTACACTGGGTGTAACACTGTAGACAGCAGAATATACACTGTGTGTAACACTGCAGATAGAGGAACGTACACCGGGTGTAACACTGCAGATAGAGGAATGTACACTGGGTGTAACACTGTAGATAGAGGAACGTACACTTAGTGTAACACTGTAGATAGAGGAACGTACACTGTTTGTAACACTGTAGATAGTGCAACGTACACTGCTTGTAACACTGTAGATAGAGGAACGTTCACTGGGTGTAACACTGTAGATAGAGGAACATACACTGGGTGTAACACTGCAGGTAAAGGAACTTACACTGGGTGTAACACTGTAGATAGAGGAAAATACACTGGGAGTAACACTGTAGATACAGGAACGTACACTGGGTGTAACACTGTAGAGAGAGGAACGTACACTCGGTGAAACACTTTAGATAGAGGAATGTACACTGGGTGTAACACTGTAGATAGAGGAACGTACACTGGTTGTAACACTGTAGATAGCGGAACGTTCACTGTGTGTAACACTGTAGATAGAGGAACGTACACTGGTTGTAACACTGTAGATAGAGGAACGTTCACTGGGTGTAACACTGTAGATAGAGGAACATACACTGGGTGTAACACTGCAGGTAAAGGAACTTACACTGGGTGTAACACTGTAGATAGAGGAAAATACACTGGGAGTAACACTCTAGATATAGGAACGTACACTGGGTGTAACACTGCAGATAGAGGAACGTAGACTGGGTGTAACACTGTAGATAGAGGAACGTACAGTGGGTGTAACTCTGTAGGTCGTGGAAAGAACACTGGGTGTAACACTGCAGAGAGAGGAACGTACACTGGGTGTAAAACTATAGATCGAGGAAGGTACACTGTGTGTAACACTGCAGAGAGAGGAACGTACACTGGGTGTAACACTGCAGATAGAGGAACATACACTGGGTGTACCACTGCAGATAATGGAACATACACTCGGTGTAACACTG
This sequence comes from Somniosus microcephalus, assembly GCF_052327205.1. Taxonomy (NCBI): domain Eukaryota; kingdom Metazoa; phylum Chordata; class Chondrichthyes; order Squaliformes; family Somniosidae; genus Somniosus; species Somniosus microcephalus. The sequence continues at coordinate 62,894,916 of NC_141003.1, forward strand.
CAGATAGAGGAACATACACTGGGTGTAACTCTGCAGGTAGAGTAACGTACACTGGGTGTAACACTGTAGATAGAGGAATGTACACAGGCTGTAACACTGCAGATACAGGAATGTACACTGGTTGTTATACTGCAGCTAGTTGAACGTACACTGGTTGTAACACTGTAGATAGAGGAACGTACACTGGGTATAACAATGCAGATAGATGAACATACTCTGGGTGTAACACTGTAGATAGAGGAACATACACTGGGTGTAACACTGTAGATAGAGGAACGTTCACTGGGAGTAACACTGTAGATGGAGGAACGTACACTGGGTGTAACACTGCAGATAGAGGAACGTGCACTGGGTGTAACACTGTAGATACAGGAATGTACACTGGGTGTAACACTGCAGATAGAGGAAAGTACACTGGATATAACACTGTAGACAGAGGACTGTACACTGGGTGTAACACTGTAGATACAGGAACATACACTGGTTGTAACACTGAAGATAGAGGAATGTACACTGGGTGTAACACTGTAGATAGAGGAATGTACACTGGGTGTAACACTGTAGATAGAGGAACATACACTGTGTAACACTGTAGATAGAGGAACGTACATGCGTGTAACACTGTAGATAGTGGCATGTACACTGGATGTAACACTGCAGAGAGAGGAACGTACACTGGGTGTAACACTGCAGATAGAGGAAAGTACACTGGGTGTAACACTGCAGACAGCAGAATATACACTGTGTGTAACACTGCAGATATAGGAACATACACCGGGTGTAACACTGCAGATAGAGGAATGTACACTGGGTGTAACACTGTAGATAGAGGAACGTACACTGGGTGTAACACTGTAGATAGAGGAATGTACACTAAGTGTAACACTCTAGATAGAGGAAAGTACACTGGTTGTAACACTGTAGATAGAGGAAAGTTCACTGGGTGTAACACTGCAGATAGAGGAACGTACACTGTTTGTAACACTGTAGATAGTGCAACATACCCTGGGTGTAACATTGCAGATAAAGGAACTTACACTGGGTGTAACACTGCAGATAGAGGAAAGTACACTGGATATAACACTGTAGACAGAGGACTGTACACTGGGTGTAACACTGTAGATACAGGAACATACACTGGTTGTAACACTGAAGATAGAGGAATGTACACTGGGTGTAACACTGTAGATAGAGGAATGTACACTGGGTGTAACACTGTAGATAGAGGAACATACACTGTGTAACACTGTAGATAGAGGAACGTACATGCGTGTAACACTGTAGATAGTGGCATGTACACTGGATGTAACACTGCAGAGAGAGGAACGTACACTGGGTGTAACACTGCAGATAGAGGAACGTACACCGGGTGTAACACTGCAGACAGAGGAACATACATTGGGTGTAAAACTACAGAGGAACGTACACTGGTTATAACAATACACATAGAGGAACATACTCTGGGTGTAACACTCTAGATGGAGGAACATACACTGTATGTAACACTGTAGATAGAGGAACGTTCACTGGGTCTAACACTGCAGATAGAGGAAAGTACACTGGGTGTAACACTTTAGATAGAGGAACGTACACTGGGTGTTACACTGCAGATAGAGGAACATACACTGGGTGTTACACTGTAGATAGAGGAACGTACACTGGGTGTAACACTGTAGACAGCAGAATATACACTGTGTGTAACACTGCAGATAGAGGAACGTACACCGGGTGTAACACTGCAGATAGAGGAACGTACACTGGGGTAACACTGCAGATAGAGGAACGTACACTGGGTGTAACACTGTAGATAGAGGAACATACACTGGTTGTAACACTGTAGATAGAGAAACGTACACTGGGTGTAACAATGTAGATAGAGGAACATACACTCCGTGTAACACTGCAGATAGAGGAACATACACTGGGTATAACACGGCAGATAGAGGAACATACTCTTGGTGTAACAATGTAGATAGAGGAACATACTCTGGGTATAACACTATAGATAGAGGAACATTCACTGGGTGTAACTCTGTAGATAGAGGAACGTACACTGGGTGTAACACTGTAGATAGAGTAATATACACAGGCTGTAACACTGTAGATGCAGGAATGCACAATGTGCGTAACACTGCAGATAGAGTAACATACACTGGCCTAGAAATTGGGTTTTGGCGCAGCGACGGCTTTAGCGCCGGAAGTTAGTGCCGGAGCTAAGTCGCGCTGGGCGGGCCAAAAATTCACTAGTTCTGCGCCCAAACGGCTGCCGGCGCTGCTGAAAGCTGTTTGCGCCTGAAAACTGGCGCTACACGCTGAATTGCGGCGCTATTCCGGCGCTGCGGCGCCCGCTGCGGTGCGGCAGGTTCGGGAAGTGCAGGCCTCCTCCTTCCCTTAAGGAGGAGCTGCCTGCACCCGGCCGCGGCCCGCGAAAATCATTGTAAAAATGAGCCCGGCACTTCGGACAAGTGCTGGGCTTGCATCTGTCCCGGGTGGTGGGGGGCGGGGGGAGAAGTCCGGGTAGGGAGCTGCGGCCAGGCGGCCAGCGGGAAAGCGGCCGGCCGCCACGGGGCCTTTAATGCGCCGGCGCAAAGTCCAGTAAGGCACCTCTGCCAGAACGTTGCTTGCGGCTGCCACGGGCGAGGCGGCCGCAAGTCAATTTCGGAGTTCGGGCGGGTTACCATGGCAACCGGGACGCTGCGCACACCGATGACATCATCGGTGCCGGCGCAGCGCTAACGGCCTAACGCCGATTTAGGGACCCACTCAATTTCCAAACTGGCCATAACTCCGGCGCTAGGCCCTCTAGCGCCTCAAAAGCGGCGCTAAGCCTACCGAATTTCTAGGCCACTGTGTGTAACAATGTAGATAAAGGAACGTACACTGGGTGTAACACTGCTGATAGAGGAACGTACACTTAGCATAACACTGCAGATATAGTAAGGTACACTGGGTCTAACACTGCAGATAGAGGAACGTACACTGGGTGTAACACTGCAGATACAGGAAAGTACACTGGGTGTAACACTTTAGATAGAGGAACTTACACTGGGTGTTACACTGCAGATAGAGGAACATACACTGGGTGTTACACTGTAGATAGAGGAACGTACACTGGGTGTAACACTGTAGATAGCAGAATATACACTGTGCGTAGCACTGTAGATAAAGTACATACACCGGGTGTAAAACTGCAGATAGAGGAATGTACACTGGGTGTAACACTGCAGATAGAGGAACGTACACTGGGTGTAACACTGTAGATAGAGGAATGTACACTAAGTGTAACACTCTAGATAGAGGAATGTACACTGGGTGTACCACTGTAGATAGAGGAACGTACATTGGTTGTAACACTGTAGATAGAGGAACTTTCACTGGGTGTAACACTGTAGATAGAGGAACATACACTGGGTGTAACACTGCAGACAGTGGAATATACACTGGGTGCAACTCTGCAGATAGAAGTAAGTACACTGGGTGTAACACTGTAGATACAGGAATGTACACAGCCTGTAACATTGTAGATACAGGAACGTACACTGGGTGTAACACTGTAGGTGGAGGAACATACACTGGGTGTAACACTGCAGATAGAGGAACGTACACTGTTTGTAACACTGTAGATAGTGCAACGTACTCTGGGTATAACATTGCAGATAAAGGAACTTACACTGAGTTTAACACTGTAGATATAGGAACGTACACTGGGTGTAACACTGCAGATAGAGGAATGAAGACTGGGTGTAACACTGTAGATAGAGGAACGTACAGTTTGTGTAACTCTGTAGGTCGTGGAAAGAACACTGGGTGTAACACTGCAGATAGAGGAACGTACACTGGGTGTAACACTATAGATAGAGGAACGTACACTGTGTGTAACACTGCAGATAGAGGAACATACAGTGGGTATAACACTGCAGATAGCGGAACATACTCTCGGTGTAACTCTGCAGATAGAGTAACGTACACTGGGTGTAACACTGTAGATAGAGGAATGTACACAGGCTGTAACACTGTAGATACTGGAATGTACACTGGTTGTAATAATGCAGATAGTTGAACGTACACTGGTTGTAACACTGTAGATAGAGGAACGTACACTGGGTATAACAATGCAGATAGAGGAACATACTCTGGGTGTAACACTGTAGATAGAGGAACATACACTGGGTGTAACACTGTAGATAGAGGAACATTCACTGGGTGTAACACTGTAGCTGGAGGAATGTACACTGGGTGTAACACTGCAGATAGAGGAACGTGCACTGTGTGTAACACTGTAGATACAGGAATGTACACTGGGTGTAACACTGCAGATAGAGGAAAGTTCAATGGGTATAACACTGTAGACCGTGGACTGTACACTGGGTGTAACACTGTAGATAGAGGAACATACACTGATTGTAACACTGAAGATAGAGGAATGTACACTGGGTGTAACACTGCAGATAGAGGAACATACCCTGGGTGTTACACTGCAGATAGAGGAACATACACTGGGTGTTACACTGTAGATAGAGGAACGTACACTGGGTGTAACACTGTAGATAGCAGAATTGACACTGTGTGTAACACTGTAGATAGGGGAATGTACACCGGTTGTAACACTGCAGATAGAGGAAAGTACACTGGGTATAACACTGTAGACAGAGGACTGTACACTGGGTGTAACACTGTAGATAGAGGAACATACACTGGTTGTAACACTGAAGTTAGAGGAATGTACACTGGGTGTAACACTGTAGATAGAGGAATGTACACTGGGTGTAACACTGTACATAGAGGAACGTACACTGTGTAACACTCGATAGAGGAACGTACATGCATGTAACACTGTAGATAGTGGCATGTACACTGGATGTAACACTGTAGAGGGAGGAACATACACTGTGTGTAACACATTAGATACAGGAATGTACACTGGGTGTAACACTGTAGATAGAGGAACATACACTGGGTGTAACACTGCAGATAGAGGAACATACACTGGGTGTAACTCTGCAGATAGAGGAACGTACACTGGGTGTAACACTGTAGATACAGGAATGTACACAGCCTGTAACATTGTAGATACAGGAATGTACACCGGGTGCAACACTGCAGATAGTGGAACGTACACTGGGTGTAACACTGTAGATCAAGGAATGTACACTGGGTGTAACACTGCAGATAGAGGAACGTACACTGTTTGTAACACTGTAGATAGTGCAACGTTCTCTGGGTGTAACATTGCAGATAAAGGAACTTACACTGGGTGTAACACTGTAGATAGAGGAAAATACACTGGGAGTAACACTGTAGGTATAGGAACGTACACTGGGTGTAACACTGCAGATAAAGGAATGTAGACTGGGTGTAATACTGTAGATAGAGGAACGTACACTGGGTGTAACTATGTAGGTCGTGGAAAGAACACTGGGTGTAACACTGCAGATAGAGGAACGTACACTGGGTGTAACACTATCGATAGAGGAATGTACACTGTGTGTAACACTGCAGATAGAGGAACGTACACTGGGTGTAACACTGCAGGTAGAGGAACATACAATGGGTGTAACACTGCAGATAGAGGAACATACACTCAGTGTAACACAGCAGATAGAGGAACATAAACTGGGTGTAACTCTGCAGATAGAGTAACATACACTGGGTGTAACATTGTAGATAGAGGAATGTATACAGGCTGTAACACTGTAGATACAGGAATGTACACTGGTTGTAATACTGCAGATAGTGGAATGTACACTGGTTGTAACACTGTAGATAGAGGAATGTGCACTGGGTGTAATGCTGTAAATAGAGGAACGTTCACTGAGTGTAACACTGCAGTTAGAGGAATGTACACTGTGTGTAACACTATAGATAGAGGAACGTACACTGTGTGTAACACTGTAGACAGAGGAACGTACACTGTGTGTAACACTGTAGATAGAGGAACATACACTGGATATAACACTGTAGATAGAAGAACGTACACTGGGTGTAACACTGTAGATAGAGGAATGTACACTGGGTCTAACACTGCAGATAGAGGAACATACACTGTTTGTAACACTGTAGATATTGCAACGTTCTCTGGGTGTAACATTGCAGATAAAGGAACTTACACTGGGTGTAACACTGTAGATAGAGGAAAATACACTGGGAGTAACACTCTAGGTATAGGAATGTACACTGGGTGTAACACTGTAGATAGAGGAACGTAAAGTGGGTGTAACTCTGTAGGTCGTGGAAAGAACACTGGGTGTAACACTGCAGATAGAGGAACGTACACTGGGTGTAACACTATAGATAGAGGAATGTACACTGTGTGTAACACTGCAGATAGAGGAACGTACACTGGGTGTAACTCTGCAGATAGAGGAACATACACTGGGTGTAACTCTGCAGATAGAGTAACGTACACTGGGTGTAACACTGTAGATACAGGTATGTACACAGGCTGTAACAATGTAGATACAGGAATGTACACTGGTTGTAATACTGCAGATAGAGGAACATACACTGGATGTAACACTGTAGATAGAGGAATGTTCACTGGGTGTAACACTGTAGATGGAGGAAGGTACACTGTGTGTAACACTGCAGATAGTGGAAAATATACTGGGTGCAACTCTGCAGATGGAGGAACGTACACTGGGTGTAACACTGTAGATGCATGAATGTACACTGGGTGTAACACTGCAGATAGAGGAAAGTACCCAGGGTATAACACTGTAGACAGAGGACTGTACACTGGGTGTAACACTCTAGATAGAGGAACATACACTGGTTGTAACACTGAAGATAGAGGAATGTACACTGGGTGTAACACTGCAGATAGAGGAACATACACTGTGTAACACTGTAGATAGAGGAACGTACATGCGTGTTACACTGTAGATAGTGGCATGTACACTGGATGCAACACTGCAGAAAGAGGAACGTACACTGGGCGTAACACTGTAGACAGAGGAACGTACACTGGGTGTAACACTGTAGATAGAGCAACGTACACTGGGTGTGACACTTTAGATAGCAGATCGTACACTGTGAGTAACTCTGCAGATAGAGGAACGTACACTGGGTAAAGCACTGTAAATAGAGGAATGTACACTGGGTGTAACACTGTAGATAGAGGAACGTACACTGGGTGTAACACTGTAGATAGAGGAATGTACACTGGGTGTAACACTGCAGATAGAGGAACGTACACTGGGTTTAACACTGTAGATAGATGAATGTACACTGGGTGTAACACTGTAGATAGATGAACATACACTCTGTGTAATACTGTAGATAGAGGAACGTACACAGGGTGTAACCCTGTAGATAGAGGAACATACACTGGGTGTAACAGTGTAGATAGAGGAATGTGCACTGGGTGTAATGCTGTAAATAGAGGAACGTTCACTGAGTGTAACACTGCAGTTAGAGGAATGTACACTGTGTGTAACACTGTAGATAGAGGAACGTACACTGTGTGTAACACTGCAGACAGAGGAACGTACACTGTGTGTAACACTGTAGATAGTGGAACGTACACTGGATGTAACACTGTAGATAGAAGAACGTACACTGGGTGTAACACTGTAGATAGAGGAATGTACTCTGGGTGTAACTCTGTAGATAGAGGAACGTACACTGGGTGTAACTCTGCAGTTTCTCCCTCTGCTCAAATGACCATCTCTGGATTCTGCGGTGATGAGGCTAAACTGAGACCTGCGTTATAATTGTCCCACCTTTAATGAGCTGATCCTGATATGTACCGGGCTGGAGCCGTACTCCCATTGGGCAGGACTCCACTCTGTGTTTACACAACAGTTCCAGAAAATTATTCAACCTTCCTGTATCCGGTCCTCACTTTACTGACACAGCAAACACCCCACCCCCATTCAACAGTGGGTTCAGTTCCCAAATTTATAATTCAGCCCAAAGATTCTAACTCCAGAAATCACAGCCTTTGCTCCAATCATGTGAAGTCCGTGCAGTGGGGAAGGTGACTGTTTAGCCCTGGTGGTGAGGCCTTGCTGTCCATCCCACACAGGGAAACCCAGCCCAGGGTGAGCTCAGCATCTTCAGTCAGGAACTGTCCAAATCCCCACTGAATATTGTGAGGTTTCCAGATTTCAGTGAGACACACACTGACTGAGTGCACACGGCATCACAATAGGAAGTGCCTCACTTTATTTACAAGGTGAACTCATGGATCAAGAGGGAGGTAAAATTTAAGGATCACAGACACTGAGGGGGAATATTCCAGGGGTGTCAGCGGGCAGGATTGGTGGTGGGTCTGGTGGGGAATGTAGTGTATCTAACCGTTCCACCTTTAAGAGAACTATTTTAAGGGTTGCACTACTTTATCTTGGCTGCTGTATACTGTAATACCGGTGGTGACCACACCGGTATATAAGTGCTGTGTAAGGATTTATTGGGCAGTTCCGCCCTGACCTTCGACTAGTAAAGACCTGTTAAAATTTACTCTGGTGGTCTGTGTAATAATTCTCATTATAACACACAGACTTAACAGTGGCGACGAGTACGATCTTACCCTGCGGCAGAGATACATCCAAGGCAGTTTAACGGGCGTCGAGAAGAGGCATCCGCCCTCATCATTCTGCTGAGAAAAGACTCGGGTTTGCAGAGCAAAGGAAGAATTCTGACACGAAGCCTTCCATCAGCAACAGGCAGTGATCATCCCTTCTATCACGGTGGTGGGTAAGCCGATCAGCGACGAGCAGCAAGTCGGCCACGTTGGCTGTGAAGTAGGGGAGGGAAAAAAACGGAGGATATTAGGGCGGAGAACTCGACCACGGCCGGGGAAAAGAGCCGGACAGAGGTCGGGGCCAGAGGCGCTGAGACTGGGGCAGCGTAAGGCACGGAAGCCGCGGTGAATGCAAACGCAGCCGGTGTGAGAGACCGGGCTGCAAGCAGGCCGGGAGACGCAACAGCGTCGAGAGAGAGCTCGACCGCGACCGGTGAAAAAGGCCGGGCAGCTACCGAGGCCGCGAGGCGCAGCGACCGGGACAGCGTAAGGCACGGGAGCCGCGGTGAATGCAAACGCAGCCGGTGCGAAAGACCGGGCTGCAAGCGGGCTGGGAGACGCAACAGTGTCGAGAGAGAGCTCGACCGCGACCGGTGAAAAAGGCCGGGCAGCTACCAAGGCCGCGAGGCGCAGTGACCGGGTCAGCGTAAGGCGCGGGAGAAAATAAAAAAATAAAAAAACGCGGAGAACTCAGCCGCAGCCGGGGGAAAGGACCGGACTGCAAGAGGGGCTGGGAGGCACGATTTGAAAACCACTGGGGAGGGCGAATGCAGCAATACAGCAATTGCCATTACAGCCAGCGGGGGAGAAAGGCAAACGCGGGAAGCCGCCATTTTCGTAGGCGGGGGAAGAAGACAAGCGCGGGAAACCGCCATTTTGAAAAAAGAAAAATTTCTTTTTGTTTCTCAAGAAGATTGCGAGGATGCCTAAGCGTGGTAACATCAACGATTTCGATCCCGATGTTGAAGATTGGGCCACGTATGTAGAACGCATAGAGATATATTGTAAGGCAAATAAAATATCAAATGAAGATAAAGCACTAACCTTACTAAACTCAATGGGTGCGAAGACATACGGGCTATTGAAGCATCTTCTATCACCAGCTAAACCGGCGGATCAGACTTTCGCTAATATTGTTGCTGTCCTGAAGAATCATTTGAACCCCACACCGCTGATGTTAGCGGAACGATTTAAATTTTATGCGAGAACGCAACGGAAAGAGGAAAGCAACGCGGAGTATTTAATTGAACTGTGTAAGCTAGCGAAATACTGTCAGTTTGGGGAAAGACTGACAGAGGCACTGAGAGACAAATTCGTGTGTGGATTGTCGAAAGAAGGAACACAAAAGCGGCTGCTTGAAGAGAATGATCTTACACTTGATAAGGCTGTCACTATTGCAGCATCGCACGAAGCCGCAGCGAGAGGCACTGCGGAAATGCAGCTGAAGGCAGCGGTACTCAGCGTAGATCAAATGGCTTTGGGTACAACGAAATGTTATCGTTGTGGAAAGACAACACACGATCAGAACCAATGCTGGTTTAAAAACCAGGAATGTAGAAAATGTGGCAAGCTTGGTCACATAGCTAAAGTATGCCGGTCAGGAAAGAAGACCAGCAACAAAAAGTCACCGCAGGAAAAGTGCAGAAAGGTACATAAGGTGGCTGAGAAGAGTTCGGATGAACAGAATTCGGATTCAGACTCCAACAGCAAGGAACTGGGTCGTCTGAGAATTCACAATGTGAGTAAGGAAGCTGACCGACAAACTATCTGGGTCACACTGCAGATAGCAGGAGTCCAAGTGAAGATGGAATTGGACACCGGATCAGCGTTGACGGTCATGAATAAGCAAGATTACAAAAGGTTATTCACACATATTCCCCTACGGGATACGGAGATAGTATTAAAGACATACACGGGGCAAAGAGTATACCCCATCGGAAAGATAAAAGTCAAGGTGGCACACAAGGGCAAAGAACACCAAGGAATGGACATATATGTACTACCTGAGGGAGGTCCACCACTTCTGGGACGGGAGTGGATCAGGAAAATAAATATGGACTGGCACTCCCTAAAAGCAATAATGGGAGAGTCCGGAAAAAAAAAAGATGTCAAACCTGCACGATTGTCCAGAATATTGGATGAGGGCACATGCAGCAGTGACAGTGACAAAGCAGAGAGTGGGAACTCGGTGAAGACAATCAGCTCAGACTCTGGAGCTGATGATGGTAAGACCAGCCCATGTGCAAAAGACAAGTCTAAAATGGACTTGCAGACTAATGATGGAAAAACGAAGGAGTGTATAAATGCTTCAGGAGAGAACAAAGTGTCAGAACAGAATTCCACTGAACAACAACAACATAGTTTGACAGAGAATTCTGAGTCTGTCCAGTCTACAGACATGCACATTTCTGAGGAACACCGGGCTCGAACTCAACTCAATTTCAAACTACAACAGCAATTAGAACAAATGATTCGCCGTTTTGAGCAAGAGATGAATGCAAGGAAAAAGTTCTTTGACACGGAGTTGGAGAATCTGGGAAGACAGCAGAAGCAACTGATTGAGAAAATGGATCAGGAACACACAAACCGTCTGCGCGATGAGGCCAAACGAATCAAAGCTGAGCAAGAAAGGGAATATGTCAAATTCATCGATCAGTTGAAAGCTAAGAAGAAAGAGCACCCTTTTGTGAGCAGTGTCAGCAGTAATAAGCCACTCAGGGAATTGGTGGCAGAGGCAAAAGCTGAAGTGATGGAGGAAATAGAAGACAATAGAGAAGAAGCAGACGATGATGACTCATCTGAACCATTATCACCCCTACCAGGTCACGCAGGTGGTCCCTCCGAACTGAGCCAAATCAGTCTGGAAGTAGAAAAACTTCCCAAGGTACTCGAGCCTTTAGAAGTCAGCAGTGCTGGTTCTGAAGTTACGAAAGTTCAAGCTGTTAAGTCCAGTGAAGGACTATTAGATGAGTCACCCCGGCAACAAGAACCTACTACACCACCGAAAACTACTACACCACCGAAGCGTTATCCGGACCGAGTCAGGAGGCCTCCTCAGAGACTGAATCTGTGAACTGTTTTTACATGAAGTTGTGTATATATGTTATGATGCTATGTTTAATGGGGAATATATACTGTTAAGCTAAAAAGGGAGGATTGTAGTGTATGTAACCGTTCCACCTTTAAGAGAACTATTTTAAGGGTTGCACTACTTTATCTTGGCTGCTGTATACTGTAATACCGGTGGTGACCACACCGGTATATAAGTGCTGTGTAAGGATTTATTGGGCAGTTCCGCCCTGACCGTCGACTAGTAAAGACCTGTTAAAATTTACTCTGGTGGTCTGTGTAATAATTCTCATTATAACACACAGACTTAACAGGGAAGTGTTTTTTTTTGACATCGGATCGGGACCCTGCTGTCAACCCGCCACCACGCGCATTTACCAAATGTTGGGTCTATCAGTGCTGAGCTTGGGACCAGGGGAGGAGCGGCGGACATTAAAGCAGTTAGCTGGGAGCGGGATCGGACGGACCTGTGAGGGGGGTATTCAAAGTGTGACATCACAGGAAAGCAGGGTAGTGATTGGTTGGTGTGCATTTCTCTTTTTCTCTTGTTTTCTCTAAACTAGGGCATTGGTTTAAATTAAGAGCCGTGATTATAGATTAAAAACTATACATAGATAGTTGAGTGATACTTCAAAACTTAAAAAGTTTAACAAGCTAATTACAATAGAGATGGCAGGGCAGGTGATGTGTTGCAGCTGTAGCATGTGGGAGCTGATGGACACCAGTGTGAACTTCAGCTCAGAGTTGATGAGCTGGAGTCCAAGATTCAGACAGGGGGAGAGTTACCTGGACACTTTGATCCAGGAGGCAGTCACACCCCTTAGGATAAATACTTCAAATTTGGGCCGTGGTCAGTGTAATGTATGTACCTTTAAGGGGAGAACTACTTTTTACAGCTCCTGTATACTGTAGTACCGGCAGTGACCACACCTGTATATAAACCTTGAGTAGGGATCTGGATATTTAGTTCTAGAGTAACCCTCATTCAGTAAACACCTGTTGATTGTTCCCTGCAGTCTCTTGTCTAATTATTGAAGGACACAACATCAAGATACATGGATCTAACATTGGCGACGAGCAGATTCAAACCTACCTGCAACTCTGCATCACCTCCCAGGGATTCGCTCCAGGAGAACAGTGGAAGAAGGCCGAGTCCAGAAGCACGGGCGTCGACAACGGGAAACTCCCCAGTCATCCGGCGGAGATTTGAGCATCGCAGGGGAGGCTGTCGAGAGCCAGGCTTGGCTTTCCAGGCACGGTGGCCCAGCGAAATGGGCTGGCAACTGGTACTGCGCAGACCCTTCCCGGACAGCGGTGGCTAGAGCCGACCGACGGCACAGAAAAAGGCCGAGCAGCATCGACGGGGGAGAGAGAGAGGGTAGAGCGGACAGGGTGCAGCCGGTGTTCAGGACCGAGCGGCATCAACGGGGGAGAGAGGCGAGAGAGAGCAGAGCGCAGCCGGTGTTCAAGGGCCGAGCAGCGTCAACGGTTGAGAGAGGCGCGCAGGAAAACGCGCAGGGCACAGCCGGTGTTCAAGGGCCGAGCAGCGTCAGTGGGGAAGAAAGGAAAGCGTGGGAGATGCCATTTTAAGCCGCAGCGGGGAAGAAAGGAAAGCACAGGAGACGCCATTTTAAGCCAGTCTAACCACACCCAAAAATGCCGAAGAGTGGCAGTATCACAGCGTTCGACAATGAAGTCGAAGATTGGACGACATATGTCGAACGCATAGAAGTATACTGCAAGGCGAATGAAGTGCCAGATGACAAGAAAGCGCTGGTATTGTTGAATTCAATGGGTGCAAAAACGTATGGCTTACTACGAAACCTAGTAACCCCAGAGAAGCCAGTAGAAAAGGATTTTGAAAACATAGTGTCAATCCAACAGGACCACTTAAACCCCACATCGCTGCTGATAGAAGAAAGATTTAAGTTTCACAAAAGGAACCAGCATAAAGATGAAAGTAATGCTGAGTATTTAACGGAACTGCGCAAGCTATCGAAACACTGCCAGTTTGGAACGTGACAAGCAGATACTTTAAGGGACAAGTTTGTGTGTGGGCTTCAAAGTGAAGGAACCCAGAAACGGCTTCCATCAGAAAAGGATCTTACGCTGGACAAGGCTTTCAGCATTGTAGTATCACATGAAGCAGCAGCACGGGGCGTGGCAGAGATACAACGGAGACCGCAAGAATATGGCACAAAGGAAATGTCATACGGAACAGTGAAGTGCTATCGCTGCGGCAGAACAACACACGACCATAAGGATTGCTGGTTCAAGGACAAAGTGTACAGACAGTGTGGAAAAGTAGGACACATAGCAAGAGTCTGCAGGTCGGGAAAGAAAACCAGCAGCAAGAAATCTCCACAGGAGAAGTACAAGAAGGTACATAAGGTGACGGAGAGTAGTTCAGATGAACAAAAAAGTGATACAGACTCCGGAAGCAAGGAGCTGGGTTGTCTGAAACTACATAATGTGATCAAAATGGAGGATCACCAAACTATCTGGGTCACGCTCAAGATAGCAGGAGTCCAAGTGAAAATGGAATTGGACACAGGATCAGCCCTAACAGTCATAAATCGAAGGGACTGCAAGCGGCGATTCTCACATATACCCTTGAGAGATACAAAGATTGTCTTGAAGACGTACACGGGGCAAAAAGTCTACCCCAAAGGAAAAATAAGGGTGAACGTTATATATAACGGCAAGGAAACACCAAAAATGGACCTATATGTATTGCCAGATGGAGGATAACCACTACTAGGACGTGAATGGATCCGGAAGATACAGCTAGATTGGCATTCCATACAAGCACTGACTGCAGATGCCAAAAAGGATGACGACGTCACACCTGGACGACTGTCAAAAATGCTAACTGATGCACAAGAAGTGTTCCAGCAGGGACTCGGAATACTAAAAGGCATAACAGCGATGATCAAAATAGAGGAAAATGGAAGCCCAAAGTTTTTTAAGGCCAGACCGGTACCTTATGCGATCCGCCCAGCCGTCGAAGCAGAGCTGGAATGTTTGGAACATTCAGGAGTACTGTCCAAAGTGGACTGGAGCGAGTGGGCTACACCCATCGTTCCTGTAATGAAGAGGTCGTTGAGTAATATGCCTGGGGAACCAAAGAAGGTTCGCATCTGTGGGGATTTTAAGGAGACAGTGAACCCAGTCCTTCACACTGTACAATATCCGCTTCTGCGGATTGAAGATATTTTCGCCTCGCTATCTGGAGGGAAACGCTTCACTAAGATTGATCTGGCCCAGGCGTACCTGCAAATGGAGGTAGAAGAAGCCTCGAAACAGTACCTCACGATCAACACTCATAAAGGTCTCTACCAATACAACCGGCTGGTGTTCGGGGTAGCATCAGCTCCGGCTATTTGGCAAAGGGCAATGGATCAAGTCCTGCAAGGGATTCCAGGGACCCTGTGTTATTTGGACGACATCCTGGGCACGGGTAAAAATGACAGTGATCACCTCGCCAACCTGGAGCAGGTGCTCACAAATTGAAGGAATATGGGCTCCGAGCTAATCGCCACAAATGCGAGTTTTTCCAGAAGCAGATCTCGTATTGTGGCCACGTTATTGATAAAGAGGGGTTAAATAAGTCCCCTGAAAAGATTGAGGCAGTAGTCAAGGCTCCAGCACCAGAAAATGTGCCACAACTGAGGTCGTTCCTCGGGCTGGTGAACTACTACCATAAGTTCTTGCTGAATTTGTCTACAGTACTACACCCACTGAACACCCTACTGCAAACGGGGGTACCATGGAAGTGGAATGACGAATGTAAACGAGCTTTCCAGAAGATCAAATAATTGATCACAACAAAAGACGTGTTGGCTCATTTCAACCCAGCACTACCAATTCGGTTGGCGTGTGATGCATCACCCTATGGCATTGGAGCGGTGCTGTCGCACAAATTCCTGGACGGCTCGGAGAGTCCAGTAGCCTTTGCGTCTCGGTCACTAACCTCAGCCGAGCGTAACTACGCCCAGATTGACAGGGAGGCCCTCAGCCTAGTGTGGGGAGTGAAAGAGTTCAACCACTATCTGCACAGGCAGAAGTTCACCTTGCTGACTGACCACCAACCACTTGTCTCCATCCTTGATCCAAAGAAGGGCGTTCCGGTGATGACTGCGCAACAGCTACAAAGATGGTCCCTTTTTCTAGGGCGCACCAATATGAAATCGAGTATAAGGGCACGAAACAGCATGGAAACGCTGATGGGCTATCACGCCTGCCACTGCCTACTGCGGAGGAAGCACCAGCAGTGGATCCTGTCGAAATATTTCATTCGACTATAATTGAATGCTTGCCAGTAACTAACGCTGGTATCGAGAAGGAGACCCGAAATGACCCGACACTGTCTCGGGTATATGATTTGACGGTGAAGGGATGGCCAGCACATGGCGACTCACTGTTGCCAGCATTCTCGACAAGAAGAGAACAGCTGTCAGTATGCCAGGGGACCTTGATGTGTGGATCCCGAGTGGTAATTCCACCCAAGTTAAGGGAGAGAGTGCTCAATGAGCTTCACGAAGGTCATCTGGGAGGGGTGAAAATGAAAAGCCTTGCTAGGGCTTATGTGTGGTGGCCGGGGATCGATCAGCAAATCGAGGACCTGACAAAGAGCTGCTCAGGATGCCAGAAGGTCCAAAATGCACCACCACATGCCCCTCTACACCCATGGGAGTGGCCCTCATCTCCATGGCAACGGGTGCATATTGATTTTGCTGGTCCATTCATGGACTCAATGTTTTTAATAGCCGTGGATGCGCACTCGAAATGGCCTGAGGTGATCAAAATGTCCTCCACCACCACGGAGAAAACTATTGCAGTCCTATGGACCATTTTTGCCAGGGACGGCTTGCCAGAGCAGATTTGCTCTGATAACGGACCACAGTTTGTGTCCGAAGAGTTTCAAAGATTTATGAAAAGGAATGGGGTAAGGCATTACACATCCGCCCCGTATCATCCAGCCACAAATGGATTGGCTGAGAGGTTCGTACAAACCTTTAAAAAAGCAGTAAAGGCCATGTGCGATGACGACATTCCACTGCAGCATAAGGTGGACAATTTCTTGTTAGCCTACAGAAATGCGACACATGCAGTCACCAACCAGACCCCGGCCATGATGTTCTTTAACCGAAGGTTGAGATCTCGTCTGGATTTGCTCAGACCAAATGTACGAAGAGATGTTGAGAATAAGCAATTCCAGCACATCAATGAGAAGCCGACAAGGAGCTTCAATGTAGGGCAACCAGTCTTGGCCCGCGACTACCGAACAGAGAAATGGCAACCAGGAACGATATGCACACGGCAGGGGCCACTAATGTACACAGTGGATGTTGGGGAGAACATTGTGAGACGCCATGTTGACCAGATCCTAGAGTCACGTGAACGAGTCAACCCCATGTCTCGCCCATACGTACCTGGTGATGAACCCGATGTACAGGTAGCATCTACCCCAGAAACAGTAGCATCGGAAGCGGATGAACCAACCGACGACAGGGGGGCCAGAATCGCCTCCACACCAAGAGCAAGACACTCGGGAAAGGCGCTATCCAGAAAGGATCAGGAAGCCTCCCCAAAGACTGAATTTATAAATAGACTATTTTCAGTTCATGTTGCATGTTAAAAGTGTTAATTGTAATTAGTTTGATATTTAATTTTTAAATGAGTGTTATGGTACTGTTAATCTAAAAGGGGAGGAATTGTAATGTATGTACCTTTAAGGGAAGAACTACTTTTTACAGCTCCTGTATACTGTAGTACCGGCAGTGACCACACCTGTATATAAACCCTAAGTAGGGATCTGTAAAGTTAGTTCTAGAATAACCCTCATTCAGTAAACACCTGTTGATTGTTCCCTGCAGTCTCTTGTCTAATTATTGAAGGACACAACATCAAGATACACGGATCTAACAGTCAGGGACAGGATGGTATGACTACGAGTGAGGCAGGTATGGGGATCCAAGAGCTAGCATTGGAGGAGCCTCAGCCCTTTCACTTGTCCAACACGTACGAGGTTCTTGCAGCCTGTGTGGACGAGAGCAGGGACTGCAGGGAGGTTGAGCAAACTGACCACAGCACCATGGTACAGGGGGCCATTCAAGTTGGGGGAGTAAAAAGAAATGTAGTAGTGGTAGGGGACAGTATAGTTAGAGGGATAGATACTGTTCTTTGCAGCCGAGAGCGTGAGTCCTGAAGGCTGTGTTGCCTCCCCGGGGCCAGGGTTAAGGACATCTCATCCGGGCTGAAGAGGATGGTCCATGTAGGTACCAACGACATAAGTAAGACTTAGATAAAGGTTCTGCTGAGGAAAGAGGGAGCTGTTCTGTTGGGATGGGCTTCACTTAAACCATGCTAAAACCAGTGTCCTGGCGAATCGAATAACTAGGGCTACAGATAGGACTTTAAACTAAAGGGGTCAGGTGAAGGGAAGCTTAGAAAGTTAAAGAGAAAGGACAAGGCAATAGTGCAGGGTAGTGATAGGGGTAATGATAACCAGAGTGTGACAGGAAGGGACAGAGCATACAAACATAAAAGTATACCAGCAAATGGGGCCAAAGTAGGGAAAAATGTTAAAGACAAAATTGAAGGCTCTTTATCTGAATGCATGCAGCATTCATAACAAGATAGATGAATTGACAGCACAAACAGAAAATGGGTATGATTTGATAGCCATTAGAGAGATGTGGCTGCAAGATGACCAAGGCTGGGAATATTCAGGGATATTTGACATTTCGGAAGGATAGGCAGAAAGGAAAAGGAGGTGAGGTAGCTCTGTTAATAAAGGATGAGAATAATGCAAAATTATCTTGACTCGGAAGATCAAGATGTAGGGCGCGATCTTGCCAGCCCTGGGGAGGCAGGTATGGAGGCAGGACTGCCAGGAAAATGATAGAATTTGGGGGTGGGTTCCCAACCCACCTCCGTACCATCTTGCCAGGAGGTGAGTAGCCGACCCGCGCCGGGTCTCATCTCCTTGGAGGTGTGAAGGGGATTAGTGCCCCTTATCTGCCTTTTAATAGATAGTTAAGAGGCAGATAAGAGGATTATCCCCATTTTATCCACACAAGTGCAGGCTTCCCGAAGGCTCCATACCCCGCCAGTGTCACCGAGGTGAGTAGTGGGTCTGCGGGGGTCGGAGGGGTGAAAAGTGCGCTGTGAAGGTAAGTGATGGGTGCAAGTGTGGAGAGGTGAGTATGTGAGGTAACTGGAATGTGTTAAAGAAAGTTTACTTACCTTTGTTTCTTCCTGCAGGCTTCAAGAGTTGGGTATGCGGAGAGTCTCGCACCTCCGCGGTAGAGATGACAGATGGCCATTGCATTCTCCAATGCAACAACCATCTAATTTCTGCAAAAGAAAGAGGTTTAATGAGGTCTTGAATTCAAGAACTCATCAAACTACAGAGAACGTCAGTGTTTGACAGCTTCACAGATGAAACGTCATTCGTTGACATTCTCTGTAACCAGCTTTCCCTTAATTGGCCTGCTAAACCTGCTGGGCAGGCTTAAGGTCAATCAAGGGAAAATAGCGGAGTTGGCCAGAAGTTGATGGAGGCAGGACTGAAACCCGACAAGTGGGAGTCCCGCCTCCAAAATCTCCCCATTGGCGAAATCCTGCCCCATAGAATCAGTTTAGGTGGAGATAAGAAATAGAAAGGGAAAGAAGTCCCTGGTGGGAGTAGTCTATCAGCCCCCTAACAGTAGCTACACTGTAGGACAAAGTATAAATCAAGAAATAATGTGGGCTTGTAAGAAAGGTACTGCAATAATCATGGGAGATTTTAATCTTCATATCGATTGGACAAATCAAATTGGCAATTGTAGCCTTGAGCATGAGCTCATAGTGTATTCGGGATGGTTTCTTAGAACAAGATGTTGTGGAACCGACCAGGGAACAGGTTATTTTTGATCTGGTAATGTGTAATGAGACAGGGTTAATTAACAATCTCATAGTAAAGGATCCTCTGGGGAGGAGTGATCATAACATGATAGAATTTCACATTCAGTTTCAGGGTGGGAAACTTGGGTTTGAAACTAGTGTCTTAAACTTAAATAAAGGCAATTACAAAGGTATGAACACAGAGCTGGGTAACGTGGACTAGGAAAATAGATTAAATGGTGAAATGGTAGATAAGCAGTGGCAGACATTTAAGGATATATTTCATAACCCTCAACAAAGATATATTCCAGTGAGAAAGAAAGACTCTACGAGAAGGATGAACCATCCGTGGCTAACTAAGGAAGTTAAGGATGGTATCAAATTGAAAAAAAGGGATACAATGTTGCGAAGATGAGGGGTAGGCCAGAAGATTGGGACATTTTTAGAAACCAGCAAAGGATGACTAAAAAATTATAAAGAGGGAGAAAACAGATTGAGAGTAAATTAGCAAGAAATGTAAAAACGGAGAGTAAGGGCTTCTACGAGTATATAAAAAGGAAGAAAGTAGCTAAAGTCAATGTTGGTCCCTTAGAAGATGAGACTGGGGAATTAATAATGGGAAACAAGGAACTGGCGGAGACATTGAACAAATATTTTGTATCTGTCTTCACGGTAGAAGACATTAAAAGCATCCCAATAATAGTAAATAATCAAGGGGCAAAAGGGAGGGAGGAACTTAAAACAATCACTATCACTCGAGAAAAAGTACCAGGCAAACTAATGGGACTAAAGGTGTACAAGTCCCCTGAACCTGATAGCCTGCATCCTAGGATCTTAAAAGAAGTGGCTGCAGAGATAGTGGATGCATTGGTTGTAATCTACCAAAATTCCCTGGATTCTGGAGAGGTCCCAGCGGATTGGAAAAGTGCAAATGTAACGCCCCTATTCAAGAAAGGAGGGAGACCGAAAGCAGGAAACTATAGGTTGGTTAGCCTAACATCTGTCACTGGGAAAATGCTGGAATCCATTATTAAGGGAGTAGTAGCAGGACATTTAGAAAATCATATTACAATCAAACAGAGTCAACATGGTTTTATGAAAGGGAAATTGTGTTTGACAAAGTTATTAGAGTTCTTTGAGGATGTAAGGAGTAAGGTGGATAAAGGGGAACCAGTAGATGTAGTGTATTTGGATTTCCAAAAGGCATTCGATAAGGTGCCACATAAAAGGTTACTGCACAAGATAAGAGCTCACAGAGTTGGGGGTAATATATTAGTATGGATAGAGAATTGGCTAACTAACAGAAAACAGAGAGTCGGGATAATTGGGTCATTTTCAGGTTGGCAAACTGTAACTAGCAGGGTGCCACAGGGATCAGTGCTGGGGCCTCAATTATTTACAATCTATATTAATGACTTGGATGAAGCGACCGAGTATACTGTAGCCAAATTTGCTGACGATACAAAGATAGGTGGGAAAGCAAGTTGTGAGGAGGACACAAAGAGTCTGCAAAGGGTTATAGATAGGTTAAGTGAGTGGGCAAACATTTGGCAGATGGAGTATAATGTAGGAAAATGTGAGGTTATCCACTTTGGTAGGAAGAATAGAAAAGCAAAATATTATTTAAATGGAGAAAGACTACAGAATGCTGCGTTACAGAAGGATCTGGGTGTCCTCGTACATGAAACACAAAAAGTTAGAATGCAGGTACAACAAGTAATTAGGAAGGCAAATGGAATGTTGGCCTTTATTGCTCGGGGAATGGAGTATATAAGTAGGGAAGTCTTGCTCCAACTGTACAGGGTGTTGGTGAGACCACATGTGGAGTACTGCATACAGTTTTGGTCACCTTATATAAGAAGGGATATACTTGCATTGGAGGGTGTTCAGCGAAGGTTTACTAGGTTGATTCCTGAGATGAGAGGGTTGTCTTATGAGGAAAGGTTGAGCAGGCTGGGCCTATACTCATTGGAGTTTAGAAGAATGAGAGGTGATCTTATTGAAACATAAGATTCTGAGGGGCTTGACAGGGTAGATGCTGAGAGGATGTTTCCCTCTTGGGGGATTCTAGAACTCGGTGGCATAATTTCAGGATAATGGGTCGCCCATTTAAGATGGAGATGAGAAGGAATTTCTTCTCTCAGTGAGTCATGAATCTTTGGAATTCTCTACCCCAGAGAGCTGTGGAGGCTGAGTCAGCGAATATATTCACGGCGGAGGTAAACAGATATTTCAGCTATAGGGGAGTCAAGGGTTATAAGGAACAGGCAGGAAAGTGGAGTTGAGGCCAAGATCAGATCAGCCATGATCTTATTGAATGGCGGAGCAGGCTCGAGGGGCTGACTGGCCTACTCCTGCTCCTAGTTCTTATATTCTTATGTCTGTCAGTGCTGAGCAGACCCGACACGCAGCGACGGGGACGGCAATTCAGCTCATTATGACCTTGTTAACAGAGGATTAACAACAATTTCGAGCTCGCCTTTAGAATTTACCAGTTCGCCTACGAGGCCTACGCTGCTCGGCCATGGAATCATCTCATTACTTGACAGCTTGAAATGTGCTATTAAAGCTCCCATCTCACAGCTGTCCACTTTATAAGATCACACGATGTTGCTTACTGCATTTGGAAGACAGATTGAGCTTTATGCAGGTTGCAAGTGTTTGGAGCAAACTCTCTATCCTGTGTCACCTCATTGGAACAACCTCTCTCACCATTGACAGATCGCTTCTATCATATTTAGTTCACCTGCCATCTATTCCATCAACATGAGTACGGTTTATACTCTCTCAACTTGGTCCTCAGCATCTGACCACGATCAGCTGCAACACCAACATCACCAAGCACACCAGCCTCACCACCAACCACACCAACCTTCTCCGCAATCACCTGATGCTGCACAGGACAGAGGGCATAAGCAACCAACCACATTGGTGCCCGGGATGCCAGGGATGGCCTCACCATGGCCAGATTTACTTCACTTGATGCTGCACACCCTGACTGCCAGCTTGGCACCACCCCACACCAACAACATAAAGCATTCCTACAATACCCAAGCCATTCCTTTCACACTCATCACCATTGCGGGGGGTACCATTATGTCTCACCATTTGCTCCAACTCATTAAGTCACTTCCAAAGGTGCACAAATCTGACCAAGAACAGAAAGTGTTGAAAATAAAGATTTCAATGTTTGACAGCGCATTAACAGAAACTTCACATGAAACATAGAAACATAGAAGATAGGAGCAGGAGTAGGCCATTCGGCCCCTTGAGCCTGCTCTGCCATTCAATGAGATCATGGCTGGTCATCCAAATTCAGTACCCTGTCCCTGCTTTCTCCCCATATCCCTTGATCCCTTTAGCCTCAAGAAATATATCCAACTCCTTCTTGAATATATTTAATGAATTGGCCTCAACTGCCTTGTGTGGCAGAGAACTCCACAGGTTCACCACTCTCTGGGTGAAGAAATTCCTCCTCATCTCAGTCCTAAATGGCTTACCCCTTATCCTTAGATTGTGACCTCTGGTTCTAACTCCCCCGCCATCGGGAACATCCTTCCTGCATCTAGTCTGTCTAGTCCTGTTAGAATTTTATAAGTTTCAATGAGATCCCCTCTCATTCTTCTAAACTCTAGCGAAGATAAGCCTAATCGACCCAATCTCTCCTCATACGTCATTCCTGCCTTCCCAGGTATTAGTCTGGTGAATCTTCGCTGCACTCTCTCCATGGCAAGAACATCCTTCCTCAGATAAGGTGACCAAAACTGCACACAATACACAAGGTGTGGTCTCACCAAGGCCCTGTACAACTGCAGCAAGACATCCTTGAATATTGGCTAAAACACACAACTGCCTACCCTTGTGTGTTATTAGTTGGTATGATTGCACGAGGATGAGGGTGAGTGTGAGAGGTGGCTAGTGAGATGGGGAAGTGATAATGTAGTTGGAGAGGGATGGGTGGAGGTGCAAGGTAAGCTGGTGTAAGGATGTGCAGGAGTAGGGTTGGGAAGGCAGAGTGATGGGGATGTGATGAGTGGCACAGCAGGATGAGGTTGAGTGTGGCTTTGCAGTAACCTTTCGTGATTTACTGGGATCATTGAAAGGCTTGCGCCACTGCAGCCTGGTCCTCCTGACTACATCCCTGCTTGTGTCCTCCTGTGCAATGTGCAACCAGGCTACATTGATTTACTGGGGAGGTCTCTTCCGCCCATTGGAAGGGAAGAGAACCTCCCTGCGTGCTGTGACTCCCTCCATAAGCATATGGAGGGAGTCATGGGAGAGCTCGGGTGCAGCTGTGCACCTTTGTGCAGTGATTGTCAATGTTTGCAGCACCTCAATGCTGTAGAACACGGACAGCACAAATGTCAAAGTAAATTTGCATATGATCCCTTTAAGGAACCCGCCTGATGACAGTCCTCAAATGACGTCATCAGATCCGCTTCCTTCAATTGGCCAGGAAACTTACTGGGTGGGCTGAACAAGCCCAATCAGGGAAAAGTCATGATGGAGGCCGGGATGGAGCCAGCAGCAAAGTCACGACCCACCACCGACCTCACCCGCCACGGCCTGCCCAGATAGGGGAAATTGCAGCCAGCCTCTCCCAAAAGAAAGCATGAAATAGTTCGACAAATAGCTGTCTGATTCACTGATGGGTAAATGTTTGATTCAATTTTTCTTTCTCCAGCTTCTCGAGATCATTGGAATGATGTGGCCTGTAATGCTAAATATAATTTCATTTGCTCCTACAAAGTGAACCAAAGTTAGAAGAATCTGGCGATGCTTCACGGATCCTTTCCAGGAGTGGATTCAGTGCCTTGATTTGTTTGTAGCCACAGTCACTGCCTGTGGTGACTGTACTGACTTAGTCTCTCAGCCAATAATAAATGTAATTGCATCTTGAGCTGTGTATTTGATGCTGTGTGAGTCTAGTTTATAGCAGCCTTCCTGTCCCACTGTAGCTTCTGACCCACCTCTTCACTCAATACTGTATCGGGGAGAAGGCGGCACAGACTTTGTAAAATTAACTTTCAATATCTGTGCCTTTTTGTTTTAAGAGGACAAACTTTAAAAGGAGGAGATGAACTGAAAGAATTGAACTGGGAAATATTACTGAAAGGGATCTGTGAAAGGAAATTGGATCTGCTTTAAATGTAGATTACTGAAGAAAAATATTTACTCCCAAAATAACTGTAGACAAAGTCCCAGAATGAGTCAACGGGGCAATGAAAATGGGAATAAGAAATATCAACAAACCATACAGGACTGCAGGGAAAAGGGGGCCCTGGGAGTAGAGGAATTTACTGAAACAGATTTAAAAGATATTAGAGGGAAAAAGAGATGACAGCAAAAGATGTTAATACCACATTCATCCAGTGTTAATCACATCGGGAATATATTCAAAGCCTTCCATATTCTCACACTTCCTGTAAGTGTCACTCTTGCTTCCTGTCACACAATTCCTGCCACACATCAATCTTCCTATTTATTACACTGAGCCATTATTCAGTTTTCTGAGCTGACAACTAGGTGGCGCTGCAGTATTCATTATACGTATCGCTGATTGGCTGACTGGGTCACGTGATCAACTCCAGCCTGGGTGCTCCCAGTTCCCAGGAAGGTCAACAGGCTGAACTCCACCAGCAGGTCTCACCAGCTACATTTTCCTCCTCCCCCATTTCCTGCTCCAATGTGCCCAGGTAGTCCCACTCTCACTGGGTCTTGTATAAGGCCCAGGCCCTGCCTGCTGCACCCCTGGCCCTGACAGCACCCCAGACCCCCAGCTGCCCACAATGATCCCCATGCACCGTCCCTGCATCCTGGTACTTACACTACCAAAGCTGGGTTGCGGCTTGAACGGGAACGGGAATGGGATGAGGCTTTGGGTTTCTTAAGCGCTTTGAGACGTTTCAAAAATATTAAAATGGAAAAGAGCTTCAGAACCTTCCTGCCCATGGGAACAGGCTTTTGGTGAAGTGGGGTGGGTTTCCCCACAGGGTTTATCCATAATGGAAATCTCTGTATTGGTCACTGTTTCAATCATATTGGGTGTCAGTCATGATTCAGTGGTCACACTCTCACCTCTGAGTCAGAAGGTCATAGGTTCAAGGCCCACACCAGAGACTTGAGCACAAAATCCATGCTGACACATCAGTGCAGTACAGGGGGAGTACTGCACTGTCAGAGGTGCCGTCTTTTAGGCAAGATGTTCAAACTGAGGTCTTACCTGCCTGGTCAGGTGGGCGTAAAAGATCCTATGGGAGAACTCAAAGAAGAGCAGGGAGTTCTCCTGGCCAACATTTATCTCTCAACTGTGCGCAGGAGGCCATACCCTGCACACAGAGTCAGCTTCTTGGGTCTATTTGCACAACAGTGCAGGAGGAGGCTGTGTTTCTCCGGCCAGGCTGTCTCAGACCTCTGCATCTTCCTGGAACACAGCCTGATGCCTGCTGGACCAGGGGGACATACCATGACAGTGGCCCACAAAGTCACCACAGTCTGGAATTTTTACACCACTGGCTCCTTTCATGCTGCTAGACAGGACAGCAGTCATGTTTCACAGTCTGCAGTTCACAGCTGCATTCAGCAGGTGACTGACCGACTCTTTGCCAAGGACCAGCAGTACAGCACCTTCCCCACTGACCTCAGCAGTCACCAGGACAGAGCTCAGGGCTTTGCAGCAGGGGCTGGCTTCCCTCATGTGCAGGGTGTGATTTATTGTCCACACGTGGTCATTACAGCACTGGAACATGAGGGAATGATGTCGTCAACAGAGACGTCAGCATCAGTAAGGCAGGGAGCTGCCCTTCTACTCATGTCTGCAGCCAGCAAGTCTTCCAGCATTGTTCAATGAAAATCACAAGTAGGGATGCAACCTCACTTTGAGAGTTCCATTCCCACTTTAAATAGAGTCGGGGAATCTGCGCTGCTGTTACTCCTCAATCTGAGCCCCTGATCATTTTCAGCCTCCACTCTCTTGGCGGATAAGGTGAGGCGAGGGAGCTGGAAGAGAGCCGCCGAGCGGTGCCGGGGCGGAGGCTCTGCGACGCTCATACAAACTGTGGTGTATGTAACCTGTTCCACCTTAAGAGAACTTAAGCCTGTTCCACCTTAAGAGATGTACTACTTTCTCTGGCTGCTGTATACGTAATACCGGTGGTGACCACCGGTATATAAGTACTGTGTAGTGATATTGTATTTAGTATAGTCCTGACCTCCAACTAGTAAAGACCTGTTGAACTTTATTCTTGTAGTCTGTGTCAGTAATTAATCTTAATACAACTGGAACACACAGACTTAACAGTGGCGACGAGTCCGATTCTTACCCTGCGGCAGTTTATATCCACGGCGGCTTCGTCCACAGAACGGGCGTCGAAGAGAGGCATCCACCCTCATCACCCTGCTGGAAGACACGTCGCGCGGCAGGCATCGAGAACCCAGAGTGCAGAAGATATCCTGAACTCGAAGCCTCCATCAGCGGCAGTCAGCTATCTTCTTTCTACCTCGGTGGTGGGTAAGCCGGTCAGCTACGCGAGCAGAAAGTCGGCCGCGTTGGCTGTACAGACGGGGGGAGGAAGACGGAGGAATAAGGGTGGTGAGATCGATCGCGACCGGAGATAAGGGCCGGGCCGCATTCGGGCCAAAAGGCGCAGCGTGGGGACATCGATCGCGGCTGGTGATAAGGGCTGGGCCGCTTTCGGGCCAAAAAGGCGCAGCGTCTGGGGCGACTGAAGGCGCGAGAGCCGCGGTGAAGGCGAATGCAGCCGGCGCTAATAACCGGGCTGCAAGAAGGGCTGCGAGGCGCGACATCGGGGAAGCGCGAATGCCCGAGGGAGCCGCGGTGAAGCGGAGACAGCGTCGGGGGAGTTACTAACCGCTGGGAAAGGGGAGCAGCAGCGGCACGCCAAACGCCATTGCAGCCAGTGGGTGAAGACCGCCAAGCGCGGGAAAACCGCCATTTTGTAGGCGGAGGACGAAGACAAGAGCGGGAAGCCGCCATCTTGGGGAAAAAAAAATTGCAACGATGCCTAAACATGGGAACATTAATACCTTTGATAGCGACATCGAAGATTGGGCCATGTATGTAGAACACATACAAAATTATTGTAAAGCAAATAAAATCCCAGATGCAGAGAAAGCACTAACTTTATTAAACTTAATGGGTGCGAAGACATATGGGCAATTGAAACACCTTTTATCACCAGATGAACCGGCGGATAAGACGTTCGAGGAGATTGTTACTGTCCTGAAAACTCATCTAAACACCACGCCGCTGATGCTAGCGGAACGATTTAAATTTTACAGCAGAAGGCAGCTGAAGGATGAAAGCAATGCTGAATATTTAATGGAATTGCATAAGCTAGCAAAGTACTGTCAGTTTGGAACGGGACTAACAGACGCGCTAAGAGATAAATTTGTGTGTGGATTATTAAAAGAAGATACACAAAAGCGACTGCTCGAGGAGAATGAGCTGACGCTTGAGAAAGCGGTCACTATGGCAGCAGCACACGAAGCCACAGCGAGAGGCACGGCAGTAATGCAGCTACGGTCACCGGAACTCAGTACAAATAAATTGGGTTTGAGTACTGTAAAATGTTATCGTTGTGGAAAGACAACACACGATCAGAACCAGTGTTGGTTTAAATACCAAGAATGCAGAACGTGTGGCAGGCTTGGCCACATAGCTAAAGTATGCCGGTCAGGAAAGAAGACCAGCAACAAAAAGTCACCGCAAGGAAAATACATAAAGGTGCACAAGGTGACAAAGACCAGTTCGAACGAACAGAAGTCAGATTCAGATGCTAGCAGTAATGAACTGGGTAGCTTAAGAGTACACAACGTTGGTAAGGATGCAGATCTCCAGACAATTTGGGTCACTCTTCAGATAGCAGGAGTCCAAGTAAAGATGGAATTGGACACTGGATCGGCATTGACGGTCATGAATAAGAAAGATTACAAAAGGTTATTCCAACATATTCCCCTACGGGATACGGAGATTATATTGAAAACATACACGGGGCAAAGAGTGTACCCCATCGGAAAGATAGAGGTAAAAGTGGTCCACAAGGGCGAAGAGAGCCAAGTAATGGACTTATAAGTGCTACCTGAAGGAGGTCCACCATTACTGGGACGGGAGTGGATTAGGAAAATGAATATGGACTGGCACTCCTTAAAAGCACTAACGGTAGATTCCGGGGAAACAGATGTCAAACCTAAACGATTGTCCAAAATATTGGATGATGCTAAAGAGGTGTTCCAGCAAGGACTGGGAACACTGAAAGGAATTATGGCAAGCATCAAGATTGATGAACATGCACAACCAAAATTTTTCAAAGCAATACGACCTACTGTAGAAGCGGAACTGGAAGCGCTAGAACATTCAGGTGTACTGTCTAAGGTAGATTGGAGTGAGTGGGCTACGCCCATTCTTCCCGTTATGAAACGTCCTTCGAGCAACAAGCCAGGAGAACCAGGGAAGGTTCGCATCTGTGGAGATTTCAAGATCACCGTTAATCCGGTGCTTCACATGGTGCAGTATCCGCTTCCGCGGATTGAGGATATTTTTGCTTCGTTGTCTGGCGGGAAACACTTCACCAAGATAGACCTGGCGCAGGCGTACTTGCAGATGGAGGTTGAAGAAGAGTCACGCCAGTACCTCACGATCAACACGCATAGAGGTTTGTACCGGTATAATAGGCTGGTTTTTGGAGTGGCATCGGCTCCGGCAATTTGGCAGAGGGCCATGGAGCAGGTATTACAGGGAATTCCAGGCACACAATGTTACCTGGACGATATTCTGATTACAGGTGATGGTGATGAAGAACACCTCGCAAACTTGGAACTGGTGCTCAACAGACTGAAAGAGTATGGACTTAGAGTTAATCGGCAGAAATGTGAGTTCTTTCAGAAGCGGATCTCGTACTGTGGTCATGTCATTGACCGGGAGGGGCTTCATAAGTCTCCTGACAAGATCGAGGCTTGTAAAGGCTCCCGCTCCGGATAATGTCTCTCAGTTGAGGTCGTTTCTGGGATTGATTAACTATTACCATAAGTTTCTACCGAATCTATCGACGGTACTGCACCCGCTGAACGCTCTTTTACAGAAGGGGGTACCATGGGAATGGAGCGAAAACTGTAAGAAGGCATTTCGCAAAAGCAAAGAATTGATCACCTCAGAGGAAGTGTTGGCTCACTTCAACCCAACACTGCCTATTCGGTTGGCTTGTGATGCTTCTCCATATGGTATTGGGGCAGTACTCTCACACAAGTTGCCAAATGGCACGGAAAGGCCAGTCGCGTTTGCATCCAGATCATTGACCTCCGCTGAGCGCAACTATGCGCAAATCGATAGGGAGGCTCTCAGCCTTGTATGGGGAGTGAAGAAGTTTAATCATTACCTGCAGGGCCAAAAATTCACACTTCTGACAGACCATCAGCCGTTGGTATCCATTTTTAACCCTAAGAAGGGTGTTTCGGTGATGACAGCACAGCAACTCCAGAGATGGTCCCTTTTCCTAGGGGCACATCAATATCAAATAGAATTCAAAGGTACAAAGCAGCATGGCAATGCTGATGGGCTGTCGCGCCTGCCACTACCTGAAGCAGAAGAGACGACGAAAGTTGACCCTGTTGAGTTATTTCATTCGACCATCATCGAGTGTTTACCAGTCACCAATGCAAGTATTGAAAGAGAAACCAGGAACGACCCGACACTGTCCCGAGTTTACGAGGTGACAGTGAAGGGATGGCCAACACATGGTGATCCTCTGTTACCGGCATTCTCGGCAAGGCGAGACCAGCTGTCCGTCTGCCATGGTACTTTGATGTACGGGACAAGAGTGATTATTCCTCCCAAGTTACGGGAAAGAGTTCTAAAGGAACTGCATGAAGGTCATCTGGGGGGAGTTAAGATGAAAAGTCTTGCTAGGGCTTATGTATGGTGGCCGGGCATTGACCAACAGATAGAGGAGTTGACAAAAAGCTGCGCTGGGTGCCAAAAAGTGCAAAATGCACCTCCGATCGCACCGCTACACCCATGGGAATGGCCTTCAGCCCCATGGCAACGCGTACATATTGACTTTGCTGGTCCATTCATGGACTGCAGTGGACGCACATTCCAAATGGCCAGAAGTGATCAAGATGAATACCACGACTTCAGAAAAGACAATTGCGGTGTTAAGAACAATATTCGCAAGGAACGGATTGCCAGAACAGATATGTTTGGATAACGGACCACAGTTCGTGTCGGAAGAATTCCAAAAATTCTTAAAGAAGAATGGGGTGAAACATTATACCTCTGCCCCATATCATCCGGCGACAAACGGGTTGGCCGAGAGATTTGTCCAAACATTCATAAAGGCAATAAAGGCCATGAACGATGATCAGATTCCGTTACAACACAAGGTGGACAATTTCCTAATGGCATATCGAAACGCCGCTCATGCAGTGACTAACCAAAGTCCTGCCACGATGTTTTATAACAGGAGGTTGCGGTCCAGGTTGGACTTGTTAAAACCAAATGTGCGGAGGGAAGTGGAAAACAAACAGTTCCGGCATATTAATAACAAGTCCACTCGAACTTTCGACGTAGGACAACCAGTGTTGGCAAGGGGCTATGGAAACGAAAAATGACAATTCGGGCCAGACAAGGACCTCTGATGTACAGAGTAGATATTGGTAACAATGTGATAAGGCATCATGCGGATCAACTGGTAGAACCAAGAGCAAGGGTCGAACCCATGGTTGCGACAGAGACAACTGTGGAAGACGTTAATGAACCTGAAGCATCTACCTCGGCAGGGACTGTACCTGATGATGACGTCCAATACATAGGAAACCAACAAGAAGAGTCACCTCAGCAACAAGAATCAGAGACCACTGAAAGGCGTTATCCAAACCGAATCAGAAGGCCTCCTGAGAGACTGAACCTTTGAACTGTTTATACCTGAAGTTATATATGTATATATGTTATTATGTTATGTTAAATGGGGATATGACTGTTAAGCTAAAAAGGGAGGATTGTGGTGTATGTAACCTGTTCCACCTTAAGAGAACTTAAGCCTGTTCCACCTTAAGAGATGTACTACTTTCTCTGGCTGCTGTATACGTAATACCGGTGGTGACCACCGGTATATAAGTACTGTATAGTGATATTGTATTTAGTATAGTCCTGACCTCCAACTAGTAAAGACCTGTTGAACTTTATTCTTGTAGTCTGTGTCAGTAATTAATCTTAATACAACTGGAACACACAGACTTAACACAAACCTCATGCTGGCTCCATAAAGGAGCTGTCACCTTGATTCAATAGTAATTTCCCAAATCAACTTGGAGTCATTCGTGGAGATTTAATCATGTGACATTCTCACCACATGACATTTAACCATGTGATAAATGATCATGTGACATTGTATCACATGACTTGTACAAATGTTACTGCATTCACCGTATAAAGCTTCACCCCTGTAGTTGAGTCATTTTTTCTCGTGGTTTCATGCCAGCAGCTGTTGTGGGACAAGTTACATGTACCAGGAGGCCTCCAGTGAGCAGACGAAGAGGGGACACCGAGGGCGGGGACACCAAGGGCAGGGAAGAAAGCAAGTTGAGGGTGGGGAAGAGGGGAAACCGCAGAACCCCCCATTTCAGAGATACCCCCCTCATTCAGGAGCCCAAGTGACACCAGGGGCATATCAGGATATCACAGGAAGAGCCACCAGGATATATCAGGATATCACATTAAGAGGTGACCCTATTGGTGTCTGATTTACATTTTAGACAATTCCAAGAAGTGCTCACAAAAAACAAAATGTCTGGTCCAGAAAGGTGCACAAATCTGTCCAAGAATGGAAAGTGTTGAAAATAAGGATTTCAATGTTTGACAGCGCATTAACAGAAACTCCACATGAAACATAGAAACATAGAAGTTAGGAGCAGGAAGAGGCCATTCGGCCCCTCGAGCCCGCTCCACCGTTTAATGAGATCATGGCTGATCATCCAAATTCAGTACCCTGTCCCTGCTTTCTCCCCATATCCCTTGATCCCTTTAGCCTCAAGAAATATATCCAACTCCTTCTTGAATATATTTAATGAATTGGCCTCAACTGCCTTGTGTGGCAGAGAATTCCACAGGTTCACCACTCTCTGGGTGAAGAAATTCCTCCTCATCTCAGTCCTAAATGGCTCACCCCTTATCCTTAGATTGTGACCTCTGGTTCTGGACTCCCCCGCCATTGGGAACATCCTTCCTGCATCTAGTCTGTCTAGTCCTGTTAGAATTTTATAAGTTTCAATGAGATCCCCTCTCATTCTTCTAAACTCTAGCGAAGATAAGCCTAATTGACCCAATCTCTCCTCATACGTCATTCCTGCCATCCCAGGTATTAGTCTGGTGAATCTTCGCTGCACTCTCTCCATGGCAAGAACATCCTTCCTTAGGTAAGGTGACCAAAACTGCACACAATACTCAAGGTGTGGTCTCACCAAGGCCCTGTACAACTGCAGCAAGACATCCTTGAATATTGGCTAAAACACACAACTGCCTACCCTTGTGTGTTATTAGTTGGTATGATTGCACGAGGATGAGGGTGAGTGTGAGGGGTGGCTAGTGAGATGGGGAAGTGATAATGTAGTTGGAGAGGGATGGGTGGAAGTGCAAGGTAAGTTGGTGTGAGTAAGGATGTGCAGGAGTAGGGTTGGGAAGGCAGAGTGATGGGGATGTGATGAGTGGCACAGCAGGATGAGGTTGAGTGTGGCTTTGCAGTAACCTTTCGTGATTTACTGAGATCATTGAAAGGCTTGCGCCACTGCAGCCTGGTCCTCCTGACTACATCCCTGCTTGTGTCCTCCTGTGCAATGTGCAACCAGGCTACGTTGATCTACTGGGGAGGGCTCTTCCGCCCATTGGAAGGGAAGAGAACTTCCCTGCGTGCTGTGATTCCCTCCATAAGCATATGGAGGGAGTCATGGGAGAGCCCGGGTGCAGCTGTGCACCTTTGTGCATTGATTGTCAGTGTTTGCAGCACCTCAATGCTGTAGAACACGGAGAGTGTGGCAGAGCCACTGAGGGACTCTGAACAACTGTACATAATTCCCTTTAACGATGTGTTAGCTACAGACTAAATCTGTACCATTGTATATACTGTTTGCATGTACAGTGCGAGGCCCCTTTAAGAGCGCGGGCAAACGCGATGACGTCATGCCGCTAATCACGTGATCACCCAAACGCGGGGAAAACGTGATGACGTCATGACGCCATCCACGGGACCGCCCAGGCAGTCCTCGTGGAGCCTCCGACCCGTTAAGACCTGTATTCATAGTTCTCTTGCATCAATCTGTTTAAACTCATTAGTTTGACATTAAAAACCTTTTTGATTGATTGCCTGTGTCGAACTCAATCTCTAGATAGGAATTTGACCATTCCTACATTGGTGACCCCGACTTTTGTGAACGGATTTCACAAAAGGAACACAGCATGGAGGCAAATGCCGTTTCGTTGGAGCTGCCGCAGTTCTGGGAACAACAAGCGACCTCGTGGTTCATCCAAGTTGAAGTCCAGTTCGCCCTGAGAGGCATCGTTGAGGATCAGACCTGATACTTATATGTGGTCTCCGCACTCGACGCCTCTACCGCCTCGTGGATCGTCAGTCTTCTCGAGAACCCCCCGACGGACCGCAAGTATGAGACCCTCAAGGCATGGTTGCTACAGGTTTTCGGGCTCACGAAATCAGAGCGCGCCCGTCGGCTGCTCGCTATGCCCGGGATCGGGGACTCTAAACCTTCCGAGCTGATGAGCCAAATGCTCACACTCCTTGGCTCCGAAGCGGAATGCTTTCTCTTCAGAGAGTTATACTTCAGCCGATTACCGGAGCAAGTGCAAGCGGTCTTGGCGAGATCCGAGGTCGAAGACTGCACAGCGCTCGCTGCCGAGGCAGACAAAATATTTGCAGTTACGCAACAGTACTGCGCTGCCTCAAGGCGCCCATCCCCCACAGACGCTGCCCCAGCTCCTCAGCCCGCGGGGCTGTGCTTCTACCACACGCGGTTTGGCACGAAGGCGAGATGTTGCCGCCCTCCCTGCAGCTTCTCTCAAAATAAAAGAAAACAACAACTCTGTCCAATGAAGAACGGGTCTAACGGGTGCCCCGCGGCCACGATGGCAATTGGCAATGCAGGCAAGCTGCTCTTCATCACAGATACCCTCTCCGGTCGTCGGTTCCTGTGCGACACCGCAGCGCAGTGCAGCATTCTACCCGCGTCAGCTCTTGATGTACAGGCTGGAAGGCACGGCCTCCCCCTCGAAGTGGCTAATGGCAGAGTATTCGGACCTTCGGCAGACAGCAGGTCCAGGTGTGCTTCGGCGGCCAGCGGTTTTTCTGGGAATTCGTTACGGCCAAGGTTTCGCAAGCCATTCTCGGTGCAGATTTCCTGTGCACCAACGGCCTCCTGGTCGATGTAAGGAACCGGCAGCTGATCAACGCGGCCACGTTTCACTCTATCCCTTGCCACCGTAGTAACACCATGTCGCGCACCGTCTCCTGCGCTTTCCCAACTCTGAATGAGTTTGCTCGCCTGCTAGGCAAATTTCCAGACCTGACCAGGCCCACGTTCTCCTCCACGGCCACGAAGCATGGTGTGGAACACCACTGTTGGTGAAAAATAAATTCACTCGAGTCTGTCTTAAAATAAAAGTACACAGTTTAATAACAGAACGTTCTGGGAGAAGGTCATAGACCCCGCGGTCTAGTGACACCCTTCTCGTTCTCTCTTGGTTGGTACAGCTTTTTATTCTATTTTCATCCAATCACATTGTATTACAATAATCACCTGATCACATTGTATTACAATAATCACCTGATCACATATGGCTTATTTATTCTTTTCAGTATTAGTAAAGGTTAGTTACATCTTACTATGCCTTTGGTCACAGGTCAAATTCCCATGACCCCTATATTCTGCTGTGTCTACAATTTTTAGCTAAAGCAGCATATTCCTTATCGCTTACACAAAACACACATATTCTGTCTTGTCCCACAACTGCATCTTATCTTGGTTTTGCGAAGCTTCTCACACTGTTCTTTGTTTAGTTTTGCCTTTTTACGTAAGTCAATTTTTATTGTGATATTTCTTATCTCAACCTGGTTTCTTTTAGTTCTTGTTCACTTTCACATGACCCCACTCCTTTGTTCTGATTTTAATTTTGCTGGCATCACTTAAGTAGTGGTCACCTCGGCTGTCTGAATTCTGAGAGGGTTCATTTTAACCCCTTCAGTCCCTCCTGTTGGTCCCGCACCAAATTTAGACTTTGGCTAGGGATACCAACTTCTTTTCCACTTTTACCATCCCTGGAATTACTCCTATACTGATGGCTTAAACTTAGTACCTAAGTTCATCTTTCCCCTCTGTCTATCTTGTTGTGCTGGGCATGGTAGTCTGTGCAAATGATTGAAGAGCTTTTCATGTATGTACCTACTTCAATCAGTTCATTATCCCGCATTAACTGTTCGGTTTCTGGCTCAATCTCGATTATATCAACTATAGCAACCGGCACTATTCGGGACACAGCTGCCCTACAACATGCATTCAAAACCATCATCATGACACAAAATAATACTACAACTATAATAACAATTATAAGTCCATGCATCAGATATGAACGCCAAGATCCTCCCAATAGTCAACTCCACCAACCTTCCCCTGGGGTTTCGTGGCTCCTTGTTATCTAGCAGGTGCTATCCTCCCTGTTTCCTTGCATTTTACCATTCCCTTATCATTTCTATTTGTCTTTTGATGCTTGATATTCGACCTTGCTGGCATTTATGCTATCTTTTTCCGCTTGCCTGTTGTCAGTCCCTAGTCTAAGAATTAAAACCCATCTTTGAATCTAACAGCTATTTCTTACAATTCCCTTTTTTTGAGAAGGAGATATCCTTATTGACTTCTCACAATCGACTTTTGACTAATCTAGCTAGCTCTTATTGCTCTCTCAACTTGGGCATTAGTTAGTAGGGAGTCTTGAAGATTTCTCCCTTCCTTACAGTCCATTCCTTTGAGGAGAAGGAGCAACCTCTGACCCCTTACTCAAATTCAATTCACTGTTCCGGTGTTCCAATTCTGCCCCGCCTGGGATATCCTCTGTTTCTTCTATCTTTCCTGATGTTACCCCACCTGGGGTCTCCTCTACATTGCTTCGGATCTTCTCTTTTGGTGTGCTCAATTAATTTGTTAGTGCTTGTCAGTCATGGGCATGAGTACCCAATTGGCTTATGTATCAAAGTCTTACTACACACGTTACATATATCAAATATACTATCATTACAAGTTGGATAACTACCAGAGCATGTGAAATAATACAAACCTAAGGGTGTGCTGATGTATTAAGCCCAATATCCCATCAATGTGAGTTGTCCCCTATGCTGTCAATTTCAATATCTATTCTCGAGTTGTCTTGCTCCAAAACATAAAAATGCTTTAGGGAGGAGTTCAGTCGCATCATGAGCTCACTGAAACCCACAAACAACAGGGGAATGTCATATCTGAGTATCCAAATTGTGCCACATAATT
Source organism: Somniosus microcephalus (assembly GCF_052327205.1). Lineage (NCBI taxonomy): Eukaryota > Metazoa > Chordata > Chondrichthyes > Squaliformes > Somniosidae > Somniosus > Somniosus microcephalus. The sequence continues at coordinate 62,931,958 of NC_141003.1, forward strand.
GTGTAGCTCATACTTAAAAACGTGTTGGTTGATGGGACAGGTCCTGTTAGACCCGTAAAGCATGGTAATTGCGGTAGTAGTGACACAGGAGGCACCACTAAAATCACCTCATACTGGATTCGTACTGGTTTTTCCCACGATTTGTTACCTACAAAACACAATTATTACAGTCACAGTTAAATTCAGTCTTACAATCATATCAAATACATTACAGTTTAACATCTGATCAACAAATCATGGATTTAAAAGATTCTCCAGATCTCTCTTTTGCTCGTATCCATCTTGTGGATAATTTTTACTTAACATGATTTCTCCTTGGCCCTCAATTGACCCAATCCAGATTCCATGTAACTCTCCACTTCAACTTCAATTTCAATCCCTCTAACAGGTACCAGTGTGTTTAACTCTATTCTGATTGCTTCATTAATTAGATAGTTTCTCGATGGAGTATGTGTCAATGCTTTAAAAATTGTCTCGCTCTCCTGAGCCACATTAACCATTTCATGTCTTGCTGTTGTCAAGTAACTGAGCATGTCTGAGACCCATTCTTCAGTGCAAACTCAACATACATTCCTGGATGGTAATTACCTCATTCGTATTGAATCACATTTGCACACTCATATCAGTATCTCAATATCGTGCCACACGCGCCATCCGATACAAGCCTTTCTCGGGCTTTCAGGTATCTTAGCGAAAGATTGTAGTCGCCTGGAGATCTTTGCTCATCTTCTTCTGCATGGTCCCGATGTCTTGGGTAGTGGCCAGACTATCAAATTCAGTTTTCTTAAAAGTTCATTAAAGGTAGGGACACAAATGTCTCCAAGAGAAAACTATCAATTTACTATTCTTAGCTACATTTTCCTGACTTTCACTAGAAAATTTTGAAAATTCCCATTCAGTTGTGTAATTCTCCTGTTTCAATCTTACACTCTCAATCACTTTCCTTTAATTACCATTCATATCTTATTCCATGAGTCCTGGAAAAACTTTACTGTCCAGTACAATATTTAAGATAGAAAACATAGATCAAACGTTCTCACTTGATCCAAGTTATTAACACATTTTATTATCATTATTTTTAGAGGATCTTTTATTTTCCCAAAAGTAACCATATATATAGTGCCTGAGTCCATTTTGTCATTTCAAAATTATCCCAAAATCCAAATAGCAGTACAGTTGAACTGACAGGTTTTGTCAATGTTCAATTTCATCTCTATCAATTTATCTTCCATTTACAATTTCAGAAACAAGTGATTCTCAGGCTAGGTAGCTTACACAGTGTTTTTAACATTAGAGACAGAAGTGCTGCAATTAGTTTACAAGGTAACTTCCATATAACAGAAGAAAGAAGGGAATCCATTGTGACTCTGCTTAGAGCCCAAGGGTTTAATTTATCAAATCTTAATTTTCCCTCTGTCACTGTGGTGAAATAATAACTTAAAATTAAGAAACTTAAATTTAATAATGTCCAATATCTTTAGATTTTATACTAAAGTTGTTGCTTGGTGAACTTAAACAGCTCTCAGTGAAAAGGGTTAACTCCTTTCCAGGTTTTTAAGAAGGTGGAGCAAAACATTATCAAATGCACGCAACTGCGTCAATTCACGTAAATCAAAAAAAAGAACTTTCCTGATCGAAAGACCGTTGTGTTTTCACACTTTAACTAAACACGAACACAGAGGTAATATGGACAGTGAAGAAAGGCGGGATTGAGCAAAGTTCACAAGCTAAGTAAGTCTTTGTAAGGAACTCTGCAACTATCGGATGTTCTTGTGGAGCGGAGTTATCTTATTCAATGCGGTCTACACAAATTTACACCAACCAAAATTTCACCATGGCCACAATGAAAGTCTGGTTTTAATAGGTTAATTAACCTCATAACTCCAATTTAATCCAGATCTTGTAAACATTCAAATTAATTTTCTTCCAAGCACATTGGCAACTGTAACTTTAAGGCAGAAGCTTATCTTTTGTAAAACTATGAACAGACAAACAAAACAAAATAGCACATTCTTGCAGAAAACAGTAAATTACGTCATATTTTCTTATCAAATCAAACTGCTTTAGAAGATTTCACCATAGCAACCGCGACTCCAAGGTTAAATCTTAGACTGAAACTTAATCTTTCGTTAAGCAAACTTTTTGTTGCTCTTCTCAGTTTTTACACACCAGCTTAACTTAAATTAGTTCAAAGGTTTTTCTCCAATTCTTGGGGCACAATCTTATTCGCACATTCTTAAAACTTCCAAAATCCAAGACAAGACAAAAGATTTAAACGCTTTTAACACAGGGAAGTGGGTGGAGCTAAACCACACATAACAGAATCTTTCTTTTAAAGAACATCTAATCAGACAAAAGAAATACTGTAACTTCTTAAACATTCATAGTCAGGAAAACTTTCACACAAACTGAAATTCCAGCATTTTTTAAGGTTCCTTTCACTCAGAAAATCTTGTGTTTTATTTGTCTCAGCACAAATGTTAATAACTTCCATGTCAGTAAAACTTTAAGTTTCTCTTTTTCCATCGGTGTCCCCATCTTCTTTCTCCTTGTTTATCCTTTAGTTTTGCCAATTTTTTTCTCTAATTTTGTCACCTGCTCCTGTAGATTTTCGTTTTAATTTCCTCGGTCTTTTGAATGACCATTACTAATTGGTGTACCAATATAACTCCCGCTTTCTTTGTCTTAATTCCCTTTTGTGTCTCCCACCATTCTCGTTGGTACACTGGTACCTTAGACGGATCCCATCCATCCTTTTTCATCTTATCTACCAAACCCTTCTGATCGTCAGCATAAAGCCGACTCAATGATCCTGGCGGTCCCCAATCTGGGCCTCCGCCTTCTGCCATAATGTATTATTTTTTGGTACTAGTTTACCGCGCTCCGGTCCTCCCTAGTAACTCGTTCTCAGAGGTCTACCTATCATCCACCACTAGTGATGGCGGTCCTGACTTGTAACTATCTCGCTGACAGAGGTGATTATTTCACTTGCAGCCGTTAATACATTAATACAATACATCGATCATCAGCATAGAGCCTGGTAAGGGACCCAGGGGGTTCCCATTCCATCTCTTTCCCCGACGCCATATCCAGTCCTACGTCAGTCTTACCTACTCTGCTGCATTTCTCTGTGCAGGTTTGCCGTGATCCTGTCTTTATTCGTGGTATGTCCGTGACCTGGGATTTCTCCCCTCCGTCTTACCTCTAGTAACACCCCGGTGGTCGTAAAAGACTTTTTAAGCGGTTAATTAATCACAATTAAGCACATACATTCATTGACTTCACGATCCCAGGGTACTTTGGAGTCTCTCAGCCTACTTGATCCTGGCCATCACATGAGGCCCAATCGCCCTCTTAATTCCGGCTCAGGCTAGGGTCGATGAGACAGGCACCCTCCTTGTCCTTGTCGATCAGTCAATCACTCATTCCTTCGCGACCTCTATCGCTACACAGTGTTCCCTTAGTTCATGCGATCCACACTCACACAACTGTGTTCTCTCACCTCTTACAGACTTTCACTTGATTCATGATGCTACGGCACTGTCCCTCCGCCTTCCCAGATGACTCAATTTGACTCCTCGTCCGGGTTCACTGATACGGGCAGTCTTTCAGTTCCGTAGCACCCTGCTCGCAGCGCCAATTTGTTGGTGAAAAATAAATTCACTCGAGTCTGTCTTAAAATAAAAGTACACAGTTTAATAACAGAACGTTCTGGGAGAAGGTCATAGACCCCGCGGTCTAGTGACACCCTTCTTGTTCTCTCTTGGTTGTGTAGAAGTGCCTTACTTCTTAGCTCTGGGTAATGACTCAATACACACTTGGATTCGTCAGACGGACAGGCCTTTTATTTTACTTCTCTTGCAAGGGGAATCAGCACCTCCACTCAAGGGGTGAGGCTACTATTCCAATGATACAGTGTAAACGTTCTATATTTATACAGTGTAACAAACAAGTTTGATTGAAATCCCTTTGTTCCTCTATCAGGATACATTTTAGATTAATCATCAGGTAGAAATAACATATTGACAGAAGGATCCTGGACACATAAGTCAACCGTTAATCTATAACAGGGCATGAATCGTGTAACCGGAGGTCCTCTTTAATCATATATAAGGGAGGCAAGCTTTGCTTTCGGTCACAAGTTATCAGGTCATTGGTACATCAAAGAAACTCATTATTCCACTTCTACATTCTCATTAGGTGGGCAGGCATCTGTTCTTGGCTGTAGTTCGAGTACGTGCAATAGCTCTAGTTACACATCGACACTTGCCCAGTGTCAAGTCTGAAAACTTTTACCCAGCAAGCACTTGAAATTAACCCCTTATATCATGTAGATTTCCTCATTCCCCCCTTTTGTCCTTTCTAAGGACAATCTATCTCGCTAAGTTTAAGAAACTCTACATCAAAGGTCTCACCCTTAATATCCTCATATTCAGACATCATTGGTACTGGAGGAGTTGACGCTAATAAGGAAAGGACTTTTGTACACAATAATTTTAAACAACCAATCAATAAACTAATTAAAATTATTATCATCACAATTGCGATAAAAGCTTCCAAAATTTGCTTTCCCAATGCTCCTCCCCATCCTGAAATCCAATCCCACATTGACCATGGTTCAGGTTGACGTAGTTTCTCTACGGCCTTCTTTATGTGGTTTACCAGATTGGTGATATTTTCTGAGCTATCTGGGATATAGGTGCAACATTCGGTTTTTATGATTGCACATGTGCCCCCTTCTTTTGCCAACAAATAGTCCAGAGCCATGCGGTTTTGTAAGGCAACAGTGCGCAAAGCCACCATTTCTGCGTTTACATCACTAAGAGCATCTGCAGTATCATTGGCTATTTGTTCCAACACTGCTGCCATGTTTATAGATTCTCTTGTTAACTTCCCTGTTCCATACCAGGGAAATGCTATAGCAAAGAACCTTTCAATTTCTGTAATGGCTCGTTTTGCTCGTGTCCCAGGGTGGCTATCCAAAGATGAAATGTGATGTATATAAGGCACTACATATCCCAAATAACATGACCCAGTCCAATTTTGTGGTAACCAGGGGTATGCTCTATGCCCACAGATGAAATAGGTGTTATTATAGGCTTCAAATTTGTTCCATATCTGGTGCATCATTCCTATTCCGTATTCTCCTTTCCAGATTTTTTTGCTAGTCAAATTTTGTACTGTGGACAGATTCCACCATCCCCAATAAGGCCATTCGATTGCACCTGGTGGTTTAGTAGTAGTTTTAGTCAAAGTGTAGTTACATTTGCACTCACTCCATCCAACCATCAATCCTTCTCCATTGTCGTTTACAAGACAGACTTCTCCTTTTGTTTTATTTATGGTTCCCATTGACGTAACTAATAGACTCTCTGGATTCCTTCGATTATCATATAGGGGATGAAACCACCCTTCAAATTTTATAAGGTTGTATCCTGCATTTTTCCATTCATTTTCCAACTGATCTGGGTTTAAACTATTTTGGGTCTGAAATGTACTGGCTGCCTCCTTATTCCAGGTGGTATTAGACTGTAATAACCACCCTACCATCTCTTCTATCTCGAAGGGAATGGGCCTTAGAGGTATTCCACCCTCTGCATGCACAGGGATGTGGCTGCATATCCAGCATTTGGCAAGGTTCTGTTTTTTAGCATACAGATAGCTCATGTATACAAAGGTATTAACTTGATGATAGTTATGCTTATTTAACAGTCTTCTACTTCTCCCTCCTTGTTTCCTAGCGGTCCTATTAATTTTTCTTTTCTGAGTAATTGATGTTGAAACGGGGGGTTGTGTAAAAGGATTATCACAAAACATTAACTTAGCTGTCAGGGCCAGTCCTCCTCTTGAATTACCATTGCAGAAAACCCCTCCGTTCGCAGTTTTGTCACTTGGTAATACAGTATCAGGGCATGTGACCCACAGCTTATCAAGCCTCTGTCCACTATCTTCTTCTACTATCTTACCCTGTCTTACCCTAAGATTTAGGGGTTGATACGGGGGTACCTGCATAGTATGGTCCTGAAGCTGAACTTTCATGGTCTCATTATAGCATATAACATAAAAGAGATTTTTGGTTAAAAGTACACATTCTTCTATACATGGTTTGCCTTTCAGAGGATCTGGGTAAATCCATATGGCAGTTTCAATTATCGTTAACAAAAGGAACAATCTCATCAGAGTCCAAATCCAGTTCATCTTGGTAGTGTATTGTCTTCAACTGATGCCTTCTTACAATGGGACGCGTGTATCCATGTTGGTCGCTCCTTTACTTTTACAGCGGTGTTTGTGGTCAGGAGTACTTGGAAGGGTCCCTCAAATCTGGGTTGAAGGCCATTCTTTCGTTTGAAGATTTTTATGTAAACGTTATCTCCTGGCTCGAAAGTATGGCACTTTCCTTCAGCGGGATCGACCTGGGCTTCCTTCACCTGTTGATGGAAACTAGAAATGCATTTGGTTAGTGCAATGCAATAACTCAACATATCTTCCTCCATTTTATGAATGTCCATTTGTTTAGCTGTTAAAGGTGCCGAAAAAGGCAATCTTTGTGGTCTTCCCATGACGATCTCGTGAGGCGACAATCCTGTAATTCTGTTGGTAGCAGACCGCATTGTCATTAAAGCTATGGGTAACAAATCAACCCATTTAAGTCCAGTTTCTTTACACAGTTTTGCAAGCTTGTTTTTCAGCATCCCGTTATATCTTTCCACTAGTCCAGCCGACTGTGGATGATAACTACAATGAAGGTGCTGGTTAATCTGTAAAGCTTTGCATAGTTCCTTAATCACTGTTCCCGTAAAATGGGACCCATTGTCACTTGACAGTTTTGCTGGTATCCCAAAGCGAGGTACAATGTCCTTCAATAAACATTTAGCAACAGTAGTAGCGTCATTCTTTCTACAAGGAAACGCTTCAATCCATCTTGAAAACATATCAATAATAACTAATATATATTTAAAGCTCATACATACAGGTAATTCAATAAAATCCATTTGTAAGTGTACAAAAGGGCCCATGGGGTTTGGGTGGGATGCGGGCTGTACCTTCTTTATTTTCCCTGCATTTATGGTCTGGCAGATAGTACAATTTTCACATATTTGTTTTGCCAACTTTGAGATTCCTGGTGCATACCAGGTCTTGAGGATATAGTCCGCCATCCCCCCTTTGCCCGCATGGGTGAATTTATGAACACATCGGGCAATTGGTGATAGTAATGATTTGGGTGCCACCATGCGGCCGTCATGATGAACCCATAAGCCGTCAGTGTTTTTAAAACAATGATTAACATTCCACTCCGCTATTTCTTCAGGGCTAGCCTTTTCTTGATGGGCTAGCACATCATTCAGGGACGGGGTCTGTTGTTGATCTGTACTTTCTTTAACTGGACAAGTCTTAACCTGTGATCCTATTTGTGATAAGGCTACGGTTTTAGCAGCTTGATCTGCTGCTGCATTTCCCAGTGCAACCTCATCCAAATGCCCTGTGTGCGCTTGACACTTAATAATTGCCAATAAAAGGTTTTTCACCTCTTGTGCGTTTTTAATTTGGGTTCCTGAAGATGTTAAAAAACCACGAAGTTTCCAAATCTGTCCGTAATCATGGGCTACTCCAAACGCATATCTAGAATCTGTATAAATATTAACAGATTGACCTGTAGCTAATTCTAATTCTGGATCTGGAAGTTCACTCATTATAGTTCGCAACTCAGACGGGGACCATGGACGGTGAACAGAAACATTCCCCTCTCCTTGAGGGTTCGGAAATAATTTCATGGGGGCCTGTCTAACCGGTAAAACCGGTGATTCTAATTCCACGGGGGAGGAAGGGGCCGTGGGAGGCACCTCTAAATCCGGACTACGGGGGTCCTTACTTCGGGTTCTAGATGATACCCCCGGGCTGGTATGTGGCCATGGTGATGATAAGTGGGGGGCCGGAGCCCGCTCTCTATATGGAGGGGGTGATGACACCGACTGACGTGGGGAGGGTTTTGGCAATACTGCTGGTAGTGGCTCATACTGAGGATATAACCTCCTAGTTGTTTGGACTAAATCATCATCACTATCCTCCTTTTCTTCATCTTCCGTGGGGGATTTCTTCTCTTTACTTAATGGGCATTGCAGAGCTTGAGGGATCTTTTTCTGCTTTTCCTGCTCTCTCCCCCTTTTGCTGGCAATAACACTCATCTCCCTTCTTTTCTCGGCTTCTCTTTTCCAATCACAAAATGCAGACCAATCCACACCCTTATTCCTTTTTCTTCCGGGGTCTCTTTCTAACAGGCATTCCTCGAGACAAGTAATTCTGTCTATATTAAACGTTCCATCTGGTGGAAAGGGGTGATTACTGCCTGAGGTCCATTTGGACCAACTTGGTAAGTGGTCAATAGCTGACTGACCGCAATGTTTTAACATAAAAGCGGCTGGCGTGCCTTTTTCAGGCAGTTTACTGTTACTAGAACCCATTGTAGCAGCTTAAATATTTTAGTTAAAACATACAACAATTCCGTAACACTCTATGATCTGCGTGGGACGCCTCTACAGATCAGACATGACTAAACATTAATACATATAACAATAAACAATAAACAATACACTTGTTAAACAACAACCAAAGTGTTACTAAATCCCCAACCTATGCAGCCTTACTGGACAAAGCTGCAAAGTTGATTGATAATAACAAGTAGTTAAATACTCACTCTCATAAACATTAAACATTGACACTGTGTTTCAGACATCCGCCCACTCTTCTCTCTTTTTTTTACCCTATTCCCTTTAGCCAAATCTTTAGCAAAAAGGGCCTTCAATTTGTCCCAGCTAACTTCAAGCTCTTCTCTCCTTCTACCCTACTCCCTTTAGCCAAATCTTTAGCAAAAAGGGCCTTCAATTTGTCCCAGCTAACTTCAAGCTGGAACCTTGCTAGTTCAATTTCCAGTAAATCGCTAGCTCCTTAGTTAATCAAATTCCTGACTTAACCTTCTCTCTCAGCAAGCTGGAACCTTGCTAGTTCAATTTCCAATAAATCGCTAGCTCCTTAGTTAATCAAATTCCTGACTTAACCTTCTCTCTCTGGTACCTTTATTTCAGCGCTTCCTACAGTCCTTTTCTGCACGATCCTGTTCGCGGGGCGTCAGCGCCTCATGGCTGGTCCTCTGTTCCGTTTCTGAAAGGGAAGCAGTCACAACGGCAGTTTAACCCCCGAACCTTGTGAGTCAATTACCCGATGGCAGTGCTGTCCAATGGAATAAACAGACTGTGCGCAGCTATGCTTATGGCAGGGAAAGTCCCAAAATTGTGGCAAAACACCACCTTCGGCCGATGGGATTTTCCCAACCGAGCAACGTACTCGGCGTCTGTTAACTCACCAATTGGTACAGCAAGCCATCTCGGTGGAACCTCCAAATTGTAGAAGTGCCTTACTTCTTAGCTCTGGGTAATGACTCAATACACACTTGGATTCGTCAGACGGACAGGCCTTTTATTTTACTTCTCTTGCAAGGGGAATCAGCACCTCCACTCAAGGGGTGAGGCTACTATTCCAATGATACAGTGTAAACGTTCTATATTTATACAGTGTAACAAACAAGTTTGATTGAAATCCCTTTGTTCCTCTATCAGGATACATTTTAGATTAATCATCAGGTAGAAATAACATATTGACAGAAGGATCCTGGACACATAAGTCAACCGTTAATCTATAACAGGGCATGAATCGTGTAACCGGAGGTCCTCTTTAATCATATATAAGGGAGGCAAGCTTTGCTTTCGGTCACAAGTTATCAGGTCATTGGTACATCAAAGAAACTCATTATTCCACTTCTACATTCTCATTAGGTGGGCAGGCATCTGTTCTTGGCTGTAGTTCGAGTACGTGCAATAGCTCTAGTTACACATCGACACTTGCCCAATGTCAAGTCTGAAAACTTTTACCCAGCAAGCACTTGAAATTAACCCCTTATATCATGTAGATTTCCTCAGTTGGTACAGCTTTTTATTCTATTTTCATCCAATCACATTGTATTACAATAATCACCTGATCACATTGTATTACAATAATCACCTGAGCACATATGGCTTATTTATTCTTTTCAGTATTAGTAAAGGTTAGTTACATCTTACTATGCCTTTGGTCACAGGTCAAATTCCCATGACCCCTATATTCTGCTGTGTCTACAATTTTTAGCTAAAGCAGCATATTCCTTATCGCTTACACAAAACACACATATTCTGCCTTGTCCCACAACTGCGTCTTATCTTGGTTTTGCAAAGCTTCTCACACTGTTCTTTGTTTAGTTTTGCCTTTTTACGTAAGTCAATTTTTATTGTGATATTTCTTATCTCAACCTGGTTTCTTTTAGTTCTTGTTCACTTTCACATGACCCCACTCCTTTGTTCTGATTTTAATTTTGCTGGCATCACTTAAGTAGTGGTCACCTCGGCTGTCTGAATTCTGAGAGGGTTCATTTTAACCCCTTCACCACATCACCACCACCGGCCGCCCGGTCCACGTGTGGGCCCGGCACCTCGAACCTAGCAAGCTAGCGGTCGCAAAGGTGGAGTTTGCAACAATGTAGCACTTAGGAATTATTCGCAGGTCTAACAGTCGCTGGTCTTTGCTTCTTCACATCGTACTGAAACCTGGCGGCGGATGGCGGCCCTGCGGCGACTATCGGCGCCTAAACGACGCCACCACTCCTGATTGATACCCAATCCCCCACATCCAGGATTTCTCTGCCCATTTGGCAGGAAACACCGTTTTTTCCAAGGTTGACCTTGTCCGAGGCTACCACCAGGTCCCGGTGCACCCGCAAGACGTCCAGAAGACCGCAGTCATCACCCCTTTCGGTCTCTTCGAGTTTTTAAGGATGCCGTTTGGGTTGAAGAATGCCGCCCAGGCTTTCCAGCGCCTCATGGACTCCGTGCTGCGGGACCTCAAGTTCCTTTTCATCTACTTAGACGATATCCTCATTGCCAGTCCTAATAAGGAGGAACACATCTCTCACCTGCGCACCCTCTTTCGACGCCTCAGCCAACATGGCCTGATTATCAACCCAGCCAAGTGTCAGTTTGGTCTGCACCAAATTGATTTCCTGGGACATCACATTACCTCAGAGGGAGCGGTTCCTTTGCAAGCGAAGGTAGAGGCGGTGACATCCTTTCCACACCCACAGAACATAAAGGCCCTGCAGGAGTTCCTCGGGATGGTAAACTTTTACCACCGTTTCGTGCCTAAGGCAGTACTGCTCATGCAGCCCCTGTACGAGGCGCTCAAGGGCAAGTCTGGCAAGGATCCGTTGTGCTGGACGGTTGACATGGACCGGGCATTCACCAACACCAAGAGCGCCTTAGCCAATGCGACCATGCTGGCGCACCCGCTACCAGGAGCTACCATCGCCCTCACCACCGACGCATCAGATTACGCAATCGGCGCCGTTCAGGAGCAGTGGGTGAACGGGACGTGGCAGCCATTGGCATTCTTCAGCCGTCAACTGCGGTGTAACGAGCAGGCTTACAGTACTTTCGACAGGGAGTTACTAGCCCTTTTTCTGGCCATCCGCCATTTCCGGTTCTTGTTGGAAGGACTTCCTTTCATCGCTTTCGTCGACCATAAGCCACTGACTTTTGCCATGGCCAAGACCGTCGAGCTGTGGTCATCTCGACAACAACGTCAGCTGACATACATCTCCGAATTTACCACAGATATTCAGCACGTGGCCGGTAAAGACAACCTGGTGGCAGATTGCCTCTCCCGCGCGACCGTGCATGCGGTCCAGCTGGGCATCGACTACGCCCTCATGGCAGCAGACCAAGTCTCAGACCCAGAAGTGCAGGCTTACCGCACCAACACCACTAGCCTCCAGTTGGCCGACGTCAGGTTCCATTCGGCTGGTACCACGTTGCTGTATGACGTCTCCGTTCGGGACCCTCGCCCTATTGTGCCGGTCGCCTGGTGCCGCAAGGTGTTTGATGCTATACATGGGTTGTCACACCCAGGAATGAAGGCTTCTCAGAAGCTAATGTCATCTAAGTTCGTTTAGTGGGGCATGCATAAAGATGTCCGCGACTGGGCCAACACCTGCGTGGTCTGCCAAAAGGCCAAGGTACAGCGCCACATCAAGTCTCCATTGGCTACCTTTGCAGTTCCTGAGCGATGGTTTGACCATGTTAATGTGGACCTGGTAGGACCACTTCCACCTTCCCATGGTTTTATGCACATCCTGACCATAGTAGATCGCACCACCAGATGGCCGGAGGCGGTTCCCCTGTCATCTACTACCTCAGCGGATGTGGCCAGGGCATTCATCTCTTCATGGGTCGCCCATTTTGGAGTGCCTGCTGACATCTCTTCGGACCGGGGACCGCAGTTTTCCTCCGAACTCTGGAATGCGGTGGCTAATGACTCGGTGTCAAGTTACACCGCACCACAACCTACCACCCACAAGCGAACGGTCTGTGCGAACATTTTCACAGATCGCTTAAGGCCGCACTGAGGGCCAGCCTCCAAGACGCTGGATGGGCAGACAAGCTGCCATGGGTCATGTTGGGCCTTCGCATGGCCCCCAAGGAAGATCTTTACTCTTCCGCGGCAGAGCTCGTTTATGGTCAGCCGCTGCGAGTGCCAGGGGATTTTCTGCCAACACCGACGGAGCCATGGTCCACCTCACACCAGCTTATCAGTCACCAGGAAGCAGCCAGATGTTTTGCGCCAGTTCCCACATCGCATCACGGGTTTCAGGGCTCTCACGTTCCAGCGGAGCTGAAACAAGCCGACTACGTGTTCATCCGCCATGGTGCTCACTGGGATCCGCTCAAGGCCCCATACACTGGTCCTTTCTGCGTGTTAGAGGCAGGAGACAAAATCTTCAAGGTGGATGTTGGTGGTAAACCGGACCACATTTCAGTCGACCATTTGAAGCCAGCACACCTGGACCTTGACCGTCCCGTTGAGACCGCACAGCCACCGAGACGAGGTCGGCCGCCCACCGTCGTCACGCCAGAACAAGTGCAACCACCCGCCAGACCGCCCGCCGTCCAACAGCTTCTGCTTCAGGAATACAGGAGTCGTTCTGACAGGCTTGTCAGACCCCCTCACCATTTGACTTTTTCCATTAAAGACAATTCTGGAGTTCGCATGTGGCAGAGCCACTGAGGGACTCTGAACAACTGTACATAATTCCCTTTAATGATGTGCTAGCTACAGACTAAATCTGTACCATTGTATATACTGTTTGCATGTACAGTGCGCGGCCCCTTTAAGAGCGCGGGCAAACGCGATGACGTCATGCCGCTAATCACGTGATCACCCAAACGCGGGAAAAACATGATGACGTCATGACGCCATCCACGGGACCGCCCAGGCAGTCCTCATGGAGCCTCCGACCTGTTAAGACCTGTATTCATAGTTCTTTTGCATCAATCTGTTTAAACTTGTTAGTTTGACATTAAAAACCTTTTTGATTGATTGCCTGCGTCGAACTCAATCTCTAGTTAGGAATTTGACAATTCCTACAACAGCACAAATGTCGAAGTAAATTTGCATATGATCCCTTTAAGGAACCCGCCTGATGACAGTCATCAAATGACGTCATCAGATCCGCTTCCTTCAATTGGCCAGGAAACTTGCTGGGCGGGCTGAACAAGCCCAATCAGGGAAAAGTCATGATGGAGGCCGGGATGGAGCCAGCAGCAAAGTCACGACCCACCACGGCCTGCCCAGATAGGGGAAATCGCGGCCAGCCTCTCCCAAAAGAAAGCATGAAGCAGTTCAACAAATAGCTGTCTGATTCACTGATGGGTAAATGTTTGATTCAATTTTTCTTTCTCCACCTTTTCGGGATTTTTGGAATGATGTGAACTGTGGTAACCAATATACTTTAATTTGCTCCTACAAAGTACACCAAAGTTAGAAGAATCTGGCGATGGTCCACGGATCCTTTCCAGGAGTGGATTCAGTGCCTCGATTTGTTTGTAGCCACAGTCACTGCCTGTGGTGACTGTACTGACTTAGTCTCTCAGCCAATAATAAATGTAATTGCATCTTGAGCTGTGTGTTTGATGCTGTGTGAGTCTAGTTTATAGCAGCCTTCCTTCCCACTGTAGCTTCCGACCCACCTCTTCACTCAATACTGCATCGGGGAGAAGGCGGCACAGACTTTGTAAAATTAACTTTCAATATCTGAGCCTTTTTGGTTTTAAAAAGACAAACTTTAAAAGGAGATGAACTGAAAGAATTGAACTGGGAAATATTACTGAAAGGAATCTGTGAAAGAAAATTGGATCTGTTTTAAACCTGCACTAATGTAGATTACTTAAGAAAAATATTTACTCCCAAAATAACTGTAAACTAAACAAAGTCCCAGAATGAGTCAACGGGGCAATGAAAATGGGAATAGGAAATATCAACAAACCATACAGGACTGCAGGGAAAAGGGGGCCCTGGGAGTAGAGGAATTTACTGAAACAGATTAAAAAGATATTAGAGGGAAAAAGAGATGACAGCAACAGTCATCCAGTGTTAATCACATCAGGAATATATTCAAAGCCTTCCATATTTTCACACTTCCTGTAAGTGTCACTCTTGCTTCCTCTCACACAATTCCTGTCACACATCAATCTTCCTATTTATTACACTGAGCCGTATTCAGTTTTCTGTGCTGACAACTAGGTGGCGCTGCAGTATTCATTATACTTATCGCTGATTGGCTGACTGGGTCATGTGATCAACTCCAGCCTGGGTGCTCCCAGTTCCTGGGAAGGTCAACAGGCTGAACTCCACCAGCAGGTCTCACCAGCTACATTTTGCTCCTCCCCCATTTCCTGCTCCAATGTGTCCAGGTAGACCCACTCTCACTGGGTCTTGTATAAGGCCCAGGCCCAGCCTGCTGCACCCCTGGCCCTGACAGCACCCCAGACCCCCAGCTGCCCACAATGATCCCCATCCACCGTCCCTGCATCCCGGTACTTACACTACCAAAGCTGGGCTGCGGCTTGAACGGGAACGGGAATGGGATGAGGCTTTGGGTTTCTTAAGCGCTTTGAGATCTTTCAAAAATATTAACATGGAAAAGAGCTTCAGAACCTTCCTGCCCATGGGAACAGGCTTTTGGTGAAGTGGGGCGGGTTTCCCCACAGGGTTTATCCATAATGGAAATCTCTGTATTGGTCACTATTTCAATCATATTGGGTGTCAGTCTTGATTCAGTTGTCACACTCTCACCTCTGAGTCAGAAGGTCATAGGTTCAAGGCCCACACCAGAGACTTGAGCACAAAATCCATGCTGACACATCAGTGCAGTACAGGGGGAGTACTGCACTGTCAGAGGTGCCGTCTTTTAGACAAGATGTTCAAACCGAGGTCTCACCTGCCTGTTCAGGTGGGCGTAAAAGATCCTATGGGAGAACTCAAAGAAGAGCAGGGAGTTCTCCTGGCCAACATTTATCTCTCAACTGTGCGCAGGAGGCCATACCCTGCACACAGAGTCAGCTTCTTGGGTCTATTTGCACAACAGTGCAGGAGGAGGCTGTGTTTCTCCGGCCAGGCTGTCTCAGACCTCTGCAGCTTCCTGGAACACAGCCTGATGCCTGCTGGACCAGGGGGACATACCATGACAGTGGCCCACAAAGTCACCACAGTCTGGAATTTTACACCACTGGCTCCTTTCATGCTGCTAGACAGGACAGCAGTCATGTTTCACAGTCTGCAGTTCACAGCTGCATTCAGCAGGTGACTGACCGACTCTTTGCCAAGGACCAGCAGGACAGCATCTTCCCCACTGACCTCAGCAGTCACCAGGACAGAGCTCAGGGCTTTGCAGCAGGGGCTGGCTTCCCTCATGTGCAGGGTGTGATTGACTGTCCACACGTGGTCATTACAGCACTGGAACATGAGGGAATGATGTCGTCAACAGAGACGTCAGCATCAGAAAGGCAGGGAGCTGCCCTTCTACTCATGTCTGCAGCCAGCAAGTCTTCCAGCATTGTTCAATGAAAATCACAAGTAGGGATGGGACCTCGCTTTGAGAGTTCCATCCCCACTTTGAATAGAGTCGGGGAATGTGCTGTAAATTGTGCAGATCACGTGGATGGGCTGCCTAATTATTCTAATATTAATGAGCTGAGCGTCTATTGACAGAACTGTGTCAGCCAATGAGATGCACCGTGTCAGCCAACGTGTTGGAGATGGGGCGGGAATTACGGCAGGACCAACAGCAAACAGTATATTTTACAGCAAACAAAGTCTGTGTACTCAGCAAACAGTCTATTTAAACAGCGCACCACAGCAAACAGTCTACAGAATCTATTTAAAAAGAGTCCCGACAAACTACAGCAAACAGAACTCATGATGAAAACTGCAGCAATGTCTCCCAATAAAAGCAGGGTTATTTCTCCAGTAAATTGCAGTGAGTGGAGGATAGTTACAGTCAAATGCTGTGCATAACATCAATTCCATCACTTACAGCAGTGCGGTCTCCAGGAGTGATCAACGGGGGAATTACCCAATCATCTCCATTCTGGCCATGAATAGAAGTGTCACTATATGCAGACATTATTGAGGCCTGGGAATTAAAATGGCCACAGGGGCTTCAAGTCGACATCGTCACGGGGACTGCTGCTCACCCTGCTGCCTGCCCCACCCCCGTCACTACACATGCACACTCAGTTCAAATCAACCCTACTTAGGAGACAGGCCTCGTGCGACAGTCTCATTGAACAGAAGGTTCAATGACTGATCCATTCCATCACCTGATAATCCTCAATCTGTGTCCCTGATAATCTTCAATCAGTGCCCTGACAACCTTCAATCGGTGCCCTGATAATCCTCAATCTGTGTCCTGATAATCCTCAATCTGTATCCCTGATAATCCTCAATCTGTGTCCCTGATAATCCTCAATCTGTGTCCCTGATAATCCTCAATCTGTGTCCCTGATAATCCTCAATCTGTGTCCCTGATAATCCTCAAGCTGTGTCCCTGGTAATACTCAATCTGTGCCCTGATGGTCTCAATCTGTGTCTCCAATTATCCTCAATCAGTGTCCCTAATAATCCTCAATCTGTGTCCTGATAATCCTCATACTGTGTCCTGATCTTCCTCAATCTGTGTCCTGAAAATCTTCAACCTGTGTCCCTGATAATCCTCAATCTGTGTCCTGATAATCCTCTATCTGCGCCCCAGATAATCCTCAATCTGTGCCCTTGTTAATCCTCAATCTGTGTCCCTGATAATCCTCAAACTGTGTTCCGATAATCCTCATGCTGTGTCCTGATGATCTTCAATCTTTGTTCTGATAATCCTCAGTCTGTGTCACTGATAACCTTCAGTGTGTGTCCTTGATAATCCTCAATCTGAGTCCTGGTAATCCTCAATCTGTGTCCCTGATAATCCTCAAACTGTGTTCTGATAGTCTCAATCTGTGTCCTGATCTTCCTCAATCTGTGTCCTGATAATCTTCAATCTGTGTCCCTGATAATCCTCAATCTGTGTCCCTGATAATCCTCAAACTGTGTTCTGATAATCCTCATTCTGTGTCCTGATCTTCCTCAATCTGTGTCCTGATCTTCCTCAATCTGTGTCCTGATAATCTTCAATCTGTGTCCCTGATAATCCTCAATCTGTGTCCTGATAATCCTCTATTTGTGCCCCTGAAAATCCTCAATCTGTGCCCTTGTTAATCCTCAATCTGTACCCCTGATAATCCTCAATCTGTGTACCTGATAATCCTCAGTCTGTGTCCCTGATGATCGTCAGTCTGTGTTCCGATAATCCTCAATCTGTCTTCTGATAATCCTCAAACTGAGCCCTGATGG
Organism: Somniosus microcephalus; assembly: GCF_052327205.1. NCBI lineage: Eukaryota > Metazoa > Chordata > Chondrichthyes > Squaliformes > Somniosidae > Somniosus > Somniosus microcephalus. Next base: position 62,949,757 of record NC_141003.1, read on the forward strand.
TCACAATCTTTATCGCCAATTATCCTCAATCTGTGTCCCTGATAATCCTCAATCCGTGTCCCGGATAAACCTCAATTTGTGTCCCTGATAATCCTTAATCTGTGTCCCTGATAATCCTCAGTCTGTGTCACTGATAATCTTCAGTGTGTGTCCTTGATAATCCTCAATCTGTGTCCTGGTAATCCTCAATCTGTCTTCTGATAATCCTCAAACTGAGCCCTGATGGTCACAATCTTTATCCCCAATTATCCTCAATCTGTGTCCAGATAATCCTCAATCTGTGTCCCTGATAATCCTCAATCTGTGTCCCTGATAATGCTCAATCTGTGTCCCTGATAATCCTCAATCTGTGTCCCTGTTAAACCTCAATCTGTGTCCCTCATAATACTCAATCTGTGTCCCTGATAACCCTCAATCTGTGTCCTTATTAATCATCAATCAGTGTTCCTGTTAAGCATCAATCTGTGTCCCTGATAATCCTCAATCTGTGTTCCTGATAATCCTCAATCTGTGTCCCTGTTAATCCTCAATCTGTGTCCCTCATAATACTCAATCTGTGTCCCTGATAATCCTCAATCTGTGTCCCTGATAATCCTTAATCTGTGCCCTTATTAATCATCAATCTGTGTCCCTGATAATTCTCGATCTGTGTCCCTGATAATCCTCAATCTGTGTCCCTGATAAACCTCAATCTGTGTCCCTGATAATCCTTAATCTGTGTCCCTGATAATCCTTAATCTGTGTCCCTGATAATCCTCAATCTGTGTCCCAGATACACCTCAATCTGTGTCCCTGATCATCCTTAATCTGTGTCCCTGATAATCTTCAGTCTGTGTCACTGATGATCTTCAATCTGTGTCCTTCATAATCCTCAATCTGTGTCCTGGTAAGCCTCAATCTGTCTCCTGATAATCCTCAATCTGTGCCCTTGTGAATCAACAATCTGTGTCCCTCTTAATCCTCAAACTGTGTCCCTGATAATCCTCAATCTGTGTCCCTCATAATACTCAAGCTGTGTCCCTGATAACCCTCAATCTGTGTCCTTATTAATCATCAATCAGTGTTCCTGTTAATCATCAAACTGTGTCCCTGATAATCCTCAATCTGTGTCCTTGATAATCCTCAATCTGTGTCCCTATTAATCCTCAATCTGTGTCCCTCATAATCCTCAATCTGTGTCCCTGTTAATCCTCAATCTGTGTACCTCATAATACTCAATCTGTGTCCCTGATAACCCTCAATCTGTGTCCTTATTAATCATCAATCAGTGTTCCTGTTAATCATCATTCTGTGTCCCTGATAATCCTCAATCTGTGTTCCTGATAATCCTCAATCTGTGTCCCTGTTAATACTCAATCTGTGTCCCTCATAATACTCAATCTGTGTCCCTGATAATCCTCAATCTGTGTCCCTGATAATCCTCAATCTGTGCCCTTATTAACCATCAATCTGTGTCCCTGATAATTCTCAATCTGTGTCCCTGATAATCCTCAATCGGTGTCCTTGATAATCCTCAATCTGTGTCCCTGATAAACCTCAATCTGTGTCCCTGATAATCCTTAATCTGTGTCCCTGATAATCCTGAATCCGTGTCCCAGCTACACCTCAATCTGTGTCACTGATTATCTTCAATCTATGTCCTTGATAATCCTCAATCTGTGTCCTGGTAATCCTCAATCTGTCTCCTGATAATCCTCAATCTGTGCCCTTGCTAATCAACAATCTGTGTCCCTCTTAATCCTCAATCTGTGTCCCTGAGAATCCTCAATCTGTGTCCCTGATAATCCTCAATCTGTGACCTTGATAATCCTCAATCTGTGTCCCTGATATTCCTCAATCTGTGTTCATGTTAATCCTCAATCTGTGTCCCTGATCATGCTCAATCTGTGTCCCGGATGAACCTGATTGTGTGGCCCTGATAATCCTTAACCTGTGTCCCTGATAATCCTCAGTCTGTGTCACTGATGATCTTCAATCTGTGTTCTGATAATCCTCAGTCTGTGTCACTGATAATCTTCAACCTGAGTCCTGGTAATCCTCAAACTGTCTGCTGATAATCCTCAATCTGTGCCCTGATGTTCTCAATCTGTGTCTCCAATTATCCTCAATCTGTGTCCCTGATAATCCTCAATCTGTGTCCTGATAATCCTCAATCTGTGTCCCTGATAAACCTCAATCTGTGTCCCTGATAATGCTCAATCTGTGTCCCTGATAATCCTCAATCAGTGCCCTTGTTTATCATCAATCTGTGTCCCTATTAATCCTCAATCTGTGTCCCTGGTAATCCTCAATCTGTGCCCCTGTTAATCTTCAATCTGTGTCCCTCATAATACTCAATCTGTGTCCCTGATAATCCTCAATCTGTGCCCTTATTAATCATCAATCGGTGTCCCTGTTAATCATCAATCTGTGTCCCTGATAATCCTCAGTCTGTGTTCCTGATAATCCTCAATCTGTGTCCCTGATAGTTCTCAATCTGTGTCCCTGATAATCCTCAATATGCGTCCTTGTAAATCCTCAATCTGTGTCCCTGATAATCCTCAATCTGTTTCCTGATAATCCGCCATCTGTGCCCTTGTTAATCATCAATCTGTGTCCCTGTTAATCCTCAATCTGTGTCCCTGATAATCTTCAATCTTTGTCCCTGATAATTCTCAATCTGTGTCCCTGATAATCCTCAATCGGTGTCCTAGATATTCCTCAATTTGTGTCCCTGATAAACCTCAATCTGTGTCCCTGATAATCCTTAATCTGTGTCCCTGATAATCCTCAATCCGTGTCCCAGATACACCTCAATCTGTGTCCCTGATCATCCTTAATCTGTGTCCCTGATAATCCTCAGTCTGTGTCACTGATGATGTTCAATCTGTGTCCTTGATAATCCTCAATCTGTGTCCTGGTAATCCTCAATCTGTCTCCTGATAATCCTCAATCTGTGACCTTGTTAATCAACAATCTGTGTCCCTCTTAATCCTCGATCTGTGTCCCTGAGAATCCCCAATCTGTGTCCCTGATAATCCTCAATCTGTGTCCTGATCTTCCTCGATCTGTGTCCTGGTAATCTTCAATCTGTGTCTCTGATAATCCTCAATCTGTGTCCTGCTAATCCTCCATCTGTGCCCCTGAAAATCCTCAATCTGTGCCCTTGTTAATCCTCAATCTGTGCCCCTGATAATCCTCAATCTGTGTCCCTGATAATCCTCAATCTGTGTCCCTGATAATCTTCAATCTTTGTCCCTGATAATTCTCAATCTGTGTCCCTGATAATCCTCAATCGGTGTCCTAGATATTCCTCAATTTGTGTCCCTGATAAACCTCAATCTGTGTCCCTGATAATCCTTAATCTGTGTCCCTGATAAACCTCAATCTGTGTCCCTGATAATCCTTAATCTGTGTCCCTGATAATCCTGAATCCGTGTCCCAGATACACCTCAATCTGTGTCACTGATTATCTTCAATCTGTGTCCTTGATAATCCTCAATCTGTGTCCTGGTAATCCTCAATCTGTCTCCTGATAATCCTCAATCTGTGCCCTTGCTAATCAACAATCTGTGTCCCTCTTAATCCTCAATCTGTGTCCCTGAGAATCCTCAATCTGTGTCCCTGATAATCCTCAATCTGTGACCTTGATAATCCTCAATCTGTGTCCCTGATATTCCTCAATCTGTGTTCATGTTAATCCTCAATCTGTGTCCCTGATCATGCTCAATCTGTGTCCCGGATGAACCTGAATGTGTGGCCCTGATAATCCTTAACCTGTGTCCCTGATAATCCTCAGTCTGTGTCACTGATGATCTTCAATCTGTGTTCTGATAATCCTCAATCTGTGCCCTTGTTAATCATCAATCTGTGTCCCTATTAATCCTCAATCTGTGTCCCTGATAATCCACAATCTGTGTCCATGTTAATCCTCAATCTGTGTCCCTCATAATACTCAATCTGTGTCCCTGATGATCCTCAATCTGTGTCCCTGATAATCCTCAATCTGTGCCCTTGTTAATCATCAACCTGTGTCCCTGATAGTTCTCAATTTCTCTCCCTGATAATCCTCAATCTCTGTCCTTGATAATCCGCAATCTGTGTCCCTGATAATCCTCAATCTGTGTCCTGATAATCCGCCATCTGTGCCCTTGTTAATCCTCAATCTGTGTCATTGATAATCCTCAATCTGTGTCCCTGATAAACCTCAATCTGTGTCCCTGATAATCCTTAATCTGTGTCCCTGATAATCCTCAGTCTGTGTCACTGATGATCTTCAATCTGTGTTCTGATAATCCTCAGACTGTTTCACTGATAATCTTCAGTGTGTGTCCTTGATAATCCTCAATCTGTGTCCTGGTAATCCTCAATCTGTCTCCTGATAATACTCAATCTGTGCCCGGATGGTCTCAATCTGTGTCCACAATTATCCTCAATCTGTGTCCTTGATAATCCTCAATCTGTGTCCATGATAATGCTCAATATGTGCCCTTGTTAATCATCAATCTGTGTCCCTGATAATGCTCAATCTTTGTCCCTGATAATCCTCAATCTGTGTCCCTGATAATCCTCCATCTGTGTCCCAGATAAACCTCAATCTGTGTCCCTGATAATCCTTAATCTGTGTCCCTGATAATCCTCAGTCTGTGTCACTGATGATCTTCAATCAGTGTTCTGATAATCCTCAGTCTGTGTCAATGATAATCTTCAGTATGTGTCCTTGATAATCCTCAATATGTGTCCTGGTAATCCTCAATCTGTCGCCTGATAATCCTCAATCTGTGCCCTGATAATCCTCAATCTGTGTCCCTGATAATCCTCAATCTGTGTCCTTGATAATCCTCAATCTGTGTCCCTGTTAATCCTCAATCTGTGTCCCTCATAATACTCAATCTGTGTCCCTGATAATCCTCAATCTGTGTTCCTGATAATCCTCAATCTGTGTCCCTGTTAATCCTCAATCTGTGTCCCTCATAATACTCAATCTGTGTCCCTGATAATCCTCAATCTGTGTCCCTGATAATCCTTAATCTGTGCCCTTATTAATCATCAATCTGTGTCCCTGATAATTCTCGATCTGTGTCCCTGATAATCCTCAATCTGTGTCCCTGATAAACCTCAATCTGTGTCCCTGATAATCCTTAATCTGTGTCCCTGATAATCCTTAATCTGTGTCCCTGATAATCCTCAATCTGTGTCCCAGATACACCTCAATCTGTGTCCCTGATCATCCTTAATCTGTGTCCCTGATAATCTTCAGTCTGTGTCACTGATGATCTTCAATCTGTGTCCTTCATAATCCTCAATCTGTGTCCTGGTAAGCCTCAATCTGTCTCCTGATAATCCTCAATCTGTGCCCTTGTGAATCAACAATCTGTGTCCCTCTTAATCCTCAAACTGTGTCCCTGATAATCCTCAATCTGTGTCCCTCATAATACTCAAGCTGTGTCCCTGATAACCCTCAATCTGTGTCCTTATTAATCATCAATCAGTGTTCCTGTTAATCATCAAACTGTGTCCCTGATAATCCTCAATCTGTGTCCTTGATAATCCTCAATCTGTGTCCCTATTAATCCTCAATCTGTGTCCCTCATAATCCTCAATCTGTGTCCCTGTTAATCCTCAATCTGTGTACCTCATAATACTCAATCTGTGTCCCTGATAACCCTCAATCTGTGTCCTTATTAATCATCAATCAGTGTTCCTGTTAATCATCATTCTGTGTCCCTGATAATCCTCAATCTGTGTTCCTGATAATCCTCAATCTGTGTCCCTGTTAATACTCAATCTGTGTCCCTCATAATACTCAATCTGTGTCCCTGATAATCCTCAATCTGTGTCCCTGATAATCCTCAATCTGTGCCCTTATTAACCATCAATCTGTGTCCCTGATAATTCTCAATCTGTGTCCCTGATAATCCTCAATCGGTGTCCTTGATAATCCTCAATCTGTGTCCCTGATAAACCTCAATCTGTGTCCCTGATAATCCTTAATCTGTGTCCCTGATAATCCTGAATCCGTGTCCCAGCTACACCTCAATCTGTGTCACTGATTATCTTCAATCTATGTCCTTGATAATCCTCAATCTGTGTCCTGGTAATCCTCAATCTGTCTCCTGATAATCCTCAATCTGTGCCCTTGCTAATCAACAATCTGTGTCCCTCTTAATCCTCAATCTGTGTCCCTGAGAATCCTCAATCTGTGTCCCTGATAATCCTCAATCTGTGACCTTGATAATCCTCAATCTGTGTCCCTGATATTCCTCAATCTGTGTTCATGTTAATCCTCAATCTGTGTCCCTGATCATGCTCAATCTGTGTCCCGGATGAACCTGATTGTGTGGCCCTGATAATCCTTAACCTGTGTCCCTGATAATCCTCAGTCTGTGTCACTGATGATCTTCAATCTGTGTTCTGATAATCCTCAGTCTGTGTCACTGATAATCTTCAACCTGAGTCCTGGTAATCCTCAAACTGTCTGCTGATAATCCTCAATCTGTGCCCTGATGTTCTCAATCTGTGTCTCCAATTATCCTCAATCTGTGTCCCTGATAATCCTCAATCTGTGTCCTGATAATCCTCAATCTGTGTCCCTGATAAACCTCAATCTGTGTCCCTGATAATGCTCAATCTGTGTCCCTGATAATCCTCAATCAGTGCCCTTGTTTATCATCAATCTGTGTCCCTATTAATCCTCAATCTGTGTCCCTGGTAATCCTCAATCTGTGCCCCTGTTAATCTTCAATCTGTGTCCCTCATAATACTCAATCTGTGTCCCTGATAATCCTCAATCTGTGCCCTTATTAATCATCAATCGGTGTCCCTGTTAATCATCAATCTGTGTCCCTGATAATCCTCAGTCTGTGTTCCTGATAATCCTCAATCTGTGTCCCTGATAGTTCTCAATCTGTGTCCCTGATAATCCTCAATATGCGTCCTTGTAAATCCTCAATCTGTGTCCCTGATAATCCTCAATCTGTTTCCTGATAATCCGCCATCTGTGCCCTTGTTAATCATCAATCTGTGTCCCTGTTAATCCTCAATCTGTGTCCCTGATAATCTTCAATCTTTGTCCCTGATAATTCTCAATCTGTGTCCCTGATAATCCTCAATCGGTGTCCTAGATATTCCTCAATTTGTGTCCCTGATAAACCTCAATCTGTGTCCCTGATAATCCTTAATCTGTGTCCCTGATAATCCTCAATCCGTGTCCCAGATACACCTCAATCTGTGTCCCTGATCATCCTTAATCTGTGTCCCTGATAATCCTCAGTCTGTGTCACTGATGATGTTCAATCTGTGTCCTTGATAATCCTCAATCTGTGTCCTGGTAATCCTCAATCTGTCTCCTGATAATCCTCAATCTGTGACCTTGTTAATCAACAATCTGTGTCCCTCTTAATCCTCGATCTGTGTCCCTGAGAATCCCCAATCTGTGTCCCTGATAATCCTCAATCTGTGTCCTGATCTTCCTCGATCTGTGTCCTGGTAATCTTCAATCTGTGTCTCTGATAATCCTCAATCTGTGTCCTGCTAATCCTCCATCTGTGCCCCTGAAAATCCTCAATCTGTGCCCTTGTTAATCCTCAATCTGTGCCCCTGATAATCCTCAATCTGTGTCCCTGATAATCCTCAATCTGTGTCCCTGATAATCTTCAATCTTTGTCCCTGATAATTCTCAATCTGTGTCCCTGATAATCCTCAATCGGTGTCCTAGATATTCCTCAATTTGTGTCCCTGATAAACCTCAATCTGTGTCCCTGATAATCCTTAATCTGTGTCCCTGATAAACCTCAATCTGTGTCCCTGATAATCCTTAATCTGTGTCCCTGATAATCCTGAATCCGTGTCCCAGATACACCTCAATCTGTGTCACTGATTATCTTCAATCTGTGTCCTTGATAATCCTCAATCTGTGTCCTGGTAATCCTCAATCTGTCTCCTGATAATCCTCAATCTGTGCCCTTGCTAATCAACAATCTGTGTCCCTCTTAATCCTCAATCTGTGTCCCTGAGAATCCTCAATCTGTGTCCCTGATAATCCTCAATCTGTGACCTTGATAATCCTCAATCTGTGTCCCTGATATTCCTCAATCTGTGTTCATGTTAATCCTCAATCTGTGTCCCTGATCATGCTCAATCTGTGTCCCGGATGAACCTGAATGTGTGGCCCTGATAATCCTTAACCTGTGTCCCTGATAATCCTCAGTCTGTGTCACTGATGATCTTCAATCTGTGTTCTGATAATCCTCAATCTGTGCCCTTGTTAATCATCAATCTGTGTCCCTATTAATCCTCAATCTGTGTCCCTGATAATCCACAATCTGTGTCCATGTTAATCCTCAATCTGTGTCCCTCATAATACTCAATCTGTGTCCCTGATGATCCTCAATCTGTGTCCCTGATAATCCTCAATCTGTGCCCTTGTTAATCATCAACCTGTGTCCCTGATAGTTCTCAATTTCTCTCCCTGATAATCCTCAATCTCTGTCCTTGATAATCCGCAATCTGTGTCCCTGATAATCCTCAATCTGTGTCCTGATAATCCGCCATCTGTGCCCTTGTTAATCCTCAATCTGTGTCATTGATAATCCTCAATCTGTGTCCCTGATAAACCTCAATCTGTGTCCCTGATAATCCTTAATCTGTGTCCCTGATAATCCTCAGTCTGTGTCACTGATGATCTTCAATCTGTGTTCTGATAATCCTCAGACTGTTTCACTGATAATCTTCAGTGTGTGTCCTTGATAATCCTCAATCTGTGTCCTGGTAATCCTCAATCTGTCTCCTGATAATACTCAATCTGTGCCCGGATGGTCTCAATCTGTGTCCACAATTATCCTCAATCTGTGTCCTTGATAATCCTCAATCTGTGTCCATGATAATGCTCAATATGTGCCCTTGTTAATCATCAATCTGTGTCCCTGATAATGCTCAATCTTTGTCCCTGATAATCCTCAATCTGTGTCCCTGATAATCCTCCATCTGTGTCCCAGATAAACCTCAATCTGTGTCCCTGATAATCCTTAATCTGTGTCCCTGATAATCCTCAGTCTGTGTCACTGATGATCTTCAATCAGTGTTCTGATAATCCTCAGTCTGTGTCAATGATAATCTTCAGTATGTGTCCTTGATAATCCTCAATATGTGTCCTGGTAATCCTCAATCTGTCGCCTGATAATCCTCAATCTGTGCCCTGATAATCCTCAATCTGTGTCCCTGATAATCCTCAATCTGTGTCCTTGATAATCCTCAATCTGTGTCCCTGTTAATCCTCAATCTGTGTCCCTGATAATCCTCAATGTGTGTCCCGGAAGAACCTGAATGTGTGTCCCTGATAATCCTTAATCTGTGTCCCGGATAATACTCAATCCGTGTCCCGGATATACCTCAATCTGTGTCCCTGATAATCCTTAATCTGTGTCCCTGACAATCCTCAGTCTGTGTCCTTGATAATCCTCAATCTGTGTCCTGATAATCCTCAATCTGTGTCCCTGATGATCCTCAATCTGTTTCCCTGATAATCCTCAATCTGTGGTCTCTATAATCCTCAATCTGCTCCCCTGTTAATCCTCAATATGTGCCCCCCGATAATCGTCAATCTGTGTCCCCAATAATCCGCAATCTGTGTCCCTGATAATCCTCAATCTGTGCCCTTGTTAATCATCAATCCGTGTCCCTGATATTCCTCAATCTTTGTCCCTGATAATACTCAATCTGTGTCCCTGATAATCCTCAGTCTGTGTCACTGATGATCTTCAATCTATGTTCTGATAATCCTCAGTCTGTGTCACTGATAATCTTCAGTGTGTGTCCTTGATAATCCTCAATCTGTGTCCTGGTAATCCTCAATCTGTCTCCTGATAATCCTCAATCTGTGCCCTGATGGTCTCAATCTGTGTCTCCAATTATCCTCAATCTGTGTCCCTGATAATCCTTAATCTGTGTCCTGATAATCTTCCTTCTGTGTCCTGAACTTCCTCAATCTGTGTCCTGATAATCTTCAATCTGTGTCCCTGATAATCCTCAATCTGTGTCCTGATAATCCTCCAACTGTGCCCCTGATAATCCTCAATCTGTGCCCATGTTAATCCTCAATCTGTGCCCCTGATAATCCTCAATCTGTGTCCCTGATAATACTCAATCTGTGTCCTGATAGTCCTCAGTCTGTGTCCCTGATGATCTTCAGTCTGTGTTCTGATAATCCTCAATCTGTCTCCTGATAATCCTCAATCTGTGTCCCTCATAATCCTCAATCTGTGTCCCTGATAATCCTCAATCTGTGTCCTTGATAATCCTCAATCTGTGTCCCTATTAATCATCAATCTGTGTCCCTATTAATCATCAATCTGTGTCCCTGATAATCCTCAATCTGTGTCCTTGATAATCCTCAATCTGTGTCCCTCATAATCCTCAATCTGTGTCCCTGATAATCCTCAATCTGTGTCCTTGATAATCCTCAATCTGTGTCCCTCATAATCCTCAATCTGTGTCCCTGATAATCCTCAAACTGTGTCCCTCATAATACTCAATCTGTGCCCCTGATAATCCTCAATCTGTGTCTCTGATAATCCTGAATCTGTGCCCTTGTTAATCATCAATCTGTGTCCCTGTTAATCATCAATCTGTGTCCCTGATAATCCTCAATCTGTGTCCCTGATAATCCTCAATCTGTGTCCTGATAATCCTCAATCTGTGTCCTTGATAATCCTCAATCTGTGTCCGTGATAATCCTCAATCTGTGCCCTGATAATCCTGCATCTGTGCCCTTGTTAATCATCAATCTGTGTCCCTGTTAATCCTCAATCTGTGTCCCTGATAATCTTCAATCTGTGTCCCTGATAATTCCTAATCTGTGTCCCTGGTAATCCTCAATCTGTGTCCTTGATAATCCTCAATCTGTGTCCCTGATAATCCTCAATCTGTGTCCTTGATAATCCTCAATCTGTGTCCCTCATAATACTCAATCTGTGTCCCTGATAATCCTCAATCTGTGTCCCTGATAATCCTGAATCTGTGCCCTTGTTAATCATCAATCTGTGTCCCTGTTAATCCTCAATCTGGGTCCCTGATAATCTTCAGTCTGTGTCCCTGATAATTCCTAATCTGTGTCCCTGATAATCCTCAATCTGTGTCCCTGATAATCCTCAATCTGTGTCCTGAATAAACCTCGATCTGTGTCCCTGATAATCCTCAGTCCGTGTCCCAGATACACCTCAATCTGTGTCCCTGATGATCCTCAATCTGTGTCCCTGATAATCCTCAATCTGTGTCTCTGATAATCCTGAATCTGTGCCCTTGTTAATCATCAATCTGTGTCCCTGTTAATCATCAATCTGTGTCCCTGATAATCCTCAATCTGTGTCCCTGATAATCCTCAATCTGTGTCCTGATAATCCTCAATCTGTGTCCTTGATAATCCTGCATCTGTGCCCTTGTTAATCATCAATCTGTGTCCCTGTTAATCCTCAATCTGTGTCCCTGATAATCTTCAATCTGTGTCCCTGATAATTCCTAATCTGTGTCCCTGGTAATCCTCAATCTGTGTCCTTGATAATCCTCAATCTGTGTCCCTGATAATCCTCAATCTGTGTCCTTGATAATCCTCAATCTGTGTCCCTCATAATACTCAATCTGTGTCCCTGATAATCCTCAATCTGTGTCCCTGATAATCCTGAATCTGTGCCCTTGTTAATCATCAATCTGTGTCCCTGTTAATCCTCAATCTGGGTCCCTGATAATCTTCAGTCTGTGTCCCTGATAATTCCTAATCTGTGTCCCTGATAATCCTCAATCTGTGTCCCTGATAATCCTCAATCTGTGTCCTGAATAAACCTCGATCTGTGTCCCTGATAATCCTCAGTCCGTGTCCCAGATACACCTCAATCTGTGTCCCTGATGATCCTCAATCTGTGTCCCTGATAATCCTCAATCTGTGGTCTCTATAATCCTCAATCTGTGTCCCTGATAATCCACAATCTGTGCCCTTGTTAGTCATCAATCTGTGCCCCTGATAATCCTCAAACTGTGCCCTTGTTAATCCTCAATCTGTGCCCCTGATAACCCTCAATCTGTGTCCCTGATTATCCTCAAACTATGTCCCAGATAATACTCAATCTGTGTCCCTGATAATCCTCAATCTGTGTCCCTGATTATCCTTAATCTGTGTCCCTGATAATCCTCACTCTGTGTCACTGATGATCTTGAATCTGTGTTCTGATAATCCTCAGTCAGTTTCAATGATAATCTTCAGTGTGTGTCCTTGATAATCCTCAATCTGTGTCCTGGTGATCCTCAATATGTCTCCTGATAACCCTCAATCTGTGCCCTTGTTAATCATCAATCTGTGTCCCTCTTAATCCTCAATCTGTGTCCCTGATAATCCTCAATCTGTGTCCTGGATAATCCTCAATCTGTGTCCCTGATAATCCTCAATCTGTGTCCTAATAATCTTCAACCTGTGCCCTTGTTGATCCTCAATTTGTGTCCCTGATAATCCTCAATTTGTGTCCCTGATCATTCTCAATTTGTGTCCCTGATAATCCTCAATCTGTGTCCTTGATAATCCTCAATCTGTGTCGCTGATAATCCTCAATCCGTGTCCCGGATAAACCTCAATCTGTGTCCCTAATAATCCTTAATCTGTGTCCCTGATGATCCTCAATCCGTGTCCCGGATAAACCTCAGTATGTGTCCCTGATAATCATTAATCTGTATCCCTGATAATCCTCAGTCTGTGTCACTGATGATCTTCAATCTGTGTTCTGATAATCCTTGTAGTGTATGTACTTTGCAGAAGGAACTATATTCTGCAGCCCCTGTATGCTGCAGTACCAGTAGTGACCACCCCTGTATATAAGCCTGTGTAGTAACATTTGCATAGTAGTTCCAGGTTGCCTCCATTCAGTAAAGACCTGTTATAACCAACTCCTGCAGTCCGTGAATCAATTATACATGGACATAATACTAGCGACGAGCAGATACGAACTTACCTGCAGTCTGCACCACCTCATGGGGATCCATCCCTGAAGAGAAGTTATCAGAGGTCGAGGCCAGAAGGAAGAAAGAAACAGAAGAAACAGGCGTCGACCGTGGGCATCCGCCTCTGAGTCAGCAGAGTTGAAGATTTGCAGGAGAGGCTGTCGAGAGCGGGGCTTGGTTATCCTGTCGATGGTGCTTCAGCTAATTGGGCTGGTGGCAGGTAGTACACTGATCCTTCCTGGGCTGCGACGGTCTAGAGCTTGAGCGGGTGGCTTTGCAATGGGGCCGAGCAGCGTTGTCGGGAAGAGGAGAGAGAGAGAGAGGGTGGAGCACACAGGGCGCGGCCGGTGCTACGAAGCCGGGCAGTGTACAGACCCGAGAAGAGGGAGGCAAGAGTCGCGCAGGGTTGTTCCGACGACGGGGAAAAAATAAAAAAATTAAACGCGCAGAAAGCCGCGAGGAGCTGCTGTTTGCCACGGGAACCGCGGAGAGCGGCGTTAGCAGCAGCGCGGGGGGAAGTGCGTGAAGGCCATAGGGCATCGCCATCAAGGCATAAAACGCCAGCAACAGCGCTAGCAACAGCGGAGAAGACAGAAAGTGCGGGAGGCGCCATCTTAATCCAGCGGGGAAGAAGACAAAGCGCGGGAGGCGCCATTTTGTTAAATCGGGGAAGAAGGCAAAGCGTGGGAGGCGCCATCTTAGATTTCCAAGATGCCAAAGACTGGCAATATCACTGCCTTCGATAATGCAATAGAAGACTGGACCACGTATGTGGAAAGAGTCGAGGTATATTGCGAGGCAAACGAAGTAGCCAATGAGAAAAAGGCATCGGTACTGCTAAACTTAATGGGCGCAAGAACGTACGGCCTATTGCGGGACCTGATTACTCCAGCCAAACCGAAGGCGAAGAGTTTTAACGAAATTGTTGCTATCCTACAGGAACACCTAAATCCTACACCGCTGCTGATAGCAGAAAGATGAGAGCAATGCTGATTACCTTACGGAACTACGCAAGCTATCAAAGCACTGCCAGTTCGGAGCAGGACTGACAGATACCTTACGGGACAAATTTGTCTGTGGCCTCTTGAGTGAAGGAACCCAGAAGAGGTTACTCTCAGAGAAAGAGCTGACGCTAGATAAGGCTTTCAGCATGGCAGTATCGTACGAAGCAGCAGCAAGGGGAGCTGCGGAAATACAGCAAAAGCCACAGGAATACAGCACCCACAAAATGACATGGGGATTTGCAAAATTTTATCGCTGCGGCAGAACAACCCATGACCAGAAGGACTGCTGGTCCAAGGACAAAATATGCAGGCAATGCGGAAAGATGGGACACATTGCACGAGTTTGCAGGTCTGGGAAGAAGACCAACGACAACAAAAAGGCTACTAAGGAACCGTACAGGAAAGTACAAAAGATGACGGACAGTAGTTCCGAAGACCAGATGAGCGATAGTGAATCCGGGAACAAGAGACTAAGCTGTCTCAAACTTCACAACGTAATCGCAAAAGAGGATCACCGAACCATTTGGGTCACCCTCACGATAGCAGGGTCCCAAGCCAAAATGGAATTGGATACAGGATCAGCCCTGACCATCATGAATCGACGAGACTACGAGCGGCTATTCTCACACATACCCTTGAAAGAGACATCCATTGTCTTGAAGACGTATACGGGGCAAAAAGTATACCCCAGCGGAAAAATAAGGGTGCCTGTCGAATACAACGGCAAGGAAATACAGAAATTGTATCTGTACATACTGCAAGATGGTGGACCACCGTTATTGGGACGTGAATGGATCAGAAAGATAAGTTTAGACTGGCACTCCATTCAGGCACTGACGGTGGCTGGTAAAAAGGATGACGACGTCACTCCTGGATGATTGTCAACAATCTTAGCTAACGCCAAAGAGGTTTTTCAACAAGAACTGGGAACTCTTAAAGGCGTAACCGCCTCGATAAAAATAGAAGAGAATGCAATTCCCAAGTTTTTCAAAGCAAGACCGGTACCATATGCAATTCGCCCAGCCATCGAGGCAGAGCTGGAGAATCTGGAGAATGCAGGCGTGTTATCTAAGGTAGACTGGAGCGAGTGGGCGACACCCATCGTTCCTGTCATGAAGAAAACTTTAAACAATAAGTCTGAGGAGCCAAGGAAGGTTCGCATCTGTGGGGATTTCAAGGTGACGGTGAACCCAGTCCTTCACACAGTACAATATCCTCTTCCAAGGGTAGAAGATATCTTCGCCTCACTATCTGGAGGGAAGCGTTTTACAAAAATTGACCTAGCACAAGCATATTTGCAGATGGAGGTTGAAGAATCCTCTAGGAAGAATCTCACGATAAACAATCACAAATGTCTTTACCAGTATAATCGACTGGTATTCGGAGTAGCATCAGCTCCGGTGATATGGCAGAGTGATGGAACAAGTCCTGCAAGGAATTCCGGGGACTCAGTGTTACTTGGACGACATCCTAGTGACAGGTGAAGATGACAGTGAACACCTTGCCAACCTAGAGCAGGTGCTCACTAGACTACGTGAGCATGGGCTACGGGCCAATCGCCCCAAGTGCGAGTTTTTTAAGAAACAGATATCGTATTGTGGCCACGTGATTGATGAAGAGGGGCTACATAAGTCCCCTGACAAAATTGAAGCGGTAGTTAAGGCTCCAGCGCCTGAAAATGTGTCGCAACTGAGGTCATTCCTCGGATTGGTGAATTACTACCATAAGTTTTTGCCGAATTTGTCCACAATTCCGCACCCACTGAACGCCCTGCTACAAACGGGAGTAGCATGGAAATGGAGCGATGAATGTAAGTGGGCCTTTAAGAAGAGTAAGGACCTAATCACTTCAAGAGAAGTATTGGCTCACTATAACCCATCACTACCGTTAAGACTGGCGTGTGATGCGTCTCCCTACGGCATCGGGGCGGTACTGTCACATAAATTCCTTGATGGTTCAGAGAGGCCGACAGCTTTTGCGTCACGCTCGTTAACTTCAGCCGAGCGTAACTACGCACACATTGACAGAGAGGCCCTCAGCCTGGTGTGGGGGGTGAAGAAGTTCAATCACTACCTGCACGGTCAGAAATTTACTCTACTTACTGATCATCAACCTCTTGTCTCCATTTTCAACCATCAGAAGGGCGTACCGATAATGACAGCACAATGGCTACAGAGGTGGTCCCATTTCCTAGGGGCACACCAATATGACATCGAGTACAAAGGAACTAAACAGCATGGGAATGCTGATGGATTGTCGCGCCTACCGTTGCCGACGGTGGAAGAAGAACTTGTAGTGGATCCAGTGGAGTGCCATAGTGGTTAGCACTGTTGCCTCACAGCGCCAGGGACCCGGCTTCGAATCCGGCCTCGGGTGACCGTCTGTGTGGAGTTTGCACATTCTCCCCGTGTTTGCGTGGGTTTCCTCCGGGTGCTCCGGTTTCCTCCCACAGTCCAAAGATGTGCGGTTAGGTTGATTGGCTATGATAAATTGACCCTTAGTGTTAGGGGGATTAAAGACGTGGGGATGGGGTGGGACATGTGTTGGTGTAGGGGTTGCGGGGATCGGGTGGGATATGTGTTGGTGCAGGCTCGATGGGCCGAGATGGCCTCTAACTGCACTGTGGGGTTTCTGTGATTTCTGTGATTCCACTCGACCATTGTCGAATGTCTCCCTGTGACGATGCAAACATAGAAAAGGAAACACGAAATGACCCGACACTCTCCTGGGTCTATGATTTAACGGTGAAGGGATGGCCAGCACATGGCGAACCACTGCTGCCAGCATTCTTGCCGAGAAGAGAACAGCTGTCAGTGTGCAGAGGAACCTTGATGTGTGGATCCAGAGTAGTAATTCCACCCAAATTGAAGGATAGAGTGCTCAATGAGCTTCATGAGGGTCATCTGGGAGGGGTAAAAATGAAGAACTTAGCCAGAGCGTTTGTGTGGTGGCCGGGAATCGATAGAGAAATCGAAGAGATGACCAAGAGCTGTACAGGATGCCAGAAGGTCCAAAACGCCCCACCACAAGCCCCTCTACATCCATGGGAGTGGCCCTCATCTCCATGGCAAAGGGTGCACATTGATTTTGCTGGTCCATTTATGGACTCGATGTTTTTAATTGCGGTGGATGCACATTCAAAGTGGCCAGAGGTAATAAAAATGTCCTCAACCACCACAGAAAAAACTATCACAGTCTTACGAACCATATTCGCCAGGAATGGGCTGCCTGAACAGATTTGCTCCGACAATGGACCACAGTTTGTGTCTGAAGAGTTCCGGAGATTCTTAAAGAACAATGGTGTTAAGCATTACACATCCATCCCATATCATCCAGCCACTAATGGATTTGCCGAGATGTTCGTTCAAACATTCAAGAAGGCTATCAAGGCAATGTGTAAAGAAGACATACCCCTACAACACAAGGTGGATAACTTCTTGTTTGCCTACCGGAATGCGACACATGCGGTTACCAACCAAACTCCAGCCATGATGTTCTTCAATCGAAGACTAAGATGCCGCTTGGATTTGGTTAAGCCAAACATCAGAAGAGATGTGGAGAACAGGCAGTTTCAGAATATGAATGAAAGGCCAACCAGGAGTTTTAAGATAGGTCAACCAGTTTTGGCCCGGGACCACCGTACAGAGAAATGGCAGCCAGGAACGATCTGCACACGGCAAGGACCTCTAATGTATACTGTGGATGTTGGAGAGAGCATTGTAAGACGCCATGCTGACCAGATTCTAGAGTCACTGGAAAACGTCAAATCTACACCACGATCCTATACACCTGGTGATGAAACCGAAGTACCAATTGCATCTACCTCAGAATCGGTGATATTGGAAGCAGACGAACCAAACAACGACATTGATCCCGACTCAACTTTGCCAGAAGAACCTGATACCCCAAAGAGGCGTTATCCAGACAGAATCAGGAAGCCTCCTCAAAGACTGAATTTATAATTGCTTATCTTCAACTAATGTATCTAGCAACTGTAATTGTAAATATGTTATCTCATTGTTAATTGAATGTTATGTACTGTTCAGCTAAAAGGGGAGGAATTGAAGTGTATGTACTTTGCAGAAGGAACTATATTCTGCAGCCCCTGTATATTGCAGTACCAGTAGTGACCACCCCTGTATATAAGCCTGTGCAGTAACATTTGCATAGTAGTTCCAGGTTGCCTCCATTCAGTAAAGACCTGTTATAACCAACTCCTGCAGTCCGTGTCTCAATTATACACGGACATAATAATCCTCAGTCTGTGTCACTGATAATCTTCAGTGTGTGTCCTTGATAATCCTCAATCTGTGTCCTGGTAATCCTCAATCTGTCTCCTGATAATCCTCAATCTGTGCCCTGATGGTCTCAATCTGTGTCCACAATTATCCTCAAACTGTGTCCCTGATAATCCACAATCTGTGTCCATGATAATGCTCAATTTGTGCCCTTGTTAATCATTAACCTGTGTCCCTGATAATCCTCAATCTTTGTCCCTGATAATCCTTAATCTGTGTCCCTAATAGTCCTCAATCTGTGTCCTTGATAATCCTCAAACTGTGTCCCTGATGATCCTCAATCTGTGTCCCTGATAATCCTCAATCTGTGGTCTCTATAATCCTCAATCTGTGTCCCTGATCATCCTCAATCTGTGCCCTTGTTAGTCATCAATCTGTGCCCTGATAATCCTCAAACTGTGCCCTTGTTAATCCTCAATCTGTGCCCCTGATAATCCTCAATCTGTGTCCCTGATAATCCTCAAGCTGTGTCCCTGAAAATACTCAATCTGTGTCCCTGATAATCCTCAATCTGTGTCCCTGATAATCCTTAATCTGTGTCCCTGATGATCCTCAGTCTGTGTCACTGATGATCTTCAATCTGTGTTCTGATAATCCTCAGTCTGTGTCACTGATAATCTTCAGCGTGTGTCCTTGATAATCCTCAATCTGTGTCCTGGTAATCCTCAATCTGTCTCCTGATAATCCTCAATCTGTGCCCTGATGGTCTCAATCAGTTTCTCCAATTATCCTCAATCTGTGTCCCTGATAATCCTCATTCTGTGTCCTGATTATCCTCAATCTGTGTCCTGATAATCTTCAATCTGTGTCCCTGATAATCCTCAATCTGTGCCCTTGTTAATCCTCAATCTGTGCCCCTGATAATCCTCAATCTGTGTCCCTGATAATACTCAATCTGTGTCCTGATAATCCTCAATCTGTCTCCTGATAATCCTCAAACTGAGCTCTGATGGTCACAATCTGAATCCCCAATTATCCTCAATCTGTGTCCTGA
Organism: Somniosus microcephalus; assembly: GCF_052327205.1. NCBI lineage: Eukaryota > Metazoa > Chordata > Chondrichthyes > Squaliformes > Somniosidae > Somniosus > Somniosus microcephalus. The sequence goes on from NC_141003.1 coordinate 62,969,013, forward strand.
TAATCCTCAATCTATGTCCCTGATAATCCTCATCTGTGTCCCTGATAATGCTCAATATGTGTCCCTGATAATCCTCAATCTGTGTCCTTGATAATCCTCAATCTGTGTCCCTGATAATCCTCAATCTGTGTCCCTGATAATCCTCAATCTGTGTCCTTGATAATCCTCAATCTGCGTCACTGATGATCTTCAATCTGTGTTCTGATAATCCTCAGTCTGTGTCACTGATAATCTTCAGTGTGTGTCCTTGATAATCCTCAATCTTTGTCCTGGTAATCCTCAATCTGTCTCCTGATAATCCTCAATCTGTGCCCTGATGGTCTCAATCTTTGTCCACAATTATCCTCAATCTGTGTCTCTGATAATCTTCAATCTGTGTCCATGATATTGCTCAATCTGTGCCCTTGTTAATCATCAGTCTGTGTCCCTGATAATCCTCAATCTGTGTCCATGATAATCCTCAATCTGTGTCCTTGATAATCCTCAATCTGTGTCCCTGATAATCCTCAATCTGTGTCCTTGATAATCCTCAATCTGTGTCCCTGATAATCCTCAATCTGTGTCCTTGATAATCCTCAATCTGTGTCCCTATTATTCCTCAATCTGTGTCCCTCATAATCCTCAATCTGTGTCCTTGATAATCATCCATCTTTGTCCCTGATAATCCTCAATCTGTGTCCCTGATAATCCTCAATCTGTGTCCTTGATAATCATCCATCTTTGTCCCTGATAATCCTCAATCTCTGTCCCTGATAATCCTCAATCTGTGTCTTTGATAATCCTCAGTCTATGTCCCCAATAATCCTCAATCTGTGTCCCTGATAATCGTCAATCTGTGCCCTTGCTAATCGTCAATCTGTGTCCCTCTTAGTCCTCAATCTGTGTCCCTCATAATCCTCAATCTGTGTCCCTGATAATCCTCAATCTGTGTCCCTGATAATCCTCAATCTGTGTCCCTGATAATACGCAATCAGTGTCCCTGATAATCCTCAATCTGTGTCCCTGATAATCCTCAATCTGTGTCCCTGATAATACGCAATCTGTGTCCCTGATAATCCTCAATCTGTGCCCTTGTTAATCATCAATCTGTGTCCCTCTTAGTCCTCAATCTGTGTCCCTGATAGTTCTCAATCTGTGTCCATGATAATACTCAATCTGTGTCCCTGATAATCCTCAATCTGTGTCCCTATTAATCCTCAATCTGTGTCCCTGATAATCCTCAATCGGTGTCCCTGATAATCCTCAATCTGTGCCCTTGTTAATCATCAATCTGTGTCCCTGTTAATCGTCAATCTGTGTCCCTGATAACCCTCAGTTTGTCTCCCTGATAATCCTCAATCTGTGTCCCTAATAGTTCTTAATATGTGTTCCTGATAATCCTCAATCTGTGTCCCTGATAATCCTCAATCTCTGTCCCTCATAATCCTCAATCTGTGTCCTGATAATCCTCAAACTGTGCCCTTGCTAATCATCAATCTGTGTCCCAGTTAATCCTCAATCTGTGTCCCTGATAATCCTCAATCTGTGTCTCTGATAATCCTCAATCTATGTCCCCAATAATCCTCAATCTGTGTACTGATAACCTCATCTGTGTCCCTATAATCCGCAATCTGTGTCCCTCATCATCCTCAATCTGTGTCCTGATAATCCTCATTCTGTGTCCTGATCTTCCTCAATCTGTGTCCTGATAATCCTCTATCTGTGCCCCTGATAATCCTCAATCTGTGCCCTTGTTAATCCTCAATCTGTGCCCCTGATAATCCTCAATCTGTGTCCCTGATAATCCTCAATCTGTGTCCTTCATAATCCTCAATCTATGTCCCTGATAATCCTCAATCTGTGTCCCTGATAATCCTCAATCTGTGTCCTTCATAATCCTCAATCTGTGCCCCTGATAATCCTCAATCTGTGTCCCTGATAATCCTCAATCTGTGTCCCTGATAATCCTCAATCTGTGTCCCTGATAATACGCAATCTGTGTCCCTGATAATCATCAATCTGTGTCCCTGATAATCCTCAATCTGTGCCGTTGTTAATCATCAATCTGCGTCCCTCTTTGTCCTCAATCTGTGTCCCTCATAATCCTCAATCTGTGTCCCTGATAATCCTCAATCTGTGTCCCTGATAGTTCTCAATCTATGTCCTAGATAATCATCAATCTGTGTCCCTGATAATACGCAATCTGTGTCCCTGATAATCCTCAATCTGTGCCCCTGATAATCCTCAATATATATCCCCAATAATCCTCAATCCGTGTCCCTGATAATCGTCAATCTGTGCCCTTGTTAATCATCAATCTGTGTCCCTCTTAGTCCTCAATCTGTGTCCCTCATAATCCTCAATCTGTGTCCCTGATAATACGCAATCTGTGTCCCTGATAATACGCAATCTGTGTCCCTGATAATCCTCAACCTGTGTCCCTGATAATACGCAATCTGTGTCCCTGATAATCCTCAATCTGTGTCCCTGATAATCCTCAATCTGTGCCCTTGTTAATCCTCAATCTGTGCCCCTGATAATCCTCAATATGTGTCCTTCATAATCCTCAATATGTGTCCTTCATAATCCTCAATCTATGTCCCTGATAATCCTCAATCTGTGTCCCTGATAATCCTCAATCTGTGTCCTTCATAATCCTCAATCTGTGCCCCTGATAATCCTCAATCTGTGTCCCTGATAATCCTCAATCTGTGTCCTTCATAATCCTCAATCTGTGTCCCTGATAATCCTCAATCTGTGTCCTTGATAATCATCCATCTTTGTCCCTGATAATCCTCAATCTGTGTCCCGGATAATACGCAATCTGTGTCCCTGATAATCGTCAATCTGTGTCCCTGATAATCCTCAATCTGTGCCGTTGTAAATCATCAGTCTGTGTCCCTCTTAGTCCTCAATCTGTGTCCCTCATAATCCTCAATCTGTGTCCCTGATAATCCTCAATCTGTGTCCCTGATAGTTCTCAATCTATGTCCTAGATAATCATCAATCTGTGTCCCTGATAATCCTCAATCTGTGCCCCTGATAATCCTCAATCTGTGTCTCTGATAATCCTCAATCTATGTCCCCAATAATCCTCCATCTGTGTCCCTGATAATCGTCAATCTGTGCCCTTGTTAATCATCAATCTGTGTCCCTCTTACTCCTCAATCTGTGTCCCTCATAATCCTCAATCTGTGTCCCTGATAATACGCAATCTGTGTCCCTGATAATACGCAATCTGTGTCCCTGATAATCCTCAACCTGTGTCCCTGATAATACGCAATCTGTGTCCCTGATAATCCTCAATCTGTGTCTCTGATAATCGTCAATCTGTGCCCTTGTTAATCATCAATCTGTGTCCCTCTTAGTCCTCAATCTGTGTCCCTCATAATCCTCAATCTGTGTCCCTGATAATCCTCAATCAGTGTCCCTGATAATACGCAATCTGTGTCCCTGATAATCCTCAATCTGTGTCCCTGATAATCATCAATCTGTGTCCCTATTAATCCTCAACCTGTGTCCCTGATAATCCTCAATCTGTGTCCTTGATAATCCTCAATCTGTGACCCTGATAATCCTCAATCTGTGCCCTTGTTAATCATCAATCTGTGTCCCTGTTAATCGTCAATCTGTGTCCCTAATAATCCTCAATCTGTCTCCCTGATAATCTTCAATCTGTGTCCCTGTTAATCCTCAATCTTTGTCCTTGATAATCCTCAATCTGTGACCCTGATAATCCTCAATCTGTGCCCTTGTTAATCATCAATCTGTGTCCCTGTTAATCGTCAATCTGTGTCCCTGATAATCCTCAATCTGTCTCCCTGATAATCCTCAATCTGTGTCCCTGATAGTTCTTAATATGTGTTCCTGATAATCCTCAATCTGTGTCCCTGATAATCCTCAATCTCTGTCCCTGATAATCCTCAATCTGTGTCCTGATAATCCTCAAACTGTGCCCTTGTTAATCATCAATCTGTGTCCCAGTTAATCCTCAATCTGTGTCCCTGATTATTGTGTTGTATGTGACCTGTTCCACCTTAAGAGAATTTAAGCCTGGTCCACCTTAAGAAAGGTACTACTTTCTTTGGCTGCTGTATACGTAATACCGGTGGTGACCACACCGGTATATAAGCACAGTGTAATAATATTGTATTCAGTATAGTCCGACCTCCAACCAGTAAAGATCTGTTGAATTTACTCTTGTGGTCTGTGTAGTAATTCTCACTATAACACACAGACTTAACAGTGGCGACGAGTCCGATTCTTACCCTGCTGCAGTAATTTCCACGGCGACTTCGTCCACAGACAGGACGTCGAAGAGAGGTTTCCACCCTCATCACCTATGGGAAGACACGTCGAGCGGCAGGCATCGAGCAACCGGAGTGCAGAAGACATCCTGACCTCGAAGCCTCCATCAGCGACTGTCAGCTTCTTCTACTACCTCGTGGTGGGTAAGCCGGGCAGCGACGCGACAGAAAGTCAACCGCGTTGGCGGTACAGACGGGGCTGGGAAGACGGAGGAATAAGGGCGGTGAGGTCGATCGCGACCAGAGATAAGGGCCGGGCCGCTTTCGAGCGAGAGGCGCAGCACGGGACATCGATTGCGACCGGAGATAAGGGCCGCATTCGGGCTAAAGGCGCAGCGTCTGGGGAAACTGAAGGCGCGAGAGCCGCGGTGAAGCGGAGACAGCGTCGGGGGACGGGTGAAGACCGCCAAGCGCGGGAAAACCGCATTTTGTGGGCGGAGGACGACGGCAAGAGCGGGAAGCCGCCATCTTAGATAACATTAAAAATACGATAAATTGCTACGATGCCTAAACATGGGAACATTAATGCCTTCGACAGTCATATAGAAGACTGGGCTATGTATGTAGAACGCATACAAAACTATTGTAAGGCAAATAAAATTCCTGAGACAGATAAAGCACTAACATTACTAAACTTAATGGGTGCGAAGACATACGGGCAATTGAAACACCTGCTATCACCAGATGAACCGGCGGATAAGACGTTCGAACAGATTGTTACTGTCCTAAAAAATCATCTTAGCCCCACGCCGCTGATGCTAGCGGAACGATTTAAATTTTACGATAGAAGACAGTGGCAAAATGAAAGCAATGCTGAATATTTGATGGAATTACGTAAGGTAGCAAAATATTGTCAGTTTGGAACGGGACTGACAGAGGCACTTCGAGATAGATTTGTGTGTGGGTTATTTAAACAGGATACACAAAGGCGACTGCTCGAGGAGAATGAGCTGTCTCTCGAGAAGGCGGTCACTATGGCAGCAGCACACGAGGCCGCAGCGAGAGGCACGGCAGTAATGCAGCTACGGCCACCGGAACTCGGTACAAACAAATTGGGTTTGAGTTCTGTCAAATGTTATCGTTGTGGAAAGACAACGCACGATCAGAACCAGTGTTGGTTTAAAAACCAAGAATGCAGAACGTGTGGCAGGTTTGGCCACATAGCTAAAGTATGCCGGTCAGGAAAGAAGACCGGCAATAAAAAGTCACCGCAAGGAAAATATGCAAAGGTACACAAGGTGACAAAGAACAGTTTGACTGAACAGAAGTCAGATTCAGACGCTAGCAGTAATGAACTGGATAGCTTAAGAATACACAACGTTGGTAAGGATACAGACCTCCAGACAATTTGGGTCACTCTTAAGATAGCAGGAGTCCAAGTAAAAATGGAATTGGACACTGGATCGGCATTGACGGTCATGAATAAGAAAGATTACAGAAGGTTATTCCAACATATTCCCTTACAGGATATGGAGCTTATATTGAAAACGTACACGGGGCAAAGAGTGTACCCCATCGGAAAAATAGAGGTAGAAGTGGTCCACAAGGGCGAAGGAAGCCAAGTAATGGACTTATATGTGCTACCTGAAGGAGGTCCACCACTACTAGGACGGAAGTGGATTAGAAAAATGAATATGGACTGGCACTTCTTGAAAGCACTAACAGTAGATTCCGGGGAAACAGCTGCCAAACCTAAACGATTGTCCAGAATATTGGATGAGGCGAAAGAGGTGTTCCAGCCGGGACTGGGAACACTAAGAGGAATTACGGCAAACATCAAGATTGATGAACATGCACAACAAAAAATGTTTAAAGCCAGACCGGTACCCTATGCAATACGACCTGCGGTTGACGCAGAGCTGGAAGCACTAGAACGTTCAGGGGTACTGTCTAAAGTAGATTGGAGTGAGTGGGCTACGCCCATTGTTCCCGTTATGAAACGTCCTGCGAACAATAAGCCAGGAGATCCAGGGAAGGTTCGCATCTGTGGAGATTTCAAGATCACCGTTAATCCGGTGCTTCACACCGTGCAGTATCCGCTTCCACGGATTGAGGATATTTTCGCTTCACTGTCTGGCGGGAAACACTTCACCAAGATAGACCTGGCGCAGGCGTACTTGCAGATGGAGGTTGAAGAAGAGTCACGCCAATACCTCACGATCAACACGCATCGAGGGTTGTACCGGTACAATAGGCTGGTTTTTGGTGTGGCATCGGCTCCAGCAATTTGGCAGAGGGCCATGGAGCAGGTGTTACAGGGAATTCCAGGCACACAATGTTACCTGGACGACATTCTGATCACAGGTGATGGTGATGAACAGCATCTCGCTAACTTGGAACTGGTGCTCAACAGACTGAAAGAGTATGGACTTAGGGTAAATCGGCAGAAATGTGAGTTCTTCCAGAAGCGGATCTCATACTGTGGTCATGTCATTGACCGGGAGGGGCTTCATAAGTCTCCTGACAAGATAGCGGCAGTTGTAAAGGCTCCCGCTCCGGAGAATGTCTCTCAGTTGAGGTCGTCTCTAGGATTAATTAACTACTACCATAAATTTCTGCCAAATCTATCCACGGTGCTGCATCTGTTGAACGCTCTTTTACAGAAAGGGGTACCATGGGACTGGGGCGAAAACTGTAAGAAGGCATTTCGCAAAAGCAAAGAATTGATCACCTCAGAGGAAGTGTTGGCTCACTTCAACCCGACACTGCCTATTCGGTTGGCTTGTGATGCTTCTCCATATGGTATTGGGGCAGTACTCTCACATAAATTGCCAAATGGCACGGAAAGGCCAGTCGCGTTTGTATCCAGATCATTGACCTCCGCTGAGCGTAACTATGCGCAGATCGATAGGGAGGCCCTTAGCCTTGTATGGGGAGTGAAGAAGTTTAATCATTACCTACAGGGCCAAAAATTCACACTTCTGACGGACCATCAACCGTTGGTGTCCATTTTTAACCCTAAGAAGGGTGTGTCGGTGATGACAGCACAGCGTCTCCAGAGATGGTCTCTTTTCTTAGGGGCACATCAATATCAGATAGAATTCAAAGGTACGAAACAGCATGGCAATGCTGATGGCCTGTCGCGCCTGCCACTACCTGACGATGAAGACACGACGGAAGTTGACCCTGTTGAGTTATTTCATTCAACCATTATCGAGTGTTTACCTGTCACCAACGCAAGTATTGAAAGAGAAACCAGGAACGACCCAACACTGTCCAGAGTCTACGAGGTGACAGTGAAAGGATGGCCAACACGGGGTGATCCTCTGTTACCGGCATTCTCGGCAAGGCGAGACCAGCTGTCCGTCTGCCATGGTACTTTGATGTACGGGACAAGAGTGATTATTCCTCCCAAGTTAAGGGAAAGAGTTTTAAAAGAACTACATGAAGGTCATCTGGGGGGAGTTAAAATGAAAAGTCTTGCTAGGGCTTACGTATGGTGGCCGGGTATTGACCAACAGATTGAGGAGTTAACGAAAAGCTGAGCTGGGTGTCAAAAAGTGCAAAATGCACCTCCGATAGCACTGCTACACCCATGGGAATGGCCTTCAGCCCCATGGCAACGTGTACACATTGACTTTGCTGGTCCATTCATGGACTCCATGTTCCTAATCGCGGTGGACGCACATTCCAAATGGCCAGAAGTCATCAAGATGAATACCACTACTTCAGAAAAGACAATTGCGGTGTTAAGAACAATATTCGCAAGGAACGGATTGCCAGAACAGATAGAGGCATAGATCTGTTCGGACAACGGACCACAGTTTGTGTCGGAAGAATTCCAACAATTCTTAAAGAAGAATGGAGTTAAACATTATGGCCTAGATTTTCAGTTGCTTGCGGCAGCAGTTAGCGCCTTAAGAGAAGTGATTTTCGGGCGCTATGCGTGTAGCGCCCGGGCGCAGCGCAGTTTGCGCCCCGCCCCAAATTAAGTTGCCCGTTAGCGCCGGTGCAAAGTTTAGCGGCCGCCCGGATGCGCGCGCAGAAAATGACATCACATCCTCGTGCAACGCCCTTTGGCCGCCCCGAATCCAAACTTCAGTCGGACCGCCCCATCGTGCGGCTGGCGTCCAGAGCATTTGTAAAATGGACCGCAACAGACTGTGGGGAGCGCAAATTAAAGGGCACTCCTCATGCACTATAAACGGCAGTCTGCATGTGTTGTGTGGAAGGATCCAGTGTGTTGTCCTCCTCCTCCTCCTCCTCCTCCTCCTCCTCCTCCTCCTCCCTCTCTCTCTCCCCCCACACTCTGCTTTTGAAAAGAACACATGCACCCTTCCCCTTTAAGAGCTCAGTGGCACCAGAGTGTCTGCCGTGCGCTGCGCCCGAGCTCGGGCGTTGCGCTCTGCACCGCCGGCTTAGCGCCTAAAGATAGTAGTGGAACGCCTCTTTTAGCGCTCCACCAACCTCTTAGGGCGAAGCCACTGAATTTCTGGCAACGGGGCGCTACTTTGGGGCGGGTGCTAACTTCGGGCGGGCGCTAAGGTTAGCGCCCCAAAACTGTCTATACTGAAAATCTAGCCCTATACCTTTGCCCCATATCATCCGGCGACAAACGGGTTGGCTGAAAGATTTGTCCAGACATTCAAAAAGGCTATTAAGGCCATGAATGATGATCAGATTCCGCTGCAACACAAGGTCGATAAGTTCCTGATGTCATATAGAAACGCCGATCATGCCGTGACTAACCAAAGTCCTGCTATGATGTTTTATAACAGGAGGTTGCGGTCCAAGTTGGACTTGTTAAAACCAAATGTGCGGAGGGAAGTGGAAAACAAACAGTTTCGGCATATTAACAGCAAGACCACTCGAACTTTCGACGTAGGACAACCAGCGATGGCAAGGGGCTATGGAAACGACAAATGGCAGTCCGGAACAATCCGGGCCAGACAAGGACCTCTGATGTACACCGTAGATATTGGTCATAATGTGATAAGGCGTCATGCGGATCAACTGGTAGAGTCGAGAGCAAGGGTCGAACCCATGGTTGTGACAGAGACAGCTGTGGAAGACGTTCATGAACCTGAAGCATCTACCTCGGCCGAGAATGTATTTGATGATGATGACACCCAATACATTGGCAACCAACTAGAGGAGGCACCTCAACAACAAGAATCAGAGACCACTGAAAGGCGTTATCCAAGCCGAATCAGAAAGCCTCCTGAGAGACTGAACCTTTGAACTGTTATACCTGAAGTTATATATGTATATATGTTATGTTTATTTGGGGATATGACTGTTAAGCTAAAAAGGGAGGATTGTGGTGTATGTGACCTGTTCCACCTTAAGAGAACTTAAGCCTGGTCCACCTTAAGAAAGGTACTACTTTCTTTGGCTGCTGTATACGTAATACCGGTGGTGACCACACCGGTACATAAGCACAGTGTAATAATATTGTATTCAGTATAGTCCGACCTCCAACCAGTAAAGATCTGTTGAATTTACTCTTGTGGTCTGTGTAGTAATTCTCACTATAACACACAGACTTAACAATTATCCTCAATCTGTGTCCCCGATAATCCTTAATCTGTGTCCCTGATAATCCTCAATCTGTGTCTCTGGTAATCCTCAATCTATGTCCCCAATAATCCTCAATCTGTGTACTGATAACCTCATCTGTGTCCCTATAATCCACAATCTGTGTCCCTCATCATCCTCAATCTGTGTCCTGATAATCCTCATTCTGTCTCCTGATCTTCCTCAATCTGTGTCCTGATAACCTTCAATCTGTGTCCCTGATAATCCTCAATCTGTGTCCTGATAATCCTCTATCTGTGCCCCTGATAATCCTCAATCTGTGCCCTTGTTAATCCTCAATCTGTGCCCCTGATAATCCTCAATCTGTGTCCCTGATAATCCTCAATCTGTGTCCTTGATAATCATCCATCTTTGTCCCTGATAATCCTCAATATGTGTCCCTGATAATCCTCAACCTGTGTCCCTGATAATCCTCAATCTGTGTCCCTCATAATCCTCAATCTGTGTCCCTGATAATCATCAATCTGTGTTCCTGATAGATCTCAATCTATGTCCTAGATAATCATCAATCTGTGTCCCTGATAATACGCAATCTGTGTCCCTGATAATCCTCAATCTGTGCCCCTGATAATCCTCAATCTGTGTCTTTGATAATCCTCAGTCTATGTCCCCAATAATCCTCAATCTGTGTCCCTGATAATCGTCAATCTGTGCCCTTGTTAATCATCAATCTGTGTCCCCCTTAGTCCTCAATCTGTGTCCCTCATAATCCTCAATCTGTGTCCCTGATAATCCTCAATCTGTGTCCCTGATAATACGCAATCTGTGTCCCTGATAATCCTCAATCTGTGTCTCTGATAATCCTCAATCTATGTCCCCAATAATCCTCAATCTGTGTACTGATAACCTCATCTGTGTCCCTATAATCCGCAATCTGTGTCCCTCATCATCCTCAATCTGTGTCCTGATAATCCTCATTCTGTGTCCTGATCTTCCTCAATCTGTGTCCTGATAAACTTCAATCTGTGTCCCCGATAATCCTCAATCTGTGTCCTGATAATCCTCAATCTGTGCCCTTGTTAATACTCAATCTGTGCCCCTGATAATCCTCAATCTGTGTCCCTGATAATCCTCAATCTGTGTCCTTGATAATCATCCATCTTTGTCCCTGATAATCCTCAATCTGTGTCCCTGATAATCCTCAATCTGTGCCCTTGTTAATCATCAATCTGTGTCCCTGTTAATCGTCAATCTGTGTCCCTGATAACCCTCAATCTGTCTCCCTGATAATCCTCAATCTGTGTCCCTAATAGTTCTTAATATGTGTTCCTGATAATCCTCAATCTGTGTCCCTGATAATCCTCAATCTCTGTCCCTCATAATCCTCAATCTGTGTCCTGATAATCCTCAAACTGTGCCCTTGTTAATCATCAATCTGTGTCCCAGTTAATCCTCAATCTGTGTCCCTGATTATCCTCAATCTGTGTCCCCGATAATCCTTAATCTGTGTCCCTGATAATCCTCAATCTATGTCCCCAATAATCCTCAATCTGTGTACTGATAACCTCATCTGTGTCCCTATAATCTGCAATCTGTGTCCCTCATCATCCTCAATCTGTGTCCTGATAATCCTCATTCTGTGTCCTGATCTTCCTCAATCTGTGTCCCTGATAATCCTCAATCTGTGCCCTTGTTAATCCTCAATCTGTGCCCCTGATAATCCTCAATCTGTGTCCCTGATAATCCTCAATCTGTGTCCTTCATAATCCTCAATCTATGTCCCTAATAATCCTCAATCTGTGTCCCTGATAATCCTCAATCTGTGTCCTTCATAATCCTCAATCTGTGCCCCTGATAATCCTCAATCTGTGTCCCTGATAATCCTCAATCTGTGTCCCTGATAATCCTCAATCTGTGTCCTTGATAATCATCCATCTTTGTCCCTGATAATCCTCAATCTGTGTCCCTGATAATCCTCAATCTGTGTACCTGATAATACGCAATCTGTGTCCCTGATAATCGTCAATCTGTGTCCCTGATAATCCTCAATCTGTGCCGTTGTTAATCATCAATCTGTGTCCCTCTTAGTCCTCAATCTGTGTCCCTCATAATCCTCAATCTGTGTCCCTGATAATCCTCAATCTGTGTCCCTGATAGTTCTCAATCTATGTCCTAGATAATCATCAATCTGTGTCCCTGATAATACGCAATCTGTGTCCCTGATAACCCTCAATCTGTGCCCCTGATAATCCTCAATCTGTGTCTCTGATAATCCTCAATCTATGTCCCCAATAATCCTCAATCTGTGTCCCTGATAATCGTCAATGTGTGCCCTTGTTAATCATCAATCTGTGTCCCTCTTAGTCCTCAATCTATGTCCCTCATAATCCTCAATCTGTGTCCCTGATAATACGCAATCTGTGTCCCTGATAATACGCAATCTGTGTCCCTGATAATCCTCAACCTGTGTCCCTGATAATACGCAATCTGTGTCCCTGATAATCCTCAATCTGTGTCCCTGATAATCGTCAATCTGTGCCCTTGTTAATCATCAATCTGTGTCCCTCTTAGTCCTCAATCTGTCTCCCTGATAATCCTCAATCTGTGTCCCTGATAGTTCTTAATATGTGTTCCTGATAATCCTCAATCTGTGTCCCTGATAATCCTCAATCTCTGTCCCTGATAATCCTCAATCTGTGTCCTGATAATCCTCAAACTGTTCCCTTGTTAATCATCAATCTGTGTCCCAGTTAATCCTCAATCTGTGTCCCTGATTATTGTGGTGTATGTGACCTGTTCCACCTTAAGAGAATTTAAGCCTGGTCCACCTTAAGAAAGGTACTACTTTCTTTGGCTGCTGTATACGTAATACCGGTGGTGACCACACCGGTATATAAGCACAGTGTAATAATATTGTATTCAGTATAGTCCGACCTCCAACCAGTAAAGATCTGTTGAATTTACTCTTGCGGTCTGTGTAGTAATTCTCACTATAACACACAGACTTAACAGTGGCGACGAGTCCGATTCTTACCCTGCTGCAGTAATTTCCACGGCGACTTCGTCCACAGACAGGACGTCGAAGACAGGTTTCCACCCTCATCACCTACGGGAAGACACGTCGAGCGGCAGGCATCGAGCAACCGGAGTGCAGAAGACATCCTGACCTCGAAGCCTCCATCAGCGACTGTCAGCTTCTTCTACTACCTCGTGGTGGGTAAGCCGGGCAGCGACGCGACAGAAAGTCAACCGCGTTGGCTGTACAGACGGGGCTGGGAAGACGGAGGAATAAGGGCGGTGAGGTCGATCACGACCAGAGATAAGGGCCGGGCTGCTTTCGAGCGAGAGGCGCAGCGCGGGACATCGATCGCGACCGGAGATAAGGGCCGCATTCGGGCTAAAGGCGCAGCGTCTGGGGAAACTGAAGGCGCGAGAGCCGCGGTGAAGCGGAGACAGCGTCGGGGGACGGGTGAAGACCGCCAAGCGCGGGAAAACCGCCATTTTGTGGTCGGACGACGACGGCAAGAGCGGGAAGCCGCCATCTTAGATAACATTAAAAATACGATAAATTGCTACGATGCCTAAACATGGGAACATTAATGCCTTCGACAGTCATATAGAAGACTGGGCTATGTATGTAGAACGCATACAAAACTATTGTAAGGCAAATAAAATTCCTGAGACAGATAAAGCACTAACATTACTAAACTTAATGGGTGCGAAGACATACGGGCAATTGAAACACCTGTTATCACCAGATGAACCAGCGGATAAGACGTTCGAACAGATTGTTACTGTCCTAAAAAATCATCTTAGCCCCACGCCGCTGATGCTAGCGGAACGATTTAAATTTTACGATAGAAGACAGCGGCAAAATGAAAGCAATGCTGAATATTTGATGGAATTACGTAAGCTAGCAAAATATTGTCAGTTTGGAACGGGACTGACAGAGGCACTTCGAGATAGATTTGTGTGTGGGTTATTTAAACAGGATACACAAAGGCGACTGCTCGAGGAGAATGAGCTGTCTCTCGAGAAGGCGGTCACTATGGCAGCAGCACACGAGGCCGCAGCGAGAGGCACGGCAGTAATGCAGCTACGGCCACCGGAACTCGGTACAAACAAATTGGGTTTGAGTTCTGTCAAAGTTATCGTTGTGGAAAGACAACGCACGATCAGAACCAGTGTTGGTTTAAAAACCAAGAATGCAGAACGTGTGGTAGGTTTGGCCACATAGCTAAAGTATGCCGGTCAGGAAAGAAGACCGGCAATAAAAAGTCACCGCAAGGAAAATATGCAAAGGTACACAAGGTGACAAAGAACAGTTTGACTGAACAGAAGTCAGATTCAGACGCTAGCAGTAATGAACTGGATAGCTTAAGAATACACAACGTTGGTAAGGATACAGACCTCCAGACAATTTGGGTCACTCTTAAGATAGCAGGAGTCCAAGTAAAAATGGAATTGGACACTGGATCGGCATTGACGGTCATGAATAAGAAAGATTACAGAAGGTTATTCCAACATATTCCCTTACAGGATATGGAGCTTATATTGAAAACGTACACGGGGCAAAGAGTGTACCCCATCGGAAAAATAGAGGTAGAAGTGGTCCACAAGGGCGAAGGAAGCCAAGTAATGGCCTTATATGTGCTACCTGAAGGAGGTCCACCACTACTAGGACGGAAGTGGATTAGGAAAATGAATATGGACTGGCACTTCTTGAAAGCACTAACAGTAGATTCCGGGGAAACAGCTGCCAAACCTAAACGATTGTCCAGAATATTGGATGAGGCTAAAGAGGTGTTCCAGCCGGGACTGGGAACACTGAGAGGAATTATGGCAAACATCAAGATTGATGAACATGCACAACCAAAATTTTTTAAAGCCAAACCGGTACCCTATGCAATACGACCTGCGGTTGAAGCGGAGCTGGAAGCACTAGAACGTTCAAGGGTACTGTCTAAAGTAGATTGGAGCGAACAATAAGCCAGGAGATCCAGGGAAGGTTCGCATCTGTGGAGATGTCAAGATCACCGTTAATCCGGTGCTTCACACCGTGCAGTATCCACTTCCACGGATTGAGGATATTTTCGCTTCACTGTCTGGCGGGAAACACTTCACCAAGATAGACCTGGCGCAGGCGTACTTGCAGATGGAGGTTGAAGAAGAGTCACGCCAATACCTCACAATCAACACGCATCGAGGGTTGTACCGGTACAATAGGCTGGTTTTTGGTGTGGCATCGGCTCCAGCAATTTGGCAGAGGGCCATGGAGCAGGTATTACAGGGAATTCCAGGCACACAATGTTACCTGGGCGACATTCTGACCACAGGTGATGGTGATGAACAGCATCTCGCTAACTTGGAACTGGTGCTCAACAGACTGAAAGAGTATGGACTTAGGGTAAATCGGCAGAAATGTGAGTTCTTCCAGAAGCGGATCTCGTACTGTGGTCATGTCATTGACCGGGAGGGGCTTCATAAGTCTCCTGACAAGATAGCGGCTGTTGTAAAGGCTCCCGCTCCGGAGAATGTCTCTCAGTTGAGGTCGTTTCTAGGATTAATTAACTACTACCATAAATTTCTGCCAAATCTATCCACGGTGCTGCATCCGTTGAACGCTCTTTTACAGAAAGGGGTACCATGGGACTGGGGCGGAAACTGTAAGAAGGCATTTCGCAAAAGCAAAGAATTGATCACCTCAGAGGAAGTGTTGGCTCACTTCAACCCGACACTGCCTATTCGGTTGGCTTGTGATGCTTCTCCATATGGTATTGGGGCAGTACTCTCACATAAATTGCCAAATGGCACGGAAAGGCCAGTCGCGTTTGCATCCAGATCATTGACCTCCGCTGAGCGCAACTATGCGCAGATTGATAGGGAGGCCCTTAGCCTTGTATGGGGAGTGAAGAAGTTTAATCATTACCTACAGGGCCAAAAATTCACACTTCTGACGGACCATCAACCGTTGGTGTCCATTTTTAACCATAAGAAGGGTGTGTCGGTGATGACAGCGCAGCGTCTCCAGAGATGGTCTCTTTTCTTAGGGGCACATCAATATCAGATAGAATTCAAAGGTACGAAACAGCATGGCAATGCTGATGGCCTGTCGCGCCTGCCACTACCTGACGATGAAGACACGACGGAAGTTGACCCTGTTGAGTTATTTCATTCGACCATTATCGAGTGTTTACCTGTCACCAACGCAAGTATTGAAAGAGAAACCAGGAACGACCCGACACTGTCCAGAGTCTACGAGGTGACAGTGAAAGGATGGCCAACATGGGGTGATCCTCTGTTACCGGCATTCTCGGCAAGGCGAGACCAGCTGTCCGTCTGCCATGGTACTTTGATGTACGGGACAAGAGTGATTATTCCTCCCAAGTTAAGGGAAAGAGTTTTAAAAGAACGACATGAAGGTCATCTGGGGGGAGTTAAAATGAAAAGTCTTGCTAGGGCTTACGTATGGTGGCCGGGTATTGACCAACAGATTGAGGAGTTAACGAAAAGCTGCGCTGGGTGTCAAAAAGTGCAAAATGCACCTCCGATAGCACCGCTACACCCATGGGAATGGCCTTCAGCCCCATGGCAACGCGTACACATTGACTTTGCTGGTCCATTCATGAACTCCATGTTCCTAATCGCGGTGGATGCACATTCCAAATGGCCAGAAGTCATCAAGATGAATACCACTACTTCAGAAAAGACAATTGCGGTGTTAAGAACAATATTCGCAAGGAACGGATTGCCAGAACAGATCTGTTCGGACAACAGACCACAGTTTGTATCGGAAGAATTCCAACAATTCTTAAAGAAGAATGGAGTTAAACATTATACCTCTGCCCCATATCATCCGGCGACAAACGGGTTGGCTGAAAGATTTGTCCAGACATTCAAAAAGGCTATTAAGGCCATGAATGATGATCAGATTCCGCTGCAACACAAGGTCGATAAGTTCCTGATGTCATATAGAAACGCCGATCATGCCGTGACTAACCAAAGTCCTGCTATGATGTTTTATAACAGGAGGTTGCGGTCCAAGTTGGACTTGTTAAAACCAAATGTGCGGAGGGAAGTGGAAAACAAACAGTTTCGGCATATTAACAGCAAGACCACTCGAACTTTCGACGTAGGACAACCAGTGATGGCAAGGGGCTATGGAAACGACAAATGGCAGTCCGGAACAATCCGGGCCAGACAAGGACCTCTGATGTACACCGTAGATATTGGTCATAATGTGATAAGGCGTCATGCGGATCAACTGGTAGAGTCGAGAGCAAGGGTCGAACCCATGGTTGTGACAGAGACAGCTGTGGAAGACGTTCATGAACCTGAAGCATCTACCTCGGCCGAGAATGTATTTGATGATGATGACACCCAATACATTGGCAACCAACTAGAGGAGGCACCTCAACAACAAGAATCAGAGACCACTGAAAGGCGTTATCCAAGCCGAATCAGAAAGCCTCCTGAGAGACTGAACCTTTGAACTGTTATACCTGAAGTTATATATGTATATATGTTATGTTTATTTGGGGATATGACTGTTAAGCTAAAAAGGGAGGATTGTGGTGTATGTGACCTGTTCCACCTTAAGAGAACTTAAGCCTGGTCCACCTTAAGAAAGGTACTACTTTCTTTGGCTGCTGTATACGTAATACCGGTGGTGACCACACCGGTATATAAGCACAGTGTAATAATATTGTATTCAGTATAGTCCGACCTCCAACCAGTAAAGATCTGTTGAATTTACTCTTGTGGTCTGTGTAGTAATTCTCACTATAACACACAGACTTAACAATTATCCTCAATCTGTGTCCCCGATAATCCTTAATCTGTGTCCCTGATAATCCTCAATCTGTGTCTCTGATAATCCTCAATCTATGTCCCCAATAATCCTCAATCTGTGTACTGATAACCTCATCTGTGTCCCTATAATCCGCAATCTGTGTCCCTCATCATCCTCAATCTGTGTCCTGATAATCCTCATTCTGTGTCCTGATCTTCCTCAATCTGTGTCCTGATAACCTTCAATCTGTGTCCCTGATAATCCTCAATCTGTGTCCTGATAATCCTCTATCTGTGCCCCTGATGATCCTCAATCTGTGCCCTTGTTAATCCTCAATCTGTGCCCCTGATAATCCTCAATCTGTGTCCCTGATAATCCTCAATCTGTGTCCCTGATAATCCTCAATCTGTGTCCCTGATAATCCTCAATCTGTGCCCCTGTTAATCCTCAATATGTGCGCCCGATAATCTTCAATCTGAGTCCCCAATAATCCTGAATCTGTGTCCTGATAATCCTTAATCTGTATCCCTGATAATCCTCAGTCTGTGTCCTTCATAATCCTCAATCTGTGTCCTGATAATCCTCAATCTGTGGTCTCTATAATCCTCAATCTGTTCCCCTGTTAATCCTCAATATGTGACCTTGTTAATCATCAATCTGTGTCCCTCTTAGTCCTCAATCTGTGTCCCTCATTATCCTCAATCTGTGTCCCTGATAGTCCTCAATCTGTGTCCTTGATAATCCTCAATCTCTGTCCCTGATAATCCTCAATCTGTGTCCTAATAATCTTCAATCTGTGCCCTTGATGGTCATCAATCTGTGTCCCTGTTAATCCGCAATCTGTGTCCCTGATAATGCTCAATCTCTGTCCCTGATAATCCTCAACCTGTGTCCCTGGTAATACGCAATCTGTGTCCCTGATAATGCTCAATCTCTGTCCCTGATAATCCTCAACCTGTGTCCCTGATAATACGCAATCTGTGTCCCTGATAATCCTCAATCTGTTTCCCTGATCATTCTCAATCTGTGCCCTTGTTAATCATAAGAACATAAGTGTAATGATCAATAACATGTCATTCTATAGTGGACACTAGGTGGAGCCGTAGAGCTGTGTAGAGCTGTATATAAGACTACACTATGCAGCTGTATGATATTAAGACTACATTACCCATGAGGCACTAGGCTACCCACAAGGCAGCAGTCAAGATGGAAGCCTCTACAGATACTGTACCTAGTCCACATGTGCTCAATAAAAGGCCTAGCAAAAGCTAGCTGTGTTCATAATAAGAATGTCTATTTATTAATGAACATAAGATGGTACCAGGGTGGTGAAGATCTGCTGAAAATTGTGAAAAGTGACATGGAGAATTTGAAGCCGCCAGAACATTTGAAACTCACGGGAAAAATCGACTACAATTGGCAGACTTTTAAACAACAATTCGAACTCTACATTGCAGCCATCGGATTCGGTACGAAGCCAGACGCAAGGAAGATAGCGTTGCTGCTTACGGTTGCAGACCCACAGACGATAGAGGTATTTAATACATTTGTATTTAATCCAGAGGGGAACAGAGAAAAATTAGAAGATGTGCTAAAAAAATTTGATGCACATTGCTCTCCCAAAAAGAATGAGACGTATGAAAGATACATCTTCCATTCTCGGAGACAGCAACAAAATGAGACTTTTGATAGCTTTATAACTGATCTGAAACTGAAAGCACAGACATGTAATTTCTCTGAGCTCAAAGCATCCATGATTCGTGACCAGATTGTGTTTGGTATTCATGATAAAAAAAGTCAGGGAACGTCTGTTAAGAGAAACCGAACTAAATTTGGAAAATGCGGTGAAAATATGCCAAGCTAGCGAGCTAGCTCGAAAGCACGCAAAGACTTTCAGTGAAATCAATAATGATGCGATTGAAATGAGTGATAATGCCGCTGTTGGTGCTGTGTCCTACAAGGGGAAGAAACGTGGGCAGAACAGAAATGAAAAGCAATCGGAGGATGAAATTTTTAATTGTAAACGCTGTGGTTACAAACACCAGTTAAGACAATGCCCAGCATTTGGAAAAATGTGCACAAAGTGTAATGGAAAGAATCACTTTGCCAAACAATGCTTTTCAAAAGTAAAAACAACGAAAGGGCAACGAGTTAATGTAATTGAGGACACTGATTTAAGTGAGACATTTTTTGTAGGAATGGTGTCATGTGACAATATCAAAAAGGATACAAAAAATGTGCAGCCCTCAGAAATGGACAATGCTGAACATAAAGTTAATGCAGTAAAAGAGGACAAATGGATGATCCCACTGCAGGTAAATGGAGCATTAGTTACCTTGAAACTAGACACTGGGGCAAAAGCAAACTTAATCAGTATGAGTGACATTAACAATATGAAAGAAAAGCCTAAAATACAGAAAAAGTCAGTACTACTGAAGGACTATAATGGACAGAAAATAGATAGCTTAGGTGTATGCAGACTCAAAGTGACAGTCAAAGACAAAGTGCATCATCTCATGTTTTCTGTTGTGGCTGAAAGACTTGATTCGATACTAGGTGACAAAGCTTGTGAAGACTTAGAACTGGTCAAGAGAGTCTACCATATAAACTGTGCCATAAGCAGACCAGATGACTCAGGTGATGAAGCAGAGAGCCCATCAAGGATGAAAAGGCCAAAGGGTATCCATGTCTTCAAAAAGCCTAGTTTCTCCAAGAAGAAAGAAAAAGACTTTAAGGTCAAAGAGAAGCCAAAGGAAGAAAAGCACAAAGAGGAAAAACACAAGGAGAAAAAGTCCAAAGATATAACCGCAGCAGATGTTGTTAAGCAGTGGAAAGAGAAAAAGAAAAAGAAGAAGCCTGCACCAGAGCAGGAAGCAGTTCCGGTGGATACTCCTTCTTCCCTCAGGCCAATCTTTGGTGTTCCATTAGCCAAGGCTGCTGAGAGGACTATGCTGTATGATGGGATCCAGCTGCCAGCAGTTTTTTGAGAGTGCATTGACTACATTGAGAGTTATGGCATGAAGAGTGAAGGAAACACTGAAACCCTCTCCAAGCAAAGATCGCAAGGAGACCTCGATCTATACAGGAGCAGATTGATGACAATGCCGCAACTGCATCTTGTTATTCACCGCCAGAACAATCTCATGAAGACACATCAGACTTACCCGTGTTGAGAACATCCACACGTGAAGTAAAAAAGCCTGATAGACTTAATCTTTGAGTACAATGTAAAGCTTTGAACATGTGTTGACTGTTTTGAAAATGTTTATGTTTATAGAGCACTAACAAAAGTGTTACTGATATTATCTTTATTGTTTTCTTGAAAGTTGATTGATATTGATTTTGTTAAACCTCAAAGAAAGGGGGATGTAATGATCAATAACATGTCACTCTATAGTGGACACTAGGTGGAGCCGTAGAGCTGTGTAG
This sequence comes from Somniosus microcephalus, assembly GCF_052327205.1. Taxonomy (NCBI): domain Eukaryota; kingdom Metazoa; phylum Chordata; class Chondrichthyes; order Squaliformes; family Somniosidae; genus Somniosus; species Somniosus microcephalus. The sequence continues at coordinate 62,989,998 of NC_141003.1, forward strand.
AGCTGTATATAAGACTACACTACCCAGCTGTATGATATTAAGACTACATTACCCATGAGGCACTAGGCTACCCACAAGGCAGCAGTCAAGATGGAAGCCTCTACAGATACTGTACCTAGTCCACATGTGCTCAATAAAGTAACTAGCAAAAGCTAGCTGTGTTCATAATAAGAATGTCTATTTATTAATGAACATAAGAATAAGAACATAAGAAATAGGAGCAGGAGTAGGCCAATCGGCCCCTCGAGCCTGCTCCAACATTCAATAAGATCATGGCTGATCTGATCCTAACCTCAAATCTTCTATCACTCTCCATCAACCTGAACCCATGTGATCTCCCGGGAGAGGCGAAAAACCAGATAAAAGACCAATTGGCCAATTTGGGAGAAAAAAATCTGGGAAATTCCTCTCCGACCCATCTAGGCGATCGAAATTCTTCCAGGAGATCACTCTGTCGCTATAGTTTCTACAGTACTTACCTTCTGTAAAGGCGATCTCCACCCCAGCCAGGAACAGGAATAAAACCATCTCCTGAAATCTAACACAGAATTAGAACACAGTAGGAGCAGAACCAGGCTACACGGCCCCTGGGCCCGCTCCACTACCCACAGGGCCATGACCATTCCGAACCTAGACTCATGTCCAATTTCCTGCCTGCTCCCCGTAACCCTTAATTCCCTTTACTTCTAGGAAACTATCTATTTCTGTTTTAAATTTATTTAATGATGTAGCTTCCACAGCTTTCTGGGGCAGCAAATTCCACAAACCTACCACCCTCTGAGTGAAGAAGTTTCTCCTCATCTCAGTTTTGAAAGAGCAGCCCCTTATTCTAAGATTATGCCCCCTAGTTCTAGTTTCACCCATCATTGGGAACATCCTCACCGCATCCACCCGATCAAGCCCCTTCACAATCTTATATGTTTCAATAAGATCGCCTCTCATTCTTCTGAACTCCAATGAGTAGAGTCCCAATCTACTCAACCTCTCCTCATATGACCACCCCCTCATCCCCGGGATTAACCGAGTGAATCTTCTTTGTACTGACTCGAGAGCAAGTATGTCTTTTCTTAAGCATGGACACCAAAACTGTATGCAGTATTCCAAGTGCGGTCTCACCAATACCTTGTACAACTGCAGCAATACCTCCCGATTTTCATATTCCATCCCCCTAGCAATAAAAGCCAACATTCCATTGGCCTTCTTGATCACTTGCTGCACCTGCATACTAACTTTTTGAGTTTCGTGCACCAGGACCCCCAGATCCCTTTGTACTACAGTACTTTCCAGTTTCTTGCCATTAAGATAATAACTTGCTCTATGATTTTTCCTGCCAAAGTGCATAACCTCACACTTTCCAGTATTGTATTCCATCTGCCAAATCTCTGCCCACTTACTTAGCCTGTCTATGTCCCTTTGCAGGTTTTTTATGTCCTCCTCACTCACTACTTTCCGTCCCATCTTTGTATCATCTGCAAACTTTGTTACACTTGGTCCCCTCCTCCAAATCGTTAATATAGATTGTAAAGAGTTGGGGACCCAGCACTGACCCCTGCGGAACACCACTAGTTACTGGTTGCCAATCTGAGAACGAACCATTTATCCCAACTCTCTGCTTTCTGTTAGAGAGCCAATCCTCCACCCACGCCAGAATATTACCCCCAATCCCGTGATTTTTTATCTTGAGCAATAATCTTTTGTGTGGCACCTTGTCAAATGCCTTTTGGAAGTCTAAATACACTACGTCCACTGGTTCCCCTTTATCCTTCCTCAAAAAACTCAAGCAAATTTGTCAAACATGACTTCCCCTTCATGAAACCATGCTGAGTTTGTCCTATTAAATTATGTTTATCCAAATGTCCCGTTACTGTCTCCTTAATAATGGACTCTAACATTTTACCAACCACAGATGTTAGGCTAACAGATCTATAGTTTCCAGCCTTCTGCCTACTACCCTTTTTAAATAAGGGTGTTACATTAGCAGTTTTCCAATCTGCCGGGACCTTTGCTGAGTCCAGGGAGTTTTGGAAAATTATTACCAATGCATCCACAATCCCTACCGCCACTTCCCTCAAGACCCTAGGATGCAAGCCATCAGGTCCAGGGGATTTATCCGCCTTGAGTCCCATTATTTTACCAAGTACCACTTCCTTAGTGATTTTAATCGTATTTAGTTCCTCCCCCCCTAGAGCCCCCTGTTTGTCCAGTGTTGGGATATTCTTAGTGTCCTCTACCGTAAAGACTGATACAAAATAATTGTTCAGCGTTTTTGCCATCTCCATGTTTCCCACCATTAATTTCCCGGTCTCATCCACTGTAGGATTCGCAAAAATCCATGAAATACAGTATACGGGTAGGGCCCCTGAAGTGGCCACATTATGAGAACACAGAATGGAGTTGGCAGTTCTCATGGCCCAGTTCAAAAGACGCACACACAGTACCTAAAAGCAGTCTGAGTCATCATCGATTAGAAGGATCCAGAACCTTACTGTTTTTGATATTGTAATGTGGTTACAGCAGTAAACAAAACTATTAGCACCTGGAGGTGCGCTAATCGCTGGCAGAGCGGGAACCGATCTCAGAAACTGCTGAGCACACACAAACGAAGGGACACTAATCAGATTCCCATTAGTTCGATTTGCGAGCAGTTAAAATTAATGTGCTTGCTTTTGTTAAAGCAACCTTAACAAAGGAAAACGGTTGATTTGGCGCCAAGATTAGGGCCAGAAAAGAATATAACCGTTCAGGTAAATCATCAGCAAGGCAGTCTAAGATTTGACCAGAGTAAGGAAGACTCCTCCGGAGATGGTTCACACCGTGAAGTCCAAGTCCAGTTACCATCAGGAGTTCGAGGACTGTGCGGAACAGAAAATGACTCGAGGATTTCGGAGGACTTCCAAAGTTTGTACAGGAGAGCGAGTCCAGGAGCCGGTCCCATAAGGAAGGTCGGAGGTCCCGGATGACACCAAGTAACAGGGTCCAGGAGCCGGTCCCATAAGGAAGATCGGCAATTCCAGACGTAACAAGAAGTACCAAGGTCCAGAAGGGTTTTGAAATTCTGGTGAGCATAAAGGCCCAGCTCTGCCTAACTGACATAATTGAGGTATATTCAGTAACGGGAGGGTTTGTAACATTAAGGGTATTTGTAAGTCAGGAGTGTGATTTATCCCTCGATGTGTCTGTGCGCTTCCCTCACCCCCGCTTTTAGCTTATCGCTATTTTAGAACTGTTTATATGCTTTAAAGTTATTTTTCTCAGTGTATAATTTAGTCCTCTGTGAGAAACGTTATTTTTCGTCTGCATTTATTCTTGCCATTTTTCCCTGTGTACATTCTCTTTCAAAAATAAAGATCGTTTTGATTTAAAACTCAATCTGTCTCATCTGACCATTTGTCTTCCGAGTCACGAGTTGGGCCAACACACAAAGGTTGTCTGGCAAAAGGCCCAGTGTCTAGAACCGTGAGGGGGGAGCGCTTCGAAACCGCTCACAAGTAGTGCGAAAATCAAAACCGATTTAGCACACCATAAGCTCATTAAAATGACCCCTTACAGAATGGCGACCGCGGCAGGACACTGGCTACAGAAACCTTGTGTGGTGGACAAAGACTCGGGTGAGACAGATGTGATGGAAGATAAGTTAGCTTCCTACGTGTGTGGGAAAGTCAATGTAGCGAAAAAATGGGTGTATGACATATTAGGAGCCGAGCGTCCCCTAAAGGCAGCCGCTCAGTGGACGGCTAGTAAAAAGCACCGCAAAGGCATTGAGAAAGCGGTATGGCTCATGTGTTATAAAAAGCAGGTTCTGGTACTGGACCACGCGGTGGCCAGTAAAGAATCTAAGATTAGGCATTTGTCCCAAGAGCTGCAGGAAAAGGTTGCAGCAGAAGGGAAAGTGCTAGTGGCCCTGGAGGCAATAAGCCAAGAGAGGGCAGCGATGGTCCGGGATCATCGGGGGAAAGTAGAGCACATGGACAGCCAGGCCGCTGAAGTACAGCGTGAGCACCAAGCCAGGGTAGAAAGGCTAAAGGACAAGATAGCTAAGTTAGAGGGGAGTGCTAGTTTTAGGGTAGAACATGTTGAGTACCAAGCAAGAGAATCTAGGGAAAGAGAAAGGAAGTTAAAGGCGGAAATTAGCAGTCTCACGGGGGAACTTAAGGCACAGGAGGAGAAAGTAGCCAAGGTAAAAGCAGCTTATAAGGTGGCTTGCGCTCAGGGGTTTGAGGAAGCAGACCACGGCCCCTGTAGGCAGGAAATTGAAAGCCTGCGTATGGAGTTGGCCAAAGCAAAGGGGATGATATGTCTCATTAGCCCAAAAATCGGCCAGGCCGAATTTAACGGCAACCCAGTCAGGGCAGTCCCGCAGGCAGCCCCCAGAACAAAACGGGTTAGGGAACCTGAGGTTGCACAGCCACCACTCCTAGCCCCTAGTTTTCCAGAGGTCTGGGAACAGGAGCAGGTGGGGGATGAAGAACCCCAGGTAGACCAGGCTAGCCCAAGAGAGAGTCAGGGGCTGGGACCAGTGTACCCCGTTATACAGCGGAGGTACGCAACAATTGCGTTCCATGGTGAACCACATCCCCAAGCTCACCATGAGGGGGGACCCTTCCCTGCACTTTAGGGAGATAGAGCAGGCGGCCTGTGTGAATGACTGCGACAAGGCAGAAAAGGCCAAAATGATGCTGTTCCCCCTGGGTAGCGATCTCCTCCAGACACTACCCGATGAGTGTAAGAGGGGTCAGGAGAATTATGGCAAGCTCAAGGAAGAGATCCTGGAGGCCATGGGGATGAACGAGGGGAGTCCGTTCTCCCGGGTAGAGAAAACAGTCCAGCTCCCCGGGGAATTCCCGCAGGCGTTCGCGGACAGGCTGTGGCCAGTCTATCAGGATGCATGCCCGGGAATGCCGGCGCGAGCGCACCTGAACGGGGAACAGTTAGTTCACTGGCTAAGGTGCCTTATGAACAACTCCCTGCCCCGCGTTCGAATGCAGGCAATGGCCTGGTTCGACCCCCGAAACCCTCTGACCACGGAGGCGACGGTAATCCGCCAACTCACTGTCACCTTTAGAAATGGGAGGGATAGTGAGACACCCCAGCAAAAAGGGGAGGTTTGTGAGGTCAGGCCTGGTGACCAGCCCCGTAAAGAGTGGCACCAGGAAGGGAGCCGTCCCAACCAAAGCAGGCAAACGTGCTACGGTTGCGGGAAGGAGGGGCATTGGCACAGGGACTGCAAAAATCCCTGGAAGGACACAAGGGAAAAGGTTCCCACAGCCCCAGTCCAAAAGGCAGAGACAGAAATTGCTCCCGCTGGGATCGAGTCATTTTTAGAGGCCATGCGGTCTCTTCTGACTGGCCAGGGAAGTACAGCTGCTGTAGTTCCCTCCCCCACCTCTGCCCCCCCACAATGACTAGAGCCAGCACAGCCTGTCGACCTGTGTCCCCCAGAAAGACATGCACAGGAAAAGACCTCCAGTAAAATGGAGGAATACCTGCGGTGCCAGGTTGCGGAGGCTAAGTTAGTTGAGCAGGCTTTAAGAGAGGAGAACGCTAGGTTAACAGCGAGGGCTGGCAGTTTAGAGGGTCAGCTAAAGGTTTTTAAAATGGTTCATGAAGATTTTCAGCCACCAGCAGCGGGTGGTGAGGGGATACCTGCCCCCAGTACAGGAGTGGGTAGGGAAGAGGAGATAAAACTAGATTACTGGCTAGCTGCCAGGTATATTAAACAGTGCAAGCTGTTTAAGCCGGAGGCAGGGAAACAGACAGCAGGGGCTGAAAAGGCCAGTAAAGAATCAAACGCTGTGGGGGAGCTGCAGCCACAGGTCACACAGGCTGGACGTGCAGCCTGCGTGAGGGGAGGAGTTGTCCCATCTAAGCGGGAGACTCCCCCATTGTTCTGGGACCCAGGAGGGGAGGAGCCGGAGGTCCTAGGTTCTGTCCCTGGCCAAAGTGAAGCCGAGTCGGAGGACGAAGTTCCCGCCCCCGACAGTGGTAAAGGGGAGGAGCCAGAGGTCTTAGGGCTTGCCCCTCAGTGTAGGATTGAAAAGGTCTGGTCGCCGGTTACTGTGAAAAGTTACCCCCGTAGGAAAGCTGTGGGAATTTTAAACAGTTCACAACCAGCAGCTGAACCTGAGGTGGGAACGCCGCAGGGGGAGGCCTGCGACAGTCCCCACAGATTTTAAGCTGGCCGTCCGGAGACGGACGGCACATGTACATACACCATAGTTTGCTAAGTAAGGTTTAGTTATTGTTATTTTAGAATGAATGTATAAGGTATTCCATTGGATGGTTTTGTAATATTTTGGATTGTTCTGTACCTTGTTTGATTTCGCATTATATTGTATTATGATTATTCTGTTATGACTCTAGGTGAGTCTGTATATTGTTTAGAGGTTTGTCTCCAATAGGAAATGTTTTCTCAAACTTCGTTGTTCGGAATGAGGAAAGTGCGGGCGAGGTACACTCCTTAGCAAGGTAAATTACGGGGAAGGTCAGTTGGGGAGGGAACGGATTTGTGCTCACTCAAAGACATTTTATGATACAAAGACGATTGAAGATGCTCATTGTATCACAGGGGGGACTGCAGGATTCGCAAAAATCCATGAAATACAGTATACGGGTAGGGCCCCTGAAGTGGCCACATTATGAGAACACAGAATGGAGTTGGCAGTTCTCATGGCCCAGTTCAAAAGACGCGCACACAGTACCTAAAAGCAGTCTGAGACATCATCGATTAGAAGGATCCAGAACCTTACTGTTTTTGATATTGTAATGTGGTTACAGCAGTAAACAAAACTATTAGCACCTGGAGGTGCGCTAATCGCTAGCAGAGCGGGAACCAATCTCAGAAACTGCTGAGCACACACAAACGAAGGGACACTAATCAGATTCCCATTAGTTCGATTTGCAAGCAGTTAAAATTAATGTGCTTGCTTTTGTTAAAGCAACCTTAACAAAGGAAAACGGTTGATTTGGCGCCAAGATTAGGGCCAGAAGAGTATAACCGTTCAGGTAAATCGTCAGCAAGGCAGTCTAAGATTCGACCAGAGTAAGGAAGACTCCTCCGGAGACGGTTCACACCGTGAAGTCCAAGTCCAGTTACCATCAGGAGTTCGAGGACCGTGCGGAACAGAAAACGACTCGAGGATTTCGGAGGACTTCCAAAGTTTGTACAGGAGAGCGAGTCCAGGAGCCGGTCCCATAAGGAAGGTCGGAGGTCCTGGACGACACCAAGTAACAGGGTCCAGGAGCCGGTCCCATAAGGAAGATCGGAAATTCCAGACGTAACAAGAAGTACCAAGGTCCAGAAGGGTTTTGAAATTCTGGTGAGCATAAAGGCCCAACTCTGCCTAACTGACATAATTGAGGTATATTCAGTAACGGGAGGGTTTGTAACATTAAGGGTATTTGTAAGTCAGGAGTGTGATTTATCCCTCGATGTGTCCGTGCGCTTCCCTCACCCCTGCTTTTAGCTTATCGCTGTTTTAGAACTGTTTATATGCTTTAAAGTTATTTTTCTCAGTGTATAATTTAGTCCTCTGTGAGAAACGTTATTTTTCGTCTGCATTTATTCTTGCCATTTTTCCCTGTGTACATTCTCTTTCAAAAATAAAGATCGTTTTGATTTAAAACTCAATCTGTCTCATCTGACCATTTGTCTTCCGAGTCACGAGTTGGGCCAACACACAAAGGTTGTCTGGCAAAAGACCCAGTGTCTAGAACCATGAGGGGGGAGCGCTTCGAAACCGCTCAGGAGTAGTGCGAAAATCAAAACCGATTTAGCACACCATAAGCTCGTTAAAATGACCCCTTACACCTCTAACGGACCAACATTTACTTTAGCCACCCTTTTTCTTTTTATATAACTATAGAAACTTTTGCTGTCTGTTTTTATATTTTTTGCTAATTTACTTTCATAATCTATCTTCCCTTTCTTAATCAATCTTGTAGTTATTTTTTGCTGTCTTTTAAAGACTTCCCAATCTTCCATCATCCCACTAGATTTGGCTACCTTATATGCCCTTGTTTTTAGTCGGATACTATCCTTAATTACTTTACTTAGCCACGGATGGCTATCTTTTCTTTTACACCCTTTTTTCCTCAGTGGAATATATATTTTTTGGAAGTTGTAAAATAACTCCTTAAATGTACACCACTGATCATGTACCGTCTTACCCTTTAATCTATTTTCCCAGTCCACTCTAATCAATTCCGCTCTCATACCTTCATAGTCTCCTTTATTCAAGCTCAGCACGCTTGTTTGAGATCCAACCTTCTCACCCTCTAATTGAATATGGAATTCAACCATGTTATGGTCACTCATTCCAAGGGGATCCTTTACTAGGACATTTTTAATTAATCCTGTCTCATTACACAGAACCAAATCTAAGGTTGCTTGCCCCCTGGTCGGTTCAGTTACATACTGCTCAAGAAACCCATCCCTAATACACTCAATGAACTCATGCTCAAGGCTGCTCTGCCCAATTTGATTTGTCCAGTTAATAAGATAATTAAAATCCCCCATAATTATAGCTGTTCCCTTATTACAAGCCTCAACTATTTCCTGATTAATACTCTGTCCAACAGAGTTGCAACTGTTCGGAGGCCTATAGACTACACCCACTAGTGTTTTTTTCCCCTTATTATTCCTTATCTCCACCCAAACTGTTTCACTATCCTGCTCCTTTGACCCAATATCATTTCTCTGTATTATAGTGATTCCTTCTTTTATTAACATAGCCACCCCACCTCCTCTCCCTTCCTGCCTGTCCTTCCTGATTGTTAAATAACCTGGTATGTTTAATTCCCAGTCATGGTCACCCTGCAGCCATGTTACTGTAATGGCCACAAGATCATACCCATATGCCATTATTTGTGCCGTTAACTCATTCATTTTGTGACGAATGCTACGTGCATTCAGATAAAGAACTTTCAAATATGTTTTGTAACACTTAGTTCCTGTTTTTTCCCTTTTTAGTACTTTACTTTTTACTCCATACCTTCTGTCCCTTCCTGACACGTTCTGTTTTTTAATTCCCCCACTGCTACCTAAGTCTATGACCTTCTCTGTTGTCATTTCTATTATTTGCTCTCTAGAAACCTCCCCCCCCACTAATTAGTTTAAAGCCCTCTCTACAGCCCTAGTTATATGATTCGCCAGGACTCTAGTCCCAGCACTGCCCAAGTGGAGTCCGTCCCAATGGAACAGCTCCCTCCTGTCCCAGTACTGGTGCCAGTGTCCCAAGAAGCAAAACCCATTTCTCCCACACCAGTCTTTGAGCCACGCATTTAACACTTTAATTTTATTTATCCTAGCCAAATTCGCTCGTGGCTCAGGTAATAACCCAGAGATGATTACCCTTGAGGTTCTGTTTTTTAAATTGACCCCAAGCTGCTCATACTCCTTTAAAAGAACCATCTTCCTTGTCCTATCTACGTCGTTTGTACCAACATGGACCACGACAACTGGATCCTCCCCCACCCACTCCAAGTTTCTTTCCAGCCCATCAGTCTGTGTCCCTCTTAGTCCTCAATCTGTGTCCCTGATAGTTCTCAAACTGTGTCCCTGGTAATCCTCAATCTGAGTCCCTGATAATCCTCAATCTGTGTCCTTGATAATCCTCAATCTGTGTCCCTGACAATCCTCAATCTGTGTCCCTGATAGTTCTCAATCTGTGTCCCTGATAATCCTCAATCTGTGTCCCTGATAATCCTCAATCACTGTCCCTGATAACCCTCAATCTGTGTCCTGATAATCTTCCATCTGTGCCCTTGTTAATCATCAATCTGTATCCCTGTTAATCCTCAATCTGTGTCCCTGATAGTTCTCAATCTGTGTCCCTGATAATTCTCAATTTGTGTCCCTGATAATCCTCAATCACTGTCCCTGATAATCCTCAATCTGTGTCCTGATAATCCTCCATCTGTGCCCTTGTTAATCCTCAATCTGTATCCCTGTTAATCCTCAACCAGTGTCCCTGATAATCTTCAATCTGTGTCCCTGATAATTCTCAATCTGTGTCCCAGATAATCCTCAATCTGTGTCCTTGATAATCCTCAATCTGTGTCCCTGATAATCCTCAATCTGTGTCCCGAATAAACCTCAATCTGTGTCCCCGATAATCCTTAATCTGTGTCCCTGACAATGCTCAAACCGTGTCCCAGATACACCTCAATCTGTGTCCCAGATCATCCTTAAACTGTGTTCCTGATAGTCCTCAGTCTCTGTCACTGATGATCTTCAATCTGTGTTCTGATAATCCTCAGTCTGTGTCACTGATAATCTTCAGTGTGTGTCCATGATAATCCTTAATCTGTCTCCTGATAATCCTCAATCTTTGCCCTGATAGTCTCAATCTGAGTCCCCAATAATCCTAAATCTGTGTCCTTGATAATCCTCAATCTGTGTCCGCGTTAATCCTCAATCTGTGTCCCTGATAATCCTCCATCTGTGTCCCGGATGAACCTCAAAGTGTGTCCCTGATAATCCTTAATCTGTGTCCCGGATAATCCTCAGTCCGTGTCCCGCATATACCTCAATCTGTGTCCCTGATAATCCTTAATCTGTGTCCCTGATAATCCTCAATCTGTGTCCCTGATAATCCTCAATCTGTGCCCCTGTTAATCCTCAATGTGTGCATCCGATAATCTTCAATCTGAGTCCCCAATAATCCTCAATCTGTGTCCTGATAATCCTTAATCTGTATCCCTGATAATCCTCAGTCTGTGTCCTTCATAATCCTCAATCTGTGTCCTGATAATCCTCAATCTGTGGTCTCTATAATCCTCAATCTGTTCCCCTGTTAATCCTCAATATGTGACCTTGATAATCGTCAATCTGTGTCCCCAATAATCGGCAATTTCTGTCCCTGATAATCCTCAATCTGTGCCCTTGTTAATCATCAATCTGTGTCCCTCTTCGTCCTCAATCTGGTTCCCTCATTATCCTCAATCTGTGTCCCTGATAATCCTCAAACTGTGTCCATGAGAATCCTCAATCTGTGTCCCTGATAATCCTCAATTTGTGTCCCTGAGAATCCTCAATCTGTGTCCCAGATAATCCTCAATCTGTGTCCCTGATAGTTCTCAATCTGTGTCCCTGATAATCCTCAATCTGTGTCCTTGATAATCCTCAATCTGTGTCCCTGATCATGCTCCATCTGAGTCCCTGATAATCCTCAATCTGTCTCCCTGAGAATCGTCAATCTGTGTCCCAGATAATCCTCAATCTGTGTCCCTGATAATCCTCAAACTGTGTCCCTGAGAATCCTCAATCTGTGTCCCAGATAATCCTCAATCTGTGTCCCTGATAATCCTCAATCTGTGTCCCTGATAATCCTCAATCTGTGTCGCTGATAATCCTCAATCTGTGTCCCTGATCATGCTCAATCTGAGTCCCTGATAATCCTCAATCTGTGTCCTTCATAATCCTCAATCTGTGCCCCTGATAATCCTCAATCCGTGTCCCGGATAAACCTCACTCTGTGTCCCTGATAATCCTCCATCTGTGTCCCTGATAATCCTCAATCCGTGTCCCAGATAAACCTCAATCTGTGTCCCTGATAATCCTTAATCTGTGTCCCTCATAATCCTCAGTCTGTGTCACTGATGATCTTCAATCTGTGTTCTGATAATCCACAATCTGTGTCCCTGATAATCCTCAATCTGTGTCCTTGATAATCCTCAATCTTTGTCCATGATAGTGCTCAATCTGTGCCCTTGTTAATCATCAATCTGTGTCCCTGATAATCCTCAATCTGTGTCCCTGTTAATCCTCAATCTGTGTCCCTGATAATCCTCAATCTGTGTCCCGGATGAACTTGAATGTGTGTCCCTGATAATCCTTAATCTGTGTCCCGGATAATCCTCAATCCGTGCCCCGGATATACCTCAATCTGTGTCCCAGATAATCCTTAATCTGTGTTCCTGATGATCCTCAATCTGTGTCCCTGATAATCCTCAATCTGTGCCCCTGTTAATCCTCAATATGTGCGCCCGATAATCTTCAATCTGAGTCGCCAATAATCCTGAATCTGTGTCCTGATAATCCTTAATCTGTATCCCTGATAATCCTCAGTCTGTGTCCTTCATAATCCTCAATCTGTGTCCTGATAATCCTCAATCTGTGGTCTCTATAATCCTCAATCTGTTCCCCTGTTAATCCTCAATATGTGACCTTGACAATCGTCAATCTGTGTCCCCAATAATCCGCAATCTGTGTCCCTGATAATCCTCAATCTGTCCCCTTGTTAATCATCAATCTGTGTCCCTGATAATCCTCAATCTGTGTCCTTGATAATCCTCAATCTGTGTCCCTGATAATCCTCAATCTGTGTCCTTGATAATCCTCAATCTGTATCCCTGATAATCCTCAATCTGTGTCCCTGATTATATGCAATCTGTGTCCCTGAAAATCCTCAATCTGTGTCCCTGATAATCCTCAATCTGTGCCCTTGTTAATCATCAATCTGTGTCCCTCTTAGTCCTCAATCTGTGTCCCTGATAGTTCTCAATCTGTGTCCCGAATAAACCTCAATCTGTGTCCCTCATAATCCTTAATCTGAGTCCCTGACAATGCTCAATCCGTGTCACAGATACACCTCAATCTGTGTCCCTGATCATCCTTAAACTGTGTTCCTGATAGTCCTCAGTCTCTGTCACTGATGATCTTCAATCTGTGTTCTGATAATCCTCAGTCTGTGTCACTGATAATCTTCAGTGTGTGTCCATCATAATCCTCAATCTGTCTCCTGAAAATCCTCAAGCTCTGTCCCTGATAATCCTCAAACTGTGCCCTGGTTAATCATCAATCTGTGTCCCTGTTAATCCTAAAACTGTGTCCCTCATAATACTCAATCTGTGTCCCTGATAGTTCTCAATCTGTGTCCCTGATAATCCTCAATCTGTGTCCTTGATAATCCTCAATCTGTGTCCCTGATAATCCTCAATCTGTGTCCTTGATAATCCTCAATCTGTGTCCCTGATAATCCTCAAACTGTGCCCTTGTTAATCATTAATCTGTGTCCCGATTAATCCTCAATCTGTATCCCTGTTAATCCTCAACCAGTGTCCCTGATAATCTTCAATCTGTGTCCCTGATAATTCTCAATCTGTGTCCCTGATAATCCTCAATCTGTGTCCTTGATAATCCTCAATCTGTGTCCCTGATAATCCTCAATCTGTGTCCCGAATAAACCTCAATCTGTGTCCCTGATAATCCTTAATCTGTGTCCCTGACAATGCTCAAACCGTGTCCCAGATACTCCTCAATCTGTGTCCCTGATCATCCTTAAACTGTGTTCCTGATAGTCCTCAGTCTCTGTCACTGATGATCTTCAATCTGTGTTCTGATAATCCTCAGTCTGTGTCACTGATAATCTTCAGTGTGTTCATGATAATCCTCAATCTTTGCCCTGATAGTCTCAATCTGAGTCCCCAATAATCCTAAATCTGTGTCCTTGATAATCCTCAATCTGTGCCCCCGTTAATCCTCAATCTGTGTCCCTGATAATCCTCAATCTGTGTCCCGGATGAACCTCAAAGTGTGTCCCTGATAATCCTTAATCTGTGTCCCGGATAATCCTCAATCCGTGTCCCGCATATACCTCAATCTGTGTCCCTGATAATCCTTAATCTGTGTCCCTGATAATCCTCAATCTGTGTCCCTGATAATCCTCAATCTGTACCCCTGTTAATCCTCAATGTGTGCACCCGATAATCTTCAATCTGAGTCCCCAATAATCCTCAATCTGTGTCCTGATAATCCTTAATCGGTATCCCTGATAATCCTCAGTCTGTGTCCTTCATAATCCTCAATCTGTGTCCTGATAATCCTCAATCTGTGGTCTCTATAATCCTCAATCTGTTCCCCTGTTAATCCTCAATATGTGACCTTGATAATCGTCAATCTGTGTCCCCAATAATCGGCAATCTGGTTCCCTCATTATCCTCAATCTGTGTCCCTGATAATCCTCAAACTGTGTCCTTGAGAATCCTCAATCTGTGTCCCTGATAATCCTCAATCTGTGTCCCTGAGAATCCTCAATCTGGGTTCCAGATAATCCTCAATCTGTGTCCCTGATAGTTCTCAATCTGCGTCCCTGATAATCCTCAATCTGTGTCCTTGATAATCCTCAATCTGTGTCCCTGATCATGCTCAATCTGAGTCCCCGATAATCCTCAATCTGTCTCCCTGAGAATCGTCAATCTGTGCCCCTGATAATCCTCAATCTCTGTCCCTGTTAATCCTCAATCTGTGTCCCTGAGAATCCTCAATCTGTGTCCCAGATAATCCTCAATCTGTGTCCCTGATCGTTCTCAATCTGTGTCCCTGATAATCCTCAATCTGTGTCGCTGATAATCCTCAATCTGTGTCCCTGACCATGCTCAATCTGAGTCCCTGGTAATCCTCAATCTGTGTCCTTCATAATCCTCAATCTGTGCCCCTGATAATCCTCAATCCGTGTCCTGGATAAACCTCACTCTGTGTCCCTGATAATCCTCCATCTGTGTCCCTGATAATCCTCAATCTGTGTCCCAGATAAACCTCAATCTGTGTCCCTGATAATCCTTAATCTGTGTCCCTGATAATCCTCAGTCTGTGTCACTGATGATCTTCAATCTGTGTTCTGATAATCCTCAATCTGTGTCCCTGATAATACTCAATCTGTGTCCTTGATAATCCTCAATCTTTGTCCATGATAGTGCTCAATCTGTGCCCTTGTTAATCATCAATCTGTGTCCCTGATAATCCTCAATCTGTGTCACTGATAATCCTCAATCTGTGTCCCGGATGAACTTGAATGTGTGTCCCTGATAATACTTAATCTGTGTTCCGGATAATCCTCAATCCGTGTCCCAGATATACCTCAATCTGTGTCCCTGATAATCCTTAATCTGTGTCCCTGATAATCCTCAATCTGTGTCCCTGATAATCCTCAATCTGTGCCCCTGTTAATCCTCAATATGTGCGCCCGATAATCTTCAATCTGAGTCCCCATTAATCCTGAATCTGTGTCCTGATAATCCTTAATCTGTATCCCTGATAATCCTCAGTCTGTGTCCTTCATAATCCTCAATCTGTGTCCTGATAATCCTCAATCTGTGGTCTCTATAATCCTCAATCTGTTCCCCTGTTAATCCTCAATATGTGACCTTGACAATCGTCAATCTGTGTCCCCAATAATCCGCAATCTGTGTCCCGGATAATCCTCAATCTGTGCCCTTGTTAATCATCAATCTGTGTCCCTGATAATCCTCAATCAGTGTCCTTGATAATCCTCAATCTGTGTCCCTGATAATCCTCAATCTGTGTCCTTGATAATCCTCAATCTGTGTCCCTGATAATCCTCAATCTGTGTCCCTGATAATACGCCATCTGTGTCGCTGATAATCCTCAATCTGTGTCCCTGATACTCCTCAATCTGTGCCCTTGTTAATCATCAATCTGTGTCCCTCTTATTCCTCAATCTGTGTCCCTGATAGTTCTCAATCTGTGTCCCAGATAATCCTCAATCTGTGTCCCTATTAATCCTCAATCTGTGTCCCTATTAATCCTCAATCTGTGTCATTAATAATCCTCAATCTGTGTCCTTGATAACCCTCAATCTTTGTCCCTGATAATCCTCAATCTGTGCCCTTGTTAATCATCAATCTGTGTCCCTGTTAATCCTCAAACTGTGTCCCTGATAATCCTCAATCTGTGTCCCTGATAGTTCTCAATCTGTGTCCCTGATAATCCTCAATCTGTGTCCTGATAATCCTCAAAATGTGCCATTGTTAATCATCAATCTGTGTCCCTGATAACCCTCGATCTGTGTCCCTGATTATCCTCAATCTGTGTCCCTGATAATCCTTAATCTGTGTCCCTGATAATCCTCAATCTGCGTCTCTGATAATCCTCAATCTCTGTCCCCAATAATCCTCAATCTGTGTCCTGATAACCTCATCTCTGTCCCTCATAATCCGCAATCTGTGTCAAAGATAATCCTCAATCTGTGTCCTGATAATCCTCTTTCTGTGTCCTGATCTTCCTCAATCTGTGTCCTGATAATCCTCTATCTGTGCCCCTGATAATCCTCAATCTGTGCCCTTCTTAATCCTCAATCTGTGCCCCTGATAATCCTCAATCTGTGTCCCTGATAATACGCAAACTGTGTCCTGATAATCCTCAATCTGTGTCCCAGATACACCTCAATCTGTGTCCCTGATCATCCTTAAACTGTGTTCCTGATAGTCCTCAGTCTGTGTCACTGATGATCTTCAATCTTTGTTCTGATAATCCTCAGTCTGTGTCACTGATGATCTTCAGTGTGTGTCCATGATAATCCTCAATCTGTGTCCTGGTAATCCTCAATCTGTCTCCTGACAATCCTCAATCTGTGCCCTGATCGTCTCCATCTGAGTCCCCAATAATCCGAAATCTGTGTCCTTGATAATCCTCAAGCTGTGTCCCTGATAATCCTCAAACTGTGCCCTTGTTAATCATCAATCTGTGTCCCTGGTAATCCTCAAACTGTGTCCTTCATAATACTCAATCTGTGTCCCTGATAGTTCTCAATCTGTGTCCCTGATAATCCTCAATCTGTGTCCTTGATAATCCTCAATCTGTGTCCCTGATAATCCTCAATCTGTGTCCTTGATAATCCTCAATCTGTGTCCCTGATAATCCTCAATCTGTGTCCCGGATGAACTTGAATGTGTGTCCCTGATAATCCTTAATCTGTGTCCCGGATAATCCTCAATCCGTGCCCCGGATATACCTCAATCTGTGTCCCAGATAATCCTTAATCTGTGTTCCTGATGATCCTCAATCTGTGTCCCTGATAATCCTCAATCTGTGCCCCTGTTAATCCTCAATATGTGCGCCCGATAATCTTCAATCTGAGTCACCAATAATCCTGAATCTGTGTCCTGATAATCCTTAATCTGTATCCCTGATAATCCTCAGTCTGTGTCCTTCATAATCCTCAATCTGTGTCCTGATAATCCTCAATCTGTGGTCTCTATAATCCTCAATCTGTTCCCCTGTTAATCCTCAATATGTGACCTTGACAATCGTCAATCTGTGTCCCCAATAATCCGCAATCTGTGTCCCTGATAATCCTCAATCTGTCCCCTTGTTAATCATCAATCTGTGTCCCTGATAATCCTCAATCTGTGTCCTTGATAATCCTCAATCTGTGTCCCTGATAATCCTCAATCTGTGTCCTTGATAATCCTCAATCTGTGTCCCTGATAATCCTCAATCTGTGTCCCTGATTATATGCAATCTGTGTCCCTGAAAATCCTCAATCTGTGTCCCTGATAATCCTCAATCTGTGCCCTTGTTAATCATCAATCTGTGTCCCTCTTAGTCCTTAATCTGTGTCCCTGATAGTTCTCAATCTGTGTCCCTGATAATCCTCAATCTGTGTCCTTGATAATCCTCAATCTGTGTCCCTGATAATCCTCAATCTGTGTCCTTGATAATCCTCAATCTGTGTCCCTGATAATCCTCAATCTGTGTCCCGGATGAACTTGAATGTGTGTCCCTGATAATCCTTAATCTGTGTCCCGGATAATCCTCAATCCGTGCCCCGGATATACCTCAATCTGTGTCCCAGATAATCCTTAATCTGTGTTCCTGATGATCCTCAATCTGTGTCCCTGATAATCCTCAATCTGTGCCCCTGTTAATCCTCAATATGTGCGCCCGATAATCTTCAATCTGAGTCACCAATAATCCTGAATCTGTGTCCTGATAATCCTTAATCTGTATCCCTGATAATCCTCAGTCTGTGTCCTTCATAATCCTCAATCTGTGTCCTGATAATCCTCAATCTGTGGTCTCTATAATCCTCAATCTGTTCCCCTGTTAATCCTCAATATGTGACCTTGACAATCGTCAATCTGTGTCCCCAATAATCCGCAATCTGTGTCCCTGATAATCCTCAATCTGTCCCCTTGTTAATCATCAATCTGTGTCCCTGATAATCCTCAATCTGTGTCCTTGATAATCCTCAATCTGTGTCCCTGATAATCCTCAATCTGTGTCCTTGATAATCCTCAATCTGTGTCCCTGATAATCCTCAATCTGTGTCCCTGATTATATGCAATCTGTGTCCCTGAAAATCCTCAATCTGTGTCCCTGATAATCCTCAATCTGTGCCCTTGTTAATCATCAATCTGTGTCCCTCTTAGTCCTTAATCTGTGTCCCTGATAGTTCTCAATCTGTGTCCCGAATAAACCTCAATCTGTGTCCCTCATAATCCTTAATCTGACTCCCTGACAATGCTCAATCCGTGTCACAGATACACCTCAATCTGTGTCCCTGATCATCCTTAAACTGTGTTCCTGATAGTCCTCAGTCTCTGTCACTGATGATCTTCAATCTGTGTTCTGATAATCCTCAGTCTGTGTCACTGATAATCTTCAGTGTGTGTCCATGATAATCCTCAATCTGTCTCCTGAAAATCCTCAAGCTCTATCCCTGATAATCCTCAAACTGTGCCCTGGTTAATCATCAATCTGTGTTCCTGTTAATCCTAAAACTGTGTCCCTCATAATACTCAATCTGTGTCCCTGATAGTTCTCAATCTGTGTCCCTGATAATCCTCAATCTGTGTCCTTGATAATCCTCAATCTGTGTCCCTGATAATCCTCAATCTGTGTCCTTGATAATCCTCAATCTGTGTCCCTGATAATCCTCAAACTGTGCCCTTGTTAATCATCAATCTGTGTCCCGATTAATCCTCAATCTGTATCCCTGTTAATCCTCAACCAGTGTCCCTGATAATCTTCAATCTGTGTCCCTGATAATTCTCAATCTGTGTCCCTGATAATCCTCAATCTGTGTCCTTGATAATCCTCAATCTGTGTCCCTGATAATCCTCAATCTGTGTCCCGAATAAACCTCAATCTGTGTCCCTGATAATCCTTAATCTGTGTCCCTGACAATGCTCAAACCGTGTCCCAGATACTCCTCAATCTGTGTCCCTGATCATCCTTAAACTGTGTTCCTGATAGTCCTCAGTCTCTGTCACTGATGATCTTCAATCTGTGTTCTGATAATCCTCAGTCTGTGTCACTGATAATCTTCAGTGTGTTCATGATAATCCTCAATCTTTGCCCTGATAGTCTCAATCTGAGTCCCCAATAATCCTAAATCTGTGTCCTTGATAATCCTCAAACTGTGTCCCCGTTAATCCTCAATCTGTGTCCCTGATAATCCTCAATCTGTGTCCCGGATGAACCTCAAAGTGTGTCCCTGATAATCCTTAATCTGTGTCCCGGATAATCCTCAATCCGTGTCCCGCATATACCTCAATCTGTGTCCCTGATAATCCTTAATCTGTGTCCCTGATAATCCTCAATCTGTGTCCCTGATAATCCTCAATCTGTACCCCTGTTAATCCTCAATGTGTGCACCCGATAATCTTCAATCTGAGTCCCCAATAATCCTCAATCTGTGTCCTGATAATCCTTAATCGGTATCCCTGATAATCCTCAGTCTGTGTCCTTCATAATCCTCAATCTGTGTCCTGATAATCCTCAATCTGTGGTCTCTATAATCCTCAATCTGTTCCCCTGTTAATCCTCAATATGTGACCTTGATAATCGTCAATCTGTGTCCCCAATAATCGGCAATCTTGTTCCCTCATTATCCTCAATCTGTGTCCCTGATAATCCTCAAACTGTGTCCTTGAGAATCCTCAATCTGTGTCACTGATAATCCTCAATCTGTGTCCCTGAGAATCCTCAATCTGGGTTCCAGATAATCCTCAATCTGTGTCCCTGATAGTTCACAATCTGCGTCCCTGATAATCCTCAATCTGTGTCCTTGATCATGCTCAATCTGAGTCCCTGATAATCCTCAATCTGTCTCCCTGAGAATCGTCAATCTGTGCCCCTGATAATCCTCAATCTCTGTCCCTGATAATCCTCAATCTGTGTCCCTGAGAATCCTCAATCTGTGTCCCAGATAATCCTCAATCTGTGTCCCTGATCGTTCTCAATCTGTGTCCCTGATAATCCTCAATCTGTGTCGCTGATAATCCTCAATCTGTGTCCCTGACCATGCTCAATCTGAGTCCCTGGTAATCCTCAATCTGTGTCCTTCATAATCCTCAATCTGTGCCCCTGATAATACTCAATCCGTGTCCCGGATAAACCTCACTCTGTGTCCCTGATAATCCTCCATCTGTGTCCCTGATAATCCTCAATCTGTGTCCCAGATAAACCTCAATCTGTGTCCCTGATAATCCTTAATCTGTGTCCCTGATAATCCTCAGTCTGTGTCACTGATGATCTTCAATCTGTGTTCTGATAATCCTCAATCTGTGTCCCTGATAATACTCAATCTGTGTCCTTGATATTCCTCAATCTTTGTCCATGATAGTGCTCAATCTGTGCCCTTGTTAATCATCAATCTGTGTCCCTGATAATCCTCAATCTGTGTCACTGATAATCCTCAATCTGTGTCCCGGATGAACTTGAATGTGTGTCCCTGATAATCCTTAATCTGTGTTCCGGATAATCCTCAATCCGTGTCCCAGATATACCTCAATCTGTGTCCCTGATAATCTTTAATCTGTGTCCCTGATAATCCTCAATCTGTGTCCCTGATAATCCTCAATCTGTGCCCCTGTTAATCCTCAATATGTGCGCCCGATAATCTTCAATCTGAGTCCCCATTAATCCTGAATCTGTGTCCTGATAATCCTTAATCTGTATCCCTGATAATCCTCAGTCTGTGTCCTTCATAATCCTCAATCTGTGTCCTGATAATCCTCAATCTGTGGTCTCTATAATCCTCAATCTGTTCCCCTGTTAATCCTCAATATGTGACCTTGACAATCGTCAATCTGTGTCCCCAATAATCCGCAATCTGTGTCCCGGATAATCCTCAATCTGTGCCCTTGTTAATCATCAATCTGTGTCCCTGATAATCCTCAATCAGTGTCCTTGATAATCCTCAATCTGTGTCCCTGATAATCCTCAATCTGTGTCCTTGATAATCCTCAATCTGTGTCCCTGATAATCCTCAATCTGTGTCCCTGATAATACGCCATCTGTGTCGCTGATAATCCTCAATCTGTGTCCCTGATACTCCTCAATCTGTGCCCTTGTTAATCATCAATCTGTGTCCCTCTTAGTCCTCAATCTGTGTCCCTGATAGTTCTCAATCTGTGTCCCAGATAATCCTCAATCTGTGTCCCTATTAATCCTCAATCTGTGTCCCTATTAATCCTCAATCTGTGTCATTAATAATCCTCAATCTGTGTCCTTGATAACCCTCAATCTTTGTCCCTGATAATCCTCAATCTGTGCCCTTGTTAATCATCAATCTGTGTCCCTGTTAATCCTCAAACTGTGTCCCTGATAATCCTCAATCTGTGTCCCTGATAATCCTCAATCTGTGTCCCTGATAGTTCTCAATCTGTGTCCCTGATAATCCTCAATCTGTGTCCCTGATAATCCTTAATCTGTGTCCCTGACAATCCTCAATCTGTGTCCTGATAATCCTCAAAATGTGCCATTGTTAATCATCAATCTGTGTCCCTGATAACCCTCGATCTGTGTCCCTGATTATCCTCAATCTGTGTCCCTGATAATCCTTAATCTGTGTCCCTGATAATCCTCAATCTGCGTCTCTGATAATCCTCAATCTCTGTCCCCAATAATCCTCAATCTGTGTCCTGATAACCTCATCTCTGTCCCTGATAATCCACAATCTGTGTCAAAGATAATCCTCAATCTGTGTCCTGATAATCCTCTTTCTGTGTCCTGATCTTCCTCAATCTGTGTCCTGATAATCCTCTATCTGTGCCCCTGATAATCCTCAATCTGTGCCCTTCTTAATCCTCAATCTGTGCCCCTGATAATCCTCAATCTGTGTCCCTGATAATACGCAAACTGTGTCCTGATAATCCTCAATCTGTGTCCCAGATACACCTCAATCTGTGTCCCTGATCATCCTTAAACTGTGTTCCTGATAGTCCTCAGTCTGTGTCACTGATGATCTTCAATCTTTGTTCTGATAATCCTCAGTCTGTGTCACTGATGATCTTCAGTGTGTGTCCATGATAATCCTCAATCTGTGTCCTGGTAATCCTCAATCTGTCTCCTGACAATCCTCAATCTGTGCCCTGATCGTCTCCATCTGAGTCCCCAATAATCCGAAATCTGTGTCCTTGATAATCCTCAAGCTGTGTCCCTGATAATCCTCAAACTGTGCCCTTGTTAATCATCAATCTGTGTCCCTGGTAATCCTCAAACTGTGTCCCTCATAATACTCAATCTGTGTCCCTGATAGTTCTCAATCTGTGTCCCTGATAATCCTCAATCTGTGTCCTTGATAATCCTCAATCTGTGTCCCTGATAATCCTCAATCTGTGTCCTTGATAATCCTCAATCTGTGTCCCTGATAATCCTCAATCTGTGTCCCGAATAAACCTCAATCTGTGTCCCTGATAATCCTTAATCTGTGTCCCTGACAATGCTCAAACCGTGTCCCAGATACACCTCAATCTGTGTCCCTGATCATCCTTAAACTGTGTTCCTGATAGTCCTCAGTCTCTGTCACTGATGATCTTCAATCTGTGTTCTGATAAACCTCAGTCTGTGTCACTGATAATCTTCAGTGTGTGTCCATGATAATCCTCAATCTGTCTCCTGATAATCCTCAATCTTTGCCCTGATAGTCTCAATCTGAGTCCCCAATAATCCTAAATCTGTGTCCTTGATAATCCTCAATCTGTGTCCCCGTTAATCCTCAATCTGTGTCCCTGATAATCCTCAATCTGTGTCCCGGATGAACCTCAAAGTGTGTCCCTGATAATCCTTAATCTGTGTCCCGGATAATCCTCAATCCGTGTCCCGCATATACCTCAATCTGTGTCCCTGATAATCCTTAATCTGTGTCCCTGATAATCCTCAATCTGTGTCCCTGATAATCCTCAATCTGTGCCCCTGTTAATCCTCAAGGTGTGCACCCGATAATCTTCAATCTGTGTCCTGATAATCCTTAATCGGTATCCCTGATAATCCTCAGTCTGTGTCCTTCATAATCCTCAATCTGTGTCCTGATAATCCTCAATCTGTGGTCTCTATAATCCTCAATCTGTTCCCCTGTTAATCCTCAATATGTGACCTTGATAATCGTCAATCTGTGTCCCCAATAATCGGCAATCCCTGTCCCTGATAATCCTCAATCTGTGCCCTTGTTAATCATCAATCTGTGTCCCTCTTAGTCCTCAATCTGGTTCCCTCATTATCCTCAATCTGTGTCCCTGATAATCCTCAAACTGTGTCCTTGAGAATCCTCAATCTGTGTCCCTGATAATCCTCAATCTGTGTCCCTGAGAATCCTCAATCTGTGTCCCTGAGAATCCTCAATCTGTGTCCCAGATAATCCTCAATCTGTGTCCCTGATAGTTCTCAATCTGTGCCCCTGATAATCCTCAATCTGTGTCCTTGATAATCCTCAATCTGTGTCCCTGATCATGCTCAATCTGAGTCCCTGATAATCCTCAATCTGCCTCCCTGAGAATCGTCAATCTGTGTCCCTGATAATCCTCAATCTGTGTCCCTGAGAATCCTCAATCTGTGTCCCAGATAATCCTCAATCTGTGTCCCTGATAGTTCTCAATCTGTGTCCCTGATAATCCTCAATCTGTGTCGCTGATAATCCTCAATCTGTGTCCCTGATCATGCTCAATCTGAGTCCCTGATAATCCTCAATCTGTGTCCTTCATAATCCTCAATCTGTGCCCCTGATAATCCTCAATCCGTGTCCCGGATAAACCTCACTCTGTGTCCCTGATAATCCTCCATCTGTGTCCCTGATAATCCTCAGTCTGTGTCACTGATGATCTTCAATCTGTGTTCTGATAATCCTCAATCTGTGTCCCTGATAATCCTCAATCTGTGTCCTTGATAATCCTCAATCTTTGTCCATGATAGTGCTCAATCTGTGCCCTTGTTAATCATCAATCTGTGTCCCTGATAATCCTCAATCTGTGTCACTGATAATCCTCAATCTGTGTCCCGGATGAACTTGAATGTGTGTCCCTGATAATCCTTAATCTGTGTCCCGGATAATCCTCAATCCGTGTCCCAGATATACCTCAATCTGTGTCCCTGATAATCCTTAATCTGTGTACCTGATAATCCTCAATCTGTGTCCCTGATAATCCTCAATCTGTGCCCCTGTTAATCCTCAATATGTGCGCCCGATAATCTTCAATCTGAGTCCCCATTAATCCTGAATCTGTGTCCTGATAATCCTTAATCTGTATCCCTGATAATCCTCAGTCTGTGTCCTTCATAATCCTCAATCTGTGTCCTGATAATCCTCAATCTGTGGTCTCTATAATCCTCAATCTGTTCCCCTGTTAATCCTCAATATGTGACCTTGACAATCGTCAATCTGTGTCCCCAATAACCCGCAATCTGTGCCCCTGATAATCCTCAATCTGTGCCCTTGTTAATCCTCAATCTGTGCCCCTGATAATCCTCAATCTGTGTCCCTGATAATACGCAAACTGTGTCCTGATAATCCTCAATCTGTGTCCCAGATACACCTCAATCTGTGTCCCTGATCATCCTTAAACTGTGTTCCTGATAGTCCTCAGTCTGTGTCACTGATGACCTTCAATCTTTGTTCTGATAATCCTCAGTCTGTGTCACTGATGATCTTCAGTGTGTGTCCATGATAATCCTCAATCTGTGTCCTGGTAATCCTCAATCTGTCTCCTGACAATCCTCAATCTGTGCCCTGATAGTTTCCATCTGAGTCCCCAATAATCCGAAATCTGTGTCCTTGATAATCCTCAAGCTGTGTCCCTGATAATCCTCAAACTGTGCCCTTGTTAATCATCAATCTGTGTCCCTGGTAATCCTCAAACTGTGTCCCTCATAATACTCAATCTGTGTCCCTGATAGTTCTCAATCTGTGTCCCTGATAATCCTCAATCTGTGTCCCTGATAATCCTCAACCTGTGTCCTTGATAATCCTCAATCTGTGTCCCTGATAATCCTCAATCTGTGTCCTTGATAATCCTCAATCTGTGTCCCTGATAATCCTCAATCTGTGTCCCGAATAAACCTCAATCTGTGTCCCTGATAATCCTTAATCTGTGTCCCTGACAATGCTCAAACCGTGTCCCAGATACACCTCAATCTGTGTCCCTGATCATCCTTAAACTGTGTTCCTGATAGGCCTCAGTCTCTGTCACTGATGATCTTCAATCTGTGTTCTGATAAACCTCAGTCTGTGTCACTGATAATCTTCAGTGTGTGTCCATGATAATCCTCAATCTGTCTCCTGATAATCCTCAATCTTTGCCCTGATAGTCTCAATCTGAGTCCCCAATAATCCTAAATCTGTGTCCTTGATAATCCTCAATCTGTGTCCCCGTTAATCCTCAATCTGTGTCCCTGATAATCCTCAATCTGTGTCCCGGATGAACCTCAAAGTGTGTCCCTGATAATCCTTAATCTGTGTCCCGGATAATCCTCAATCCGTGTCCCGCATATACCTCAATCTGTGTCCCTGATAATCCTTAATCTGTGTCCCTGATAATCCTCAATCTGTGTCCCTGATAATCCTCAATCTGTGCCCCTGTTAATCCTCAAGGTGTGCACCCGATAATCTTCAATCTGATTCCCCAATAATCCTCAATCTGTGTCCTGATAATCCTTAATCTGTATCCCTGATAATCCTCAGTCTGTGTCCTTCATAATCCTCAATCTGTGTCCTGATAATCCTCAATCTGTTCCCCTGTTAATCCTCAATATGTGACCTTGATAATCGTCAATCTGTCTCCCCAATAATCGGCAATCTCTGTCCCTGATAATCCTCAATCTGTGCCCTTGTTAATCATCAATCTGTGTCCCTCTTAATCCTCAATCTGGTTCCCTCATTATCCTCAATCTGTGTCCCTGATAATCCTCAAACTGTGTCCTTGAGAATCCTCAATCTGTGTCCCTGATAATCCTCAATCTGTGTCCCTGAGAATCCTCAATCTGTGTCCCAGATAATCCTCAACATGTGTCCCTGATAGTTCTCAATCTGTGCCCCTGATAATCCTCAATCTGTGTCCTTGATAATCCTCAATCTGTGTCCCTGATAGTTCTCAATCTGTGTCCCTGATAATCCTCAATCTGTGTCGCTGATAATCCTCAATCTGTGTCCCTGATCATGCTCAATCTGAGTCCCTGATAATCCTCAATCCATGTCCCGGATAAACCTCACTCTGTGTCCCTGATAATCCTCCATCTGTGTCCCTGATAATCCTCAATCCGTGTCCCAGAAAAACCTCAATCTGTGTCCCTGATAATCCTTAATCTGTGTCCCTGATAATCCTCAGTCTGTGTCACTGATGATCTTCAATCTGTGTTCTGATAATCCTCAATCTGTGTCCCTGATAATCCTCAATCTGTGTCCTTGATAATCCTCAATCTTTGTCCATGATAGTGCTCAATCTGTGCCCTTGTTAATCATCAATCTGTGTCCCTGATAATCCTCAATCTGTGTCCTGGATGAACTTGAATGTGTGTCCCTGATAATGCTTAATCTGTGTCCCGGATAATCCTCAATCCGTGTCCCGGATATACCTCAATCTGTGTCCCTGATAATCCTTAATCTGTGTCCCTGATAATCCTCAATCTGTGTCCCTGATAATCCTCAATCTGTGCCCCTGTTAATCCTCAATATGTGCGCCCGATAATCTTCAACCTGAGTCCCCAATAATCCTGAATCTGTGTCCTGATAATCTTTAATCTGTATCCCTGATAATCATCAGTCTGTGTCCTTCATAATCCTCAATCTGTGTCCTGATAATCCTCAAACTGTGGTCTCTATAATCCTCAATCTGTTCCCCTGTTAATCCTCAATATGTGACCTTGACAATCGTCAATCTGTGTCCCCAATAATCCGCAAACTGTGTCCCTGATAATCCTCAATCTGTGCCCTTGTTAATCATCAATCTGTGTCCCTGATAATCCTCAATCTGTGTCCTTGATAATCCTCAATCTGTGTCCCTGATAATCCTCAATCAGTGTCCCTGATAATCCTCAATCGGTGTCCCTGATAATACGCAATCTGTGTCCCTGATAATCCTCAATCTGTGTCCCTGATAATCCTCAATCTGTGCCCTTGTTAATCATCAATCTGTGTCCCTCTTAGTCCTCAATCTGTGTCCCTGATAGTTCTCAATCTGTGTCCCTGATAATCCTCAATCTGTGCCCCTGATAATCCTCAATCTGTGT
The DNA here is from genome assembly GCF_052327205.1 of Somniosus microcephalus. Lineage (NCBI taxonomy): Eukaryota > Metazoa > Chordata > Chondrichthyes > Squaliformes > Somniosidae > Somniosus > Somniosus microcephalus. Next base: position 63,017,242 of record NC_141003.1, read on the forward strand.
CCCTATTAAATCTCAATCTGTGTCATTAATAATCCTCAATCTGTGTCCTTGATAATCCTCAACCTTTGTCCCTGATAATCCTCAATCTGTGCCCTTGTTAATCATCAATCTGTGTCCCTGTTAATCCTCAAACTGTGTCCCTGATAATCCTCAATCTGTGTCCCTGATAATCCTCAATCTGTGTCCCTGATAGTTCTCAATCTGTGTCCCTGATAATCCTCAATCTGTGTCCCTGATAATCCTTAATCTGTGTCCCTGACAATCCTCAATCTGTGTCCTGATAATCCTCAAACTGTGCCATTGTTAATCATCAATCAGTGTCCCTGATAACCCTCGATCTGTGTCCCTGATTTTCCTCAATCTGTGTCCCTGATAATCCTAAATCTGTGTCCCTGATAATTCTCAATCTGCGTCTCTGATAATCCTCAATCTCTGTCCCCAATAATCCTCAATCTGTGTCCTGATAACCTCGTCTGTGTCCCTGATAATCCGCAATCTGTGTCCCAGATAATCCTCAATCTGTGTCCGGATAATCCTCATTCTGTGTCCTGATCTTCCTCAATCTGTGTCCTGATAATCCTCTATCTGTGCCCCTGATAATCCTCAATCTGTGCCCTTGTTAATCCTCAATCTGTGCCCCTGATAATCCTCAATCTGTGTCCCTGATAATACGCAAACTGTGTCCTGATAATCCTCAATCTGTGTCCCAGATACACCTCAATCTGTGTCCCTGATCATCCTTAAACTGTGTTCCTGATAGTCCTCAGTCTGTGTCACTGATGATCTTCAATCTGTGTTCTGATAATCCTCAGTCTGTGTCACTGATGATCTTCAGTGTGTGTCCATGATAATCCTCAATCTGTGTCCTGGTAATCCTCAATCTGTCTCCTGACATTCCTCAATCTGTGCCCTGATAGTCTCCATCTGAGTCCCCAATAATCCTCAAGCTGTGTCCCTGATAATCCTCAAACTGTGCCCTTGTTAATCGTCAATCTGTGTCCCTGGTAATCCTCAAACTGTGTCCCTCACAATACTCAATCTGTGTCCCTGATAGTTCTCAATCTGTGTCCCTGATAATCCTCAATCTGTGTCCTTGATAATCCTCAATCTGTGTCCCTGATAATCCTCAATCTGTGTCCTTGATAATCCTCAATCTGTGTCCCTGATAATCCTCAATCTGTGTCCCGAATAAACCTCAATCTGTGTCCCTGATAATCCTTAATCTGTGTCCCTGACAATGCTCAAACCGTGTCCCAGATACACCTCAATCTGTGTCCCTGATCATCCTTAAACTGTGTTCCTGATAGTCCTCAGTCTCTGTCACTGATGATCTTCAATCTGTGTTCTGATAATCCTCAGTCTGTGTCACTGATAATCTTCAGTGTGTGTCCATGATAATCCTCAATCTGTCTCCTGATAATCCTCAATCTTTGCCCTGATAGTCTCAATCTGAGTCCCCAATAATCCTAAATCTGTGTCCTTGATAATCCTCAATCTGTGTCCCCGTTAATCCTCAATCTGTGTCCCTGATAATCCTCAATCTGTGTCCCGGATGAACCTCAAAGTGTGTCCCTGATAATCCTTAATCTGTGTCCCGGATAATCCTCAATCCGTGTCCCGCATATACCTCAATCTGTGTCCCTGATAATCCTTAATCTGTGTCCCTGATAATCCTCAATCTCTGTCCCTGATAATCCTCAATCTGTGCCCCTCTTAACCCTCAAGGTGTGCACCCGAAAATCTTCAATCTGATTCCCCAATAATCCTCAATCTGTGTCCTGATAATCCTTAATCTGTATCCCTGATAATCCTCAGTCTGTGTCCTTCATAATCCTCAATCTGTGTCCTGATAATCCTCAATCTGTGGTCTCTATAATCCTCAATCCGTTCCCCTGTTAATCCTCAATATGTGACCTTGATAATCGTCAATCTGTGTCCCCAATAATCGGCAATCTCTGTCCCTGATAATCCTCAATCTGTGCCCTTGTTAATCATCAATCTGTGTCCCTCTTAGTCCTCAATCTGGTTCCCTCATTATCCTCAATCTGTGTCCCTGATAATCCTCAAACTGTGTCCTTGAGAATCCTCAATCTGTGTCCCTGATAATCCTCAATCTGTGTCCCTGAGAGTCCTCAATCTGTGTCCCAGATAATCCTCAATCTGTGTCCCAGATAATCCTCAATCTGTGTCCCTGATAGTTCTCAATCTGTGCCCCTGATAATCCTCAATCTGTGTCCTTGATAATCCTCAATCTGTGTCCCTGATCATGCTCAATCTGAGTCCCTGATAATCCTCAATCTGTCTCCCTGAGAATCGTCAATCTGTGTCCCTGACAATCCTCAATCTGTGTCCCTGATAATCCTCAATCTGTGTCCCTGAGAATCCTCAATCTGTGTCCCAGATAATCCTCAATCTGTGTCCCTGATAGTTCTCAATCTGTGTCCCTGATAATCCTCAATCTGTGTCGCTGATAATCCTCAATCTGTGTCCCTGATCATGCTCAATCTGAGTCCCTGATAATCCTCAATCTCTGTCCTTCATAATCCTCAATCTGTGCCCCTGATAATCCTCAATCCGTGTCCCGGATAAACCTCACTCTGTGTCCCTGATAATCCTCCATCTGTGTCCCTGATAATCCTCAATCCGTGTCCCAGATAAACCTCAATCTGTGTCCCTGATAATCCTTAATCTGTGTCCCTGATAATCCTCAGTCTGTGTCACTGATAATCCTCCATCTGTGTCCCTGATAATCCTCAATCCGTGTCCCAGATAAACCTCAATCTGTGTCCCTGATAATCCTTAATCTGTGTCCCTGATAATCCTCAGTCTGTGTCACTGATGATCTTCAATCTGTGATCTGATAATCCTCAATCTGTGTCCCTGATAATCCTCAATCTGTGTCCTTGATAATCCTCAATCTTTGTCCATGATAGTGCTCAATCTGTGCCCTTGTTAATCATCAATCTGTGTCCCTGATAATCCTCAATCTGTGTCACTGATAATCCTCAATCTGTGTTCCTGATAATCCTCAATCTGTGTCCCGGATGAACTTGAATGTGTGTCCCTGATAATGCTTAATCTGTGTCCCGGATAATCCTCAATCCGTGTCCCGGATATACCTCAATCTGTGTCCCTGATAATCCTTAATCTGTGTCCCTGATAATCCTCAATCTGTGTCCCTGATAATCCTCAATCTGTGCCCCTGTTAATCCTCAATATGTGCGCCCAATAATCTTCAATCTGAGTCCCCAATAACCCTGAATCTGTGTCCTGATAATCCTTAATCTGTATCCCTGATAATCATCAGTCTGTGTCCTTCATAATCCTCAATCTGTGTCCTGATAATCCTCAAACTGTGGTCTCTATAATCCTCAATCTGTTCCCCTGTTAATCCTCAATATGTGACCTTGACAATCGTCAATCTGTGTCCCCAATAATCCGCAAACTGTGTCCCTGATAATCCTCAATCTGTGCCCTTGTTAATCATCAATCTGTCTCCCTGATAATCCTCAATCTGTGTCCCTGATAATCCTCAATCTGTGTCCTTGATAATCCTCAATCAGTGTCCCTGATAATCCTCAATCGGTGTCCCTGATAATACGCAATCTGTGTCCCTGATAATCCTCAATCTGTGTCTCTGATAATCCTCAATCTGTGCCCTTGTTAATCATCAATCTGTGTCCCTCTTAGTCCTCAATCTGTGTCCCTGATAATCCTCAATCTGTGTCCCTGATAATCCTCAATCTGTGTCCCGATTAAACCTCAATCTGTGTCATTAATAATCCTCAATCTGTGTCCTTGATAATCCTCAACCTTTGTCCCTGATAATCCTCAATCTGTGCCCTTGTTAATCATCAATCTGTGTCCCTGTTAATCCTCAAACTGTGTCCCTGATAATCCTCAATCTGCGTCCCTGATAATCCTCAATCTGTGTCCCTGATAGTTCTCAATCTGTGTCCCTGATAATCCTCAATCTGTGTCCCTGATAATCCTTAATCTGTGTCCCTGACAATCCTCAATCTGTGTCCTGATAATCCTCAAAATGTGCCATTGTTAATCATCAATCTGTGTCCCTGATAACCCTCGATCTGTGTCCCTGATTTTCCTCAATCTGTGTCCCTGATAATCCTAAATCTGTGTCCCTGATAATCCTAAATCTGTGTCCCTGATAATCCTCAATCTGCGTCTCTGATAATCCTCAATCTCTGTCCCCAATATCCTCAATCTGTGTCCTGATAACCTCGTCTGTGTCCCTGATAATCCGCAATCTGTGTCCCAGATAATCCTCAATCTGTGTCCGGATAATCCTCATTCTGTGTCCTGATCTTCCTCAATCTGTGTCCTGATAATCCTCTAACTGTGCCCCTGATAATCCTCAATCTGTGCCCTTGTTAATCATCAATCTGTCTCCCTGATAATCCTCAATCTGTGTCCCTGATAATCCTCAATCTGTGTCCTTGATAATCCTCAATCAGTGTCCCTGATAATCCTCAATCGGTGTCCCTGATAATACGCAATCTGTGTCCCTGATAATCCTCAATCTGTGTCTCTGATAATCCTCAATCTGTGCCCTTGTTAATCATCAATCTGTGTCCCTCTTAGTCCTCAATCTGTGTCCCTGATAATCCTCAATCTGTGTCCCTGATAATCCTCAATCTGTGTCCCGATTAAACCTCAATCTGTGTCATTAATAATCCTCAATCTGTGTCCTTGATAATCCTCAACCTTTGTCCCTGATAATCCTCAATCTGTGCCCTTGTTAATCATCAATCTGTGTCCCTGTTAATCCTCAAACTGTGTCCCTGATAATCCTCAATCTGCGTCCCTGATAATCCTCAATCTGTGTCCCTGATAGTTCTCAATCTGTGTCCCTGATAATCCTCAATCTGTGTCCCTGATAATCCTTAATCTGTGTCCCTGACAATCCTCAATCTGTGTCCTGATAATCCTCAAAATGTGCCATTGTTAATCATCAATCTGTGTCCCTGATAACCCTCGATCTGTGTCCCTGATTTTCCTCAATCTGTGTCCCTGATAATCCTAAATCTGTGTCCCTGATAATCCTAAATCTGTGTCCCTGATAATCCTCAATCTGCGTCTCTGATAATCCTCAATCTCTGTCCCCAATATCCTCAATCTGTGTCCTGATAACCTCGTCTGTGTCCCTGATAATCCGCAATCTGTGTCCCAGATAATCCTCAATCTGTGTCCGGATAATCCTCATTCTGTGTCCTGATCTTCCTCAATCTGTGTCCTGATAATCCTCTATCTGTGCCCCTGATAATCCTCAATCTGTGCCCTTGTTAATCATCAATCTGTGCCCCTGATAATCCTCAATCTGTGTCCCTGATAATACGCAAACTGTGTCCTGATAATCCTCAATCTGTGTCCCAGATACACCTCAAACTGTGTCCCTGATCATCCTTAAACTCTGTTCCTGATAGTCCTCAGTCTGTGTCACTGGAGATCTTCAATCTGTGTTCTGATAATCCTCAGTCTGTGTCACTGATGATCTTCAGTGTGTGTCCATGATAATCCTCAATCTGTGTCCTGGTGATCCTCAATCTGTCTCCTGATAATCCTCAATCTGTGCCCTGATAGTCTCCATCTGAGTCCCCAATAATCCTAAATCTGTGTCCTTGATAATCCTCAAGCTGTGTCCCTGATAATCCTCAAACTGTGCCCTTGTTAATCATCAATCTGTGTCCCTGTTAATCCTCAAACGGTGTCCCTCATAATACTCAATCTGTGTCACTGATAGTTCTCAATCTGTGTCCCTGATAATCCTCAATCTGTGTCCTTGATAATCCTCAATCTGTGTCCCTGATAATCCTCAATCTGGGTCCTTGATAATCCTCAATCTGTGTCCCTGATAATCCTCAATCTGTGTCCCGAATAAACCTCAATCTGTGTCCCTGATAATCCTTAATCTGTGTCCCTGACAATGCTCAAACCGTGTCCCAGATACACCTCAATCTGTGTCCCTGATCATCCTTAAACTGTGTTCCTGATAGTCCTCAGTCTCTGTCACTGATGATCTTCAATCTGTGTTCTGATAATCCTCAGTCTGTGTCACTGATGATCTTCAGTGTGTGTCCATGATAATCCTCAATCTGTCTCCTGATAATCCTCAATCTTTGCCCTGATAGTCTCAATCTGAGTCCCCATTAATCCTAAATCTGTGTCCTTGATAATCCTCAATCTGTGTCCCTGTTAATCCTCAATCTGTGTCCCTGATAATCCTCAATCTGTGCCCCGGATGAACCTCAAAGTGTGTCCCTGATAATCCTTAATCTGTGTCCCGGATAATCCTCAATCCGTCTCCCGGATATACCTCAATCGGTGTCCCTGATAATCCTCAATCTGTGTACCTGATAATCTTCAATCTGTGTCCCTGATAATCCTCAATCTGTGCCACTGTTAATCCTCAATGTGTGCACCTGATAATATTCAATCTGACTCCACAATAATCCTCAATCTGTGTCCTGATAATCCTTAATCTGTATCCCTGATAATCCTCAGTCTTTGTCCTTCATAATCCTCAATCTGTGTCCTGATAATCCTCAATCTGTGGTCTCTATAATCCTCAATCTGTTCCCCTGTTAATCCTCAATATGTGACCTTGATAATCGTCAATCTGTGTCCCCAATAATCGGCAATCTGTGTCCCTGATAATCCTCAATCTGTGCCCTTGTTAATCATCAATCTGTGTCCCTCTTAGTCCTCAATCTGGTTCCCTCATTATCCTCAATCTGTGTCCCTGATAATCCTCAATCTGTGCCACTGTTAATCCTCAATGTGTGCACCTGATAATATTCAATCTGACTCCACAATAATCCTCAATCTGTGTCCTGATAATCCTTAATCTGTATCCCTGATAATCCTCAGTCTTTGTCCTTCATAATCCTCAATCTGTGTCCTGATAATCCTCAATCTGTGGTCTCTATAATCCTCAATCTGTTCCCCTGTTACTCCTCAATATGTGACCTTGATAATCGTCAATCTGTGTCCCCAATAATCGGCAATCTGTGTCCCTGATAATCCTCAATCTGTGCCCTTGTTAATCATCAATCTGTGTCCCTTTTAGTCCTCAATCTGGTTCCCTCATTATCCTCAATCTGTGTCCCTGATAATCCTCAAACTGTGTCCTTGAGAATCCTCAATCTGTGTCCCTGATAATCCTCAATCTGTGTCCATGAGAATCCTCAATCTGTGTCGCAGATAATCCTCAATCTGTGTCCTAATAATCTTCAATCTGTGCCCTTGTTGATCATCAATCTGTGTCCCTCTTAATCCTCAATCTGTGTCCCTGATAGTTCTCTATCTGTGTCCCTGATAATCCTCAATCTGTGTCCCTGATAATCCTCAATCTGTGTCCCTATTAATCCTCAATCTGTGTCATTAATAATTCTCAATCTGTGTCCCTGATAATCCTCAATCTGTGCCCCTGTTAATCCTCAATATGTGCGCCCGATAATCTTCAATCTGAGTCCCCAATAATCCTGAATCTGTGTCCTGATAATCCTTAATCTGTATCCCTGATAATCATCAGTCTGTGTCCTTCATAATCCTCAATCTGTGTCCTGATAATCCTCAAACTGTGGTCTCTATAATCCTCAATCTGTTCCCCTGTTAATCCTCAATATGTGACCTTGACAATCGTCAATATGTGTCCCCAATAATCCGCAAACTGTGTCCCTGATAATCCTCAATCTGTGCCCTTGTTAGTCATCAATCTGTGTCCCTGATAATCCTCAATCTGTGTCCTTGATAATCCTCAATCTGTGTCCCTGATAATCCTCAATCAGCGTCCCTGATAATCCTCAATCGGAGTCCCTGATAATGCGCAATCTGTGTCCCTGATAATCCTCAATCTGTGTCCCTGATAATCCTCAATCTGTGCCCTTGTTAATCATCAATCTGTGTCCCTGTTAATCCTCAAACTGTGTCCCTGATAATCCTCAATCTGTGTCCCTGATAATCCTCAATCTGTGTCCTGATAATCTTCAATCTGCGTCCCTGATAATCCTCAATCTGTGTCCTGATAATCCTCTATCTGTCCCTCTGATAATCCTCAATCTGTGCCCTTGTTAGTCCTCAATCTGCGCCCCTGATAATCCTCAATCTGTGTCCCTGATAATACCCAAACTGTGTCCTGATAATCCTCAATCTGAGTCACTGATAATCCTCAGTCTGTGTCACTGATGATCTTCAGTCTGTGTTCTGATAATCCTCAAGCTGTCTCCTGATATTCCTCAATCTCTGCCTTCATGGTCACAATCTGTGTCCCCAGTTATCCTCAATCTGTGTCCGTGATTATCCTCAATCTGTGTCCCTGATAATCCTCAATCTGTGTCCCTGATAATCCTCAATCTGTGTCCCTGATAATCCTCAATCTGTGTCCTTGATAAACCTCAATCTGTGTCCCTGATAATCCTCAATCTGTGCCCTTGTTAATCATCAATCTGTGTCCCTGTTAATCCTCAAACTGTGTCCCTGATAATCCTCAATCTGTGTCCCTGATAATCCTCAATCTGTGTCCCTGATAGTTCTCAATCTGTGTCCCTGATAATCCTCAATCTGTGTCCCTGATAATCCTTAACCTGTGTCCCTGACAATCCTCAATCTGTGTCCTGATAATCCTCAAAATGTGCCCTGATAGTCTCCATCTGAGTCCCCAATAATCCTAAATCTGTGTCCTTGATAATCCTCAAGCTGTGTCCCTGATAATCCTCAAACTGTGCCCTTGTTAATCCTCAATCTGTGTCCCTGATAATCCTTAATCTGTGTCCCTGACAATCCTCAATCTGTGTCCTGATAATCCTCAAAATGTGCCATTGTTAATCATCAATCTGTGTCCCTGATAACCCTCGATCTGTGTCCCTGATTTTCCTCAATCTGTGTCCCTGATAATCCTAAATCTGTGTCCCTGATAATCCTAAATCTGTGTCCCTGATAATCCTCAATCTGCGTCTCTGATAATCCTCAATCTCTGTCCCCAATATCCTCAATCTGTGTCCTGATAACCTCGTCTGTGTCCCTGATAATCCGCAATCTGTGTCCCAGATAATCCTCAATCTGTGTCCGGATAATCCTCATTCTGTGTCCTGATCTTCCTCAATCTGTGTCCTGATAATCCTCTATCTGTGCCCCTGATAATCCTCAATCTGTGCCCTTGTTAATCATCAATCTGTGCCCCTGATAATCCTCAATCTGTGTCCCTGATAATACGCAAACTGTGTCCTGATAATCCTCAATCTGTGTCCCAGATACACCTCAAACTGTGTCCCTGATCATCCTTAAACTCTGTTCCTGATAGTCCTCAGTCTGTGTCACTGGAGATCTTCAATCTGTGTTCTGATAATCCTCAGTCTGTGTCACTGATGATCTTCAGTGTGTGTCCATGATAATCCTCAATCTGTGTCCTGGTGATCCTCAATCTGTCTCCTGATAATCCTCAATCTGTGCCCTGATAGTCTCCATCTGAGTCCCCAATAATCCTAAATCTGTGTCCTTGATAATCCTCAAGCTGTGTCCCTGATAATCCTCAAACTGTGCCCTTGTTAATCATCAATCTGTGTCCCTGTTAATCCTCAAACGGTGTCCCTCATAATACTCAATCTGTGTCCCTGATAGTTCTCAATCTGTGTCCCTGATAATCCTCAATCTGTGTCCTTGATAATCCTCAATCTGTGTCCCTGATAATCCTCAATCTGGGTCCTTGATAATCCTCAATCTGTGTCCCTGATAATCCTCAATCTGTGTCCCGAATAAACCTCAATCTGTGTCCCTGATAATCCTTAATCTGTGTCCCTGACAATGCTCAAACCGTGTCCCAGATACACCTCAATCTGTGTCCCTGATCATCCTTAAACTGTGTTCCTGATAGTCCTCAGTCTCTGTCACTGATGATCTTCAATCTGTGTTCTGATAATCCTCAGTCTGTGTCACTGATGATCTTCAGTGTGTGTCCATGATAATCCTCAATCTGTCTCCTGATAATCCTCAATCTTTGCCCTGATAGTCTCAATCTGAGTCCCCATTAATCCTAAATCTGTGTCCTTGATAATCCTCAATCTGTGTCCCTGTTAATCCTCAATCTGTGTCCCTGATAATCCTCAATCTGTGCCCCGGATGAACCTCAAAGTGTGTCCCTGATAATCCTTAATCTGTGTCCCGGATAATCCTCAATCCGTCTCCCGGATATACCTCAATCGGTGTCCCTGATAATCCTCAATCTGTGTACCTGATAATCTTCAATCTGTGTCCCTGATAATCCTCAATCTGTGCCACTGTTAATCCTCAATGTGTGCACCTGATAATATTCAATCTGACTCCACAATAATCCTCAATCTGTGTCCTGATAATCCTTAATCTGTATCCCTGATAATCCTCAGTCTTTGTCCTTCATAATCCTCAATCTGTGTCCTGATAATCCTCAATCTGTGGTCTCTATAATCCTCAATCTGTTCCCCTGTTAATCCTCAATATGTGACCTTGATAATCGTCAATCTGTGTCCCCAATAATCGGCAATCTGTGTCCCTGATAATCCTCAATCTGTGCCCTTGTTAATCATCAATCTGTGTCCCTCTTAGTCCTCAATCTGGTTCCCTCATTATCCTCAATCTGTGTCCCTGATAATCCTCAATCTGTGCCACTGTTAATCCTCAATGTGTGCACCTGATAATATTCAATCTGACTCCACAATAATCCTCAATCTGTGTCCTGATAATCCTTAATCTGTATCCCTGATAATCCTCAGTCTTTGTCCTTCATAATCCTCAATCTGTGTCCTGATAATCCTCAATCTGTGGTCTCTATAATCCTCAATCTGTTCCCCTGTTACTCCTCAATATGTGACCTTGATAATCGTCAATCTGTGTCCCCAATAATCGGCAATCTGTGTCCCTGATAATCCTCAATCTGTGCCCTTGTTAATCATCAATCTGTGTCCCTTTTAGTCCTCAATCTGGTTCCCTCATTATCCTCAATCTGTGTCCCTGATAATCCTCAAACTGTGTCCTTGAGAATCCTCAATCTGTGTCCCTGATAATCCTCAATCTGTGTCCATGAGAATCCTCAATCTGTGTCGCAGATAATCCTCAATCTGTGTCCTAATAATCTTCAATCTGTGCCCTTGTTGATCATCAATCTGTGTCCCTCTTAATCCTCAATCTGTGTCCCTGATAGTTCTCTATCTGTGTCCCTGATAATCCTCAATCTGTGTCCCTGATAATCCTCAATCTGTGTCCCTATTAATCCTCAATCTGTGTCATTAATAATTCTCAATCTGTGTCCCTGATAATCCTCAATCTGTGCCCCTGTTAATCCTCAATATGTGCGCCCGATAATCTTCAATCTGAGTCCCCAATAATCCTGAATCTGTGTCCTGATAATCCTTAATCTGTATCCCTGATAATCATCAGTCTGTGTCCTTCATAATCCTCAATCTGTGTCCTGATAATCCTCAAACTGTGGTCTCTATAATCCTCAATCTGTTCCCCTGTTAATCCTCAATATGTGACCTTGACAATCGTCAATATGTGTCCCCAATAATCCGCAAACTGTGTCCCTGATAATCCTCAATCTGTGCCCTTGTTAGTCATCAATCTGTGTCCCTGATAATCCTCAATCTGTGTCCTTGATAATCCTCAATCTGTGTCCCTGATAATCCTCAATCAGCGTCCCTGATAATCCTCAATCGGAGTCCCTGATAATGCGCAATCTGTGTCCCTGATAATCCTCAATCTGTGTCCCTGATAATCCTCAATCTGTGCCCTTGTTAATCATCAATCTGTGTCCCTGTTAATCCTCAAACTGTGTCCCTGATAATCCTCAATCTGTGTCCCTGATAATCCTCAATCTGTGTCCTGATAATCTTCAATCTGCGTCCCTGATAATCCTCAATCTGTGTCCTGATAATCCTCTATCTGTCCCTCTGATAATCCTCAATCTGTGCCCTTGTTAGTCCTCAATCTGCGCCCCTGATAATCCTCAATCTGTGTCCCTGATAATACCCAAACTGTGTCCTGATAATCCTCAATCTGAGTCACTGATAATCCTCAGTCTGTGTCACTGATGATCTTCAGTCTGTGTTCTGATAATCCTCAAGCTGTCTCCTGATATTCCTCAATCTCTGCCTTCATGGTCACAATCTGTGTCCCCAGTTATCCTCAATCTGTGTCCGTGATTATCCTCAATCTGTGTCCCTGATAATCCTCAATCTGTGTCCCTGATAATCCTCAATCTGTGTCCCTGATAATCCTCAATCTGTGTCCTTGATAAACCTCAATCTGTGTCCCTGATAATCCTCAATCTGTGCCCTTGTTAATCATCAATCTGTGTCCCTGTTAATCCTCAAACTGTGTCCCTGATAATCCTCAATCTGTGTCCCTGATAATCCTCAATCTGTGTCCCTGATAGTTCTCAATCTGTGTCCCTGATAATCCTCAATCTGTGTCCCTGATAATCCTTAACCTGTGTCCCTGACAATCCTCAATCTGTGTCCTGATAATCCTCAAAATGTGCCCTGATAGTCTCCATCTGAGTCCCCAATAATCCTAAATCTGTGTCCTTGATAATCCTCAAGCTGTGTCCCTGATAATCCTCAAACTGTGCCCTTGTTAATCATCAATCTGTGTCCCTGTTAATCCTCAAACGGTGTCCCTCAAAATACTCAATCTGTGTCCCTGATAGTTCTCAATCTGTGTCCCTGATAATCCTCAATCTGTGTCCTTGATAATCCTCAATCTGTGTCGCTGATAATCCTCAATCTGTGTCCTTGATAATCCTCAATCTGTGTCCCTGATAATCCTCAATCTGTGTCCCGAATAAACCTCAATCTGTGTCCCTGATAATCCTTAATCTGTGTCCCTGACAATGCTCAAACCGTGTCCCAGATACACCTCAATCTGTGTCCCTGATCATCCTCAAACTGTGTTCCTGATAGTCCTCAGTCTCTGTCACTGATGATCTTCAATCTGTGTTCTGATAATCCTCAGTCTGTGTCACTGATGATCTTCAGTGTGTGTCCATGATAATCCTCAATCTGTCTCCTGATAATCCTCAATCTTTGCCCTGATAGTCTCAATCTGAGTCCCCAATAATCCTAAATCTGTGTCCTTGATAATCCTCAATCTGTGTCCCTGTTAATCCTCAATCTGTGTCCCTGATAATCCTCCATCTGTGTCCCGGATGAACCTCAAAGTGTGTCCCTGATAATCCTTAATCTGTGACCCGGATAATCCTCAATCCGTGTCCCGGATATACCTCAATCTGTGTCCCTGATAATCCTTAATCTGTGTCCCTGATAATCCTCAATCTGTGTCCCTGATAATCCTCAATCTGTGCCACTGTTAATCCTCAATGTGTGCACCCGATAATATTCAATCTGAGTCCACAATAATCCTCAATCTGTGTCCTGATAATCCGTAATCTGTATCCATGATAATCCTCAGTCTTTGTCCTTCATAATCCTCAATCTGTGTCCTGATAATCCTCAATCTGTGGTCTCTATAATCCTCAATCTGTTCCCCTGTTAATCCTCAATATGTGACCTTGATAATCGTCAATCTGTGTCCCCAATAATCGGCAATCTGTGTCCCTGATAATCCTCAATCTGTGCCCTTGTTAATCATCAATCTGTGTCCCTCTTAGTCCTCAATCTGGTTCCCTCATTATCCTCAATCTGTGTCCCTGATAATCCTCAAACTGTGTCCTTGATAATCCTCAATCTGTGTCCCTGATAATCTTCAATCTGTGTCCCTGAGAATCCTCAAACTGTGTCCCTGATAATCCTCAATCTGTGTCCGAATAATCTTCAATCGGTGCCCTTGTTGATCATCAATCTGTGTCCTTCATAGTCCTCAATCTGTGTCCCTGATAGTTCTCTATCTGTGTCCCTGATAATCCTCAATCTGTGTCCCTGATAATCCTCAATCTGTGTCCCTATTAATCCTCAATCTGTGTCATTAATAATCCTTAATCTGTGTCCTTGATAATCCTCAATCTTTGTCCCTGATAATCCTCAATCTGTGCTCTTGTTAATTATAAATCTGTGTCCCTGTTAATCCTCAATCTGTGTCCCTGATAATCCTCAATCTGTGTCCCTGATAATCCTCAATCTGTGTCCCTGATAGTTCTCAATCTGTGTCCCTGATAATCCTCAATCTGTGCCCCTGATAATCCTTAATCTGTGTCCCTGACAATCCTCAATCTGTGTCCGGATAATCCTCAAAATGTGCCCTTGTTAATCATCAATCTGTGTCCCTGATAATCCTCAATCTGTGTCCCTGATTATCCTCAATCTGTGTCCCCGATAATCCTTAATCTGTGTCCCTGATAATCCTCAAACTAGGTCCCCAATAATCCTCAATCTGTGTCCTGATAACCTCATCTGTGTCCCTAATAATCCGCAATCTGTGTCCCAGATAATCCTGAATCTGTGTCCTGATAATCCTCATTCTGTGTCCTGATCTTCCTCAATCTGTGTCCTGATAATCTTCAATCTGCGTCCCTGATAATCCTCAATCTGTGTCCTGATAATCCTCTATCTGTCCCTCTGATAATCCTCAATCTGTGCCCTTGTTAGTCCTCAATCTGTGCCCCTGATAATCCTCAATCTGTGTCCCTGATAATACCCAAACTGTGTCCTGATAATCCTCAATCTGAGTCACTGATAATCCTCAGTCTGTGTCACTGATGATCTTCAGTCTGTGTTGTGATAATCCTCAAGCTGTCTCCTGATATTCCTCAATCTCTGCCTTCATGGTCACAATCTGTGTCCCCAGTTATCCTCAATCTGTGTCCGTGATTATCCTCAATCTGTGTCCCTGATAATCCTCAATCTGTGTCCCTGATAATCCTCAATCTGTGTCCCTGATAATCCTCAATCTGTGTCCTTGATAAACCTCAATCTGTGTCCCTGATAATCCTCAATCTGTGCCCTTGTTAATCATCAATCTCTGTCCCTATTAATCCTCAATCTGTGTCCCTGATAATCCTCAATCTGTGTCCTTGATAATCCTCAATCTGTGTCCTTGATAATCCTCAATCTGTGTCCCTGATAATCCTCAATCTGTGTCCTTGATAATCCTCAATCTGTGTCGCTGATAATCCTCAATCTGTGTCCTGATAATCCTCAATCTGTGCCCTTGTTAATCTTCAACCTGTGTCCCTGTTAATCCTCAACCTGTGTCCCTGACAATCTTCAATCTGTGTCCCTGATAATTCTCAATCTGTGTCCTTGATAATCCTCAATCTGTGTCCCTGATAATCCTCAATCTGTGTCCCGAATAAACCTCAATCTGTGTCCCTGATAATCCTTAATCTGTGTCCCTGACAATGCTCAATCCGTGTCCCAGATACACCTCAATCTGTGTCCCTGATCATCCTTAAACTGTGTTCCTGATAGTCCTCAGTCTCTGACACTGATGATCTTCAATCTGTGTTCTGATAATCCTCAATCTGTGTCACTGATAATCTTCAGTGTGTGTCCATGATAATCCTCAATCTGTGTCCTGGTAATCCTCAATCTGTCTCCTGATAATCCTCAATCTGTGCCCTGATAGTCTCAATCTGAATCCCCAACAATCCTAAATCTGTGTCCTTGATAATCCTCAAGCTGTGTCCCTGATAATCCTCAAACTGTGCCCTTGTTAATCATCAATCTGTGTCCCTGTTAATCCTCAAACTGTGTCCCTCATAATACTCAATCTGTGTCCCTGATAATCCTGAATCTGTGTCCCTCATAATACTCAAACTGTGTCCCTGATTATCCTCAATTGTGTCCCTGATAATCCTCAATCTGTGTCCCTGATAATCCTCAAACTGTGTCCTTGATAATCCTCAATCTTTGTCCCTGATAATCCTCAATCTGTGCCCTTGTTAATCATCTATCTGTGTTCCTATTAATCCTCAATCTGTGTCCCTGGTAATCCTCAATCTGTGTCCCTGATAATCCTCAATCTGTGTCCCTCATAATACTCAATCTGTGTCCCTGATAATCCTCAATCTGTGTCCCTGATAATCCTCAATCTGTGTCCATGATAGTTCTCAATCTGTGTCCCTGATAATCCTCAATCTGTGTCCCTGATAAACCTCAATCACTGTGTGGTAAACTACTGTTTGTATTCCACTGTGTACATGCCTGGACATGCCTCGGCTGACTCCTCCCACAAGTCCTAGTATAAAGGTGACTGCTCCCCAGCCCTTTGTATTTCTGGACCGGTCGACCACTCGAGGCAGACCTTCATTCTTTTGTTAATAAAAGCCTTTAGTTACTCTCTTAACTCTCAGTCTTTTATGAGTAATTGATAGCGCATCAATTTTATTAACAAAATTTTTATAATGGAGAAGATCCTCACACCAGCATGCCTGGACTTAGATCATCGGGAGGCGGACTCATCCACCAAGTTTACTCACTGGCTTAAGTGTTTCGAAAAATTCCTGACCGCCTCCGCAGCAATCAAATCGGACGAGGACAAACTGGATGTCCTGACCTCCAAAGTGAACCACCGAGTGTACTCGGTCATCCAAGACGCGACCTCGTACGCGGACGCTATCAAGCTCCTCAAGGACCAGTACACATGCCCAGTGAACGAAGTGTACGCCAGGCACCTTCTGGGGAGTCGTAAACAACAACCTGGGGAATCGACCGTGGAATACCTTCAGGCACTGTCTGTGCTTGGCCGGGCCTGTGGTTGTAAGGATGTAAAGGCCGCCATGTACACAGAGGGACTGATCCGGGACGCTTTTGTAGCGGGCCACAGATCCAATTACACCCGACAGCGACTGTTGGAGCAGAGTGACCTCGACCTCAACAAGGCCTCTGAACTCGCACTATCATTGGATGCAGCCTACCGGGGCATGGATGCCTACTCCTCTGCACCGTGGACGCCGCGGGGAATGACAGCCTGGGACACGGTAGGACCGCCTCATAGCGCCGTGCCACCCCAGCACCACCCCAGCAACGGCCCAACTACCGCAGCAGTGTCCCAAGGCCAGACAGCAGTGCCCCAAGGCCAGAAATGCTACTTCTGTGGCCAGGCAAAACACCCCAGAGCGTGCTGCCCGGCGAAAAACGCGATCTGCTCGGGCTGCGGGAAGAAGGGACACTACGCTAATGTCTGCAGGGCCAAAGCCACCCCGAACCCCAGCAGCGCCGCGTGTGGGCCATGCGGGCCGCCATCTTGGGCCTCCCCGGCCATGTGCGAACCACCGGTACAGCAGCCATTTTGGACGCCTCCAGCCACATGGGGATCATGGACGCCGCCATCTTGGACGACAGCCGGAACGCAGCAGGCCCCCAACACCGCCTCATCTGATACCCGCAGCGACACACCGACCCCTACGCTGGCATCCGTTACACTGGACCAAGCGAGACCGCACCAGCTGGCCAGTTCCACAATGGACATTAAGGTAAATGGCCACGATACAATCTGCCTTTTTGACTCTGGGAGCACGGAGAGCTTCATCCACCCCGACACGGTGCGGCGTTGCTCTCTCCCAGTCCTGCCTGCGCACCAGCGGATTTCTATGGCCTCCGAGTCCCAGTCGGCGGACATCGGCGGCTGCTGCGTAGTGACACTCGTAGTAGACGGGACCGTGTACGATCATTTTAAACTCCTGGTCCTGCCCGACCTCTGCGCTGCCGTCCTGCTGGGGTTAGATTTTCAGTGCCACCTTAAAAGTGTTACGATGGCGTACGGTGGACCCCTACCCCCACTCACAGTCCGCAGCCAGCAGCTCCCAAATTGCCCGCCGCGCACCAGGTGCAACCTCTCCACACTCAGAGTCACCCCCCCCCCCGACTGTTTGCTAACCTCACCCCCGACTGTAAGCCCATCGCCACAAAGAGCAGGCGATACAGTGCCGGGGACAGGGTTTTCATTAAAACCGAAGTGGAGCGGCTCCTGAAGGAAGGGATTATTGAGGGCAGCACCAGCCCCTGGCGAGCCCAGGTTGTGGTCGTTAAGACCGGCGAGAAGCAGCGCCTGGTCATCGACTACAGCCAGACAATAAATCGCTACACCCTGCTGGACGCCTACCCACTCCCCCGCATAGCTGATATGGTCAACCAGATCGCGCAGTACCGCGTCTTCTCGACCATTGACCTGAAATCAGCGTACCACCAGCTCCCTATCCGCCCTGAGGACCGCCAGTATACTGCCTTTGAGGCAAAGGGCCGCTTCTACCACTTCCTTAGGGTTCCCTTTGGCGTCACCAACGGGGTCTCCGTCTTCCAAAGGGAGATGGACCGGATGGTAGATCAAAATGCGTTGCAGGCCACTTTCCCATATCTGGACAATGTGACCATCTGCGGCCGTGACTTGCAGGACCATGACGCAAACCTCGAAAAATTCCTCCGCACCGCCCAACTCCTGAACCTGACATATAACAAGGAGAAGTGCATATTCCGCACAAACCGCCTCGCCATCCTTGGCTGTGTTGTGGAACACGGTGTCATCGGCCCCGACCCCGACCGGATGCGTCCCCTTATGGAACTCCCACTGCCCCACTGCCTCAAGGCCCTGAAGAGGTGCCTAGGGTTTTTCTCCTATTATGCCCAGTGGGTCCCCTACTATGCGGACAAGGCCCATCCACTGATCAAGTCCACCTCTTTTCCCTTGACGGCAGAGGCCCGCTTAGCCTTCCACCATATCAAGGAAGACATTGCCAAAGCCACCATGCACGCAGTGGACGAATCCATCCCCTTCCAGGTGGAAAGCGACGCGTCCAACTTTGCCCTGGCCGCTACCCTCAATCAAGCGGGGAGACCCGTGGCCTTCTTTTCACGAACCCTCCAAGGCCCGGAGACCAGACACTCTGCTGTTGAGAAGGAGGCCCAGGCGATTGTGGAGGCTGTGCGTCATTGGAGGCACTACCTGGCCGGAAAACGATTTACCCTGCTCACTGACCAACGTTCAGTTGCTTTCATGTTTAACAACAAGCAGAGGGGCAAAATCAAAAATGACAAGATCTTGAGGTGGAGAATCGAACTTTCCACCTACAATTACGAGATCTTGTACCGGCCCGGGAAGCTCAATGAACCCCCGGATGCGCTATCGCGTGGCACCTGCGCCAGCGCGCAGATCGATAGACTGCGGGCCCTCCACAATGACCTCTGCCACCCGGGGGTCACCAGGTTCTTCCACTTCATCAAGGCCCGCAACCTGCCTTACTCTATTGAGAAGGTCAGGACCATGACCAGGAACTGCCAAGTCTATGCTGAGTGCAAACCGCACTTTTATAGACCAGACAGGGCCCACCTGATAAAAGCCACTCGCCCCTTCGAGCGCCTGAGCGTTGATTTTAAAGGGCCTCTCCCCTCCTCCGACCGCAATGTGTACTTCCTCAATATTATTGATGAGTACTCCCGTTTCCCGTTCGCCATCCCCTGCCCGGACATGACCAGTGCCACGGTCATTAAATGTCTGAACGACCTCTTCACCCTGTTCGGTTTCCCCAGCTATATCCATAGCGACCGGGGCTCATCGTTTATGAGCGACGAACTCCGTCAGTACCTGCTAACTAGGGGTATTGCCACAAGCAGGACCACCAGTTACAAACCCCGGGGGAACGGACAGGTGGAAAGAGAAAATGCGACAGTTTGGAAGGCCGCCCTGCTAGCCTTAAAGTCTAGGGGCCTTCCAACCTCCCGCTGGCAGGATGTGCTCCCCGATGCGCTCCACTCTATTCGGTCACTGCTCTGCACTGCCACTAACGCCACCCCTCATGAGAAAATGTTTGTCTTCCCAAGGAAGTCCACATCGGGGACATCGCTACCGCCATGGCTGACATCCCCAGGGCCGGTCCTACTGAGAAGGCACGTGAGGACCCATAAAACGGACCCCCTGGTCGAGAGGGTCGACCTCCTCCACGCCAACCCCCAGTATGCTTACATTGCATACCCGGACGGGCGGGAGGACACAGTCTCCATAAGAGACCTTGCACCCTCGGGGGCCGCAGTAACCCACTACTCACTACCACCCCCCCCCCCACGACCCGATATCCAGCCCCAGCAGACGGCAGGCCTGGGCCCTGCGACCCGCTCGACATCTACGAGGACGACACGCCTGTGCCACAGCCCACGCAGGACTCGACACCGGAAGCTCCACTACCCCTGCCGTCGCCACGCCGATCACAGCGGCAGACAAGACCTCCGGAGAGAGTCCAATACACTAACTTTTAATACACTTCACCCCGCCGGACTCAATTTTAAACAAGGGGTGAATGTGGTAAACCACTGTTTGTATTCCACTGTGTACATGCCTGGACATGCCTCGGCTGACTCCTCCCACAAGTCTTAGTATAAAGGTGACTGCTCCCCAGCCCTTTGTATTTCTGGACCGGTCGACCACTCGAGGCAGACCTTCATTCTTTTGTTAATAAAAGCCTTTAGTTACTCTCTTAACTCTCAGTCTTTTATGAGTAATTCATAGCGCATCAATCTGTCCCTGATAATCCTCAATCTGTATCCTGATAATCCTCAAACTGTGCCCTTGTTAATCATCAATCTGTGTCCCTGTTAATCCTCAATCTGTGTCACTGATTATCCTCAATCTGTGTCCCTGATAATCCTTAATCTGTGTCCCTGATAATCCTCAATCTGTGTCTCTGATTATCCTCAATCTATATCCCCAATAATCCTAAATCTGTGTTCTGACAACCTCATCTGTGTCCCTATAATCCGCAATCTGTGTCCCTGATAATTCTCAATCTGTGTCCTGATAATCCTCTATCTGTGCCCCTGATAATCCTCAATCTGTGCCATTGTTAATCCTCAATCTTTGCCCCTGATAATCCTCAATCTGTGTCCCTGATAATCCTCAGTCTGTGTCACTGATGATCTTCTGTCTGTGTTCTGATAATCCTCAATCTGTCTCTTGATAATCCTCAATTTGTGCCCTGATGGTCACTATCTGTGTCCCCAGTTATCCTCAATCTATGTCCCTGATAATCCTCAATCTGTGTCCCTGATAATCCTCAATCTGTGTCCCTGAGAATCTTCAATCTGTGTCCCAGATAATCCTCAACCTATGTCCCTGATAGTTCTCAATCTGTGTCCCTGATAATCCTCAATCTGTGTCCTTGATAATCCTCAATCTGTGTCCTGATAATCCTCAATCTGTGTCCTTCATAATCCTCAATCTGTGCCCCTGATAATCCTCAATCCGTGTCCCGGATAAACCTCAAGCTGTGTCCCTGATAATCCTCCATCTGTGTCCCTCATAATCCTCAATCCGTGTCCCAGATAAACCTCAATCTGTGTCCCTGATAATCCTTAATCTGTGTCCCTAATAATCCTCAGACTGTGACACTGATGGTCTTCAATCTGTGTTCTCATAATCCTCAGTCTGTGTCACTGATAATCTTCAGTGTGTGTCCTTGATAATCCTCAATCTGTGTCTTGGTAATCCTCAAACTGTCTCCTGATAATCCTCAATCTGTGCCCTGATGGTCTCAATCTGTGTCTCCAATTATCCTCAACCTGTGTCCCTGATAATCCTCAATCTGTGTCCCTGATAATCCTCAATCTGTGTCCTTGATAATCCTCAATCTTTGTCCATTATAATCCTCAATCTGTGCCCTTGTTAATCATCAATCTGTGTCCCTGATAATCCTCAATCTTTGTCCCTGATAATCCTCAATCTGTGTCCCTGATAATCCTCAATCTGTGTCCTTGATAATCCTCAATCTGTGTCCCTGTTAATCCTCAATCTGTGTCCCTGATAATCCTCAATCTGTGCCCCGGATGAACCTGAATGTGTGTCCCTGATAATCCTTTATCTGTGTCCCGGATAATCCTCAATCCGTGTCCTGGATAAACCTCAATCTGTGTCCCTGGTAATCCTTAATCTGTGTCCCTGATAATCCTCAATCTCTGTCCCTGATAATCCTCAATCTGTGCCCCTGTTAATCCTCAATATGTGCACCAAATAATCTTCAATCTGTGTCCCCAATAATCCTCAATCTGTGTCCTGATAATCCTTAATCTGTAACCCTGATAATCCTCAGTCTGTGTCCTTCATAATCCTCAACCTGTGTCCTGGTAATCCTCAAACTGTGCCCTTGTTAATCCTCAATATGTGACCTTGATAATCATCAATCTGTGTCCCCAATAATCCGCAATCTGTGTCCCTGATAATCCTCAATCTGTGCCCTTGTTAGTCATCAATCTGTGTCCCTGATAATCCACAAGCTGTGTCCCTGATAATACTCAATCTGTGTCCCTGATAATCCTCAATCTGTGTCCCTGATAATCCTCAATCTGTGCCCTTGTTAATCATCAATCTGTGTCCCTGTTAATCCTCAATCAGTGTCCCTGATAATCCTCAATCTGTGCCCCTGATAATTCTCAATCTGTGTCCCTGATAATCCTCAATCTGTGTCCTTGATAAGCCTCCATCTGTGTCCCTGATAATCCTCAATCTGAGTCCCTGATAATCCTCAATCTTTGTCCTTGTGAATCATCAATCTGTGTCCCTATTATTCCTCAATCTGTGTCCCTGATAATCCTCAATCTGTGTCCCTGATAATCCTCAATCTGTGTCCCTGATAATCCTCAATCTGTGTCCCTGATAATCCTCAATCTGTGCCCTTGTTAATCATCAATCTGTGTCCCTGATAATACGCAATCTGTGTCCCTGATAATCCTCAATCTGTGTCCCTGATAATACGCAATCTGTGTCCCTGATAATCCTCAATCTGTGCCCCTGATAATCCTCAATCTGTGCCCTTGTTAATCATCAATCTGTGTCCCTCTTAGTCCTCAATCTGTGTCGCTCATTATCCTCAATCTGTGTCCCTGATAATCCTCAATCTGTGACCCTGATAATCCTCAGTCTGTGTCCTTCATAATCCTCAACCTGTGTCCTGGTAATCCTCAAACTGTGCCCTTGTTAATCCTCAATATGTGACCTTGATAATCATCAATCTGTGTCCCCAATAATCCGCAATCTGTGTCCCTGATAATCCTCAATCTGTGCCCTTGTTAGTCATCAATCTGTGTCCCTGATAATCCACAAACTGTGTCCCTGATAATACTCAATCTGTGTCCCTGATAATCCTCAATCTGTGTCCCTGATAATCCTCAATCTGTGCCCTTGTTAATCATCAATCTGTGTCCCTGTTAATCCTCAATCAGTGTCCCTGATAATCCTCAATCTGTGCCCCTGATAATTCTCAATCTGTGTCCCTGATAATCCTCAATCTGTGTCCTTGATAAGCCTCCATCTGTGTCCCTGATAATCCTCAATCTGAGTCCCTGATAATCCTCAATCTTTGTCCTTGTGAATCATCAATCTGTGTCCCTATTATTCCTCAATCTGTGTCCCTGATAATCCTCAATCTGTGTCCCTGATAATCCTCAATCTGTGCCCTTGTTAATCATCAATCTGTGTCCCTGATAGTTCTCAATCTGTGTCCCTGATAATCCTCAATCTGTGTCCTTGATAATCCTCAATCTGTGTCCTGATAATCCTCAATCTGTGTCCTTCATAATCCTCAATCTGTGCCCCTGATAATCCTCAATCCGTGTCCCGGATAAACCTCAAGCTGTGTCCCTGATAATCCTCCATCTGTGTCCCTCATAATCCTCAATCCGTGTCCCAGATAAACCTCAATCTGTGTCCCTGATAATCCTTAATCTGTGTCCCTAATAATCCTCAGACTGTGACACTGATGGTCTTCAATCTGTGTTCTCATAATCCTCAGTCTGTGTCACTGATAATCTTCAGTGTGTGTCCTTGATAATCCTCAATCTGTGTCTTGGTAATCCTCAAACTGTCTCCTGATAATCCTCAATCTGTGCCCTGATGGTCTCAATCTGTGTCTCCAATTATCCTCAACCTGTGTCCCTGATAATCCTCAATCTGTGTCCCTGATAATCCTCAATCTGTGTCCTTGATAATCCTCAATCTTTGTCCATTATAATCCTCAATCTGTGCCCTTGTTAATCATCAATCTGTGTCCCTGATAATCCTCAATCTTTGTCCCTGATAATCCTCAATCTGTGTCCCTGATAATCCTCAATCTGTGTCCTTGATAATCCTCAATCTGTGTCCCTGTTAATCCTCAATCTGTGTCCCTGATAATCCTCAATCTGTGCCCCGGATGAACCTGAATGTGTGTCCCTGATAATCCTTTATCTGTGTCCCGGATAATCCTCAATCCGTGTCCTGGATAAACCTCAATCTGTGTCCCTGGTAATCCTTAATCTGTGTCCCTGATAATCCTCAATCTCTGTCCCTGATAATCCTCAATCTGTGCCCCTGTTAATCCTCAATATGTGCACCAAATAATCTTCAATCTGTGTCCCCAATAATCCTCAATCTGTGTCCTGATAATCCTTAATCTGTAACCCTGATAATCCTCAGTCTGTGTCCTTCATAATCCTCAACCTGTGTCCTGGTAATCCTCAAACTGTGCCCTTGTTAATCCTCAATATGTGACCTTGATAATCATCAATCTGTGTCCCCAATAATCCGCAATCTGTGTCCCTGATAATCCTCAATCTGTGCCCTTGTTAGTCATCAATCTGTGTCCCTGATAATCCACAAGCTGTGTCCCTGATAATACTCAATCTGTGTCCCTGATAATCCTCAATCTGTGTCCCTGATAATCCTCAATCTGTGCCCTTGTTAATCATCAATCTGTGTCCCTGTTAATCCTCAATCAGTGTCCCTGATAATCCTCAATCTGTGCCCCTGATAATTCTCAATCTGTGTCCCTGATAATCCTCAATCTGTGTCCTTGATAAGCCTCCATCTGTGTCCCTGATAATCCTCAATCTGAGTCCCTGATAATCCTCAATCTTTGTCCTTGTGAATCATCAATCTGTGTCCCTATTATTCCTCAATCTGTGTCCCTGATAATCCTCAATCTGTGTCCCTGATAATCCTCAATCTGTGTCCCTGATAATCCTCAATCTGTGTCCCTGATAATCCTCAATCTGTGCCCTTGTTAATCATCAATCTGTGTCCCTGATAATACGCAATCTGTGTCCCTGATAATCCTCAATCTGTGTCCCTGATAATACGCAATCTGTGTCCCTGATAATCCTCAATCTGTGCCCCTGATAATCCTCAATCTGTGCCCTTGTTAATCATCAATCTGTGTCCCTCTTAGTCCTCAATCTGTGTCGCTCATTATCCTCAATCTGTGTCCCTGATAATCCTCAATCTGTGACCCTGATAATCCTCAGTCTGTGTCCTTCATAATCCTCAACCTGTGTCCTGGTAATCCTCAAACTGTGCCCTTGTTAATCCTCAATATGTGACCTTGATAATCATCAATCTGTGTCCCCAATAATCCGCAATCTGTGTCCCTGATAATCCTCAATCTGTGCCCTTGTTAGTCATCAATCTGTGTCCCTGATAATCCACAAACTGTGTCCCTGATAATACTCAATCTGTGTCCCTGATAATCCTCAATCTGTGTCCCTGATAATCCTCAATCTGTGCCCTTGTTAATCATCAATCTGTGTCCCTGTTAATCCTCAATCAGTGTCCCTGATAATCCTCAATCTGTGCCCCTGATAATTCTCAATCTGTGTCCCTGATAATCCTCAATCTGTGTCCTTGATAAGCCTCCATCTGTGTCCCTGATAATCCTCAATCTGAGTCCCTGATAATCCTCAATCTTTGTCCTTGTGAATCATCAATCTGTGTCCCTATTATTCCTCAATCTGTGTCCCTGATAATCCTCAATCTGTGTCCCTGATAATCCTCAATCTGTGCCCTTGTTAATCATCAATCTGTGTCCCTGATAATACGCAATCTGTGTCCCTGATAATCCTCAATCTGTGTCCCTGATAATACGCAATCTGTGTCCCTGATAATCCTCAATCTGTGCCCCTGATAATCCTCAATCTGTGCACTTGTTAATCATCAATCTGTGTCCCTGTTATTCCTCAATCTGTGTCCCTGATAATCCTCAATCTGTGTCCCTGATAATCCTCAATCTGTGTCCCTGATAGCTCTCAATTTGTGTCCCTGATAATCCTCAATCTGTGTCCTAATAATCTTCAATCTGTGCCCCTCTTAATCCTCCATCTGTGTCCCTGATAATCCTCAATCTGTGTCGCTGATAATCCTCAGTCTGTGTCCCTATTAATCCTCAATCTGTGTCATTAATAATCCTCAATCTGTGTCCTTGATAATCCTCAATCTTTGCCCCTGATAATCCTCAATCTGTGCCCTTGTTAATCATCAATCTGTGTCCCTGTTAATCCTCAATCTGTGTCCCTGATAATCCTCAATCTGTGTCCCTGATAATCCTCAATCTGTTGCCCTGCTAGTTCTCAATCTGTGTCTCTGATAATCCTCAATCTGTGTCGCTGATAATCCTTAATCTGTGTCCCTGACAATCCTCAATCTGTGTCCTGATTATCCTCAAAATGTGCCCTTGTTAATCATCAATCGGTATCCCTGATAATCCTCAATCTGTGTCCCTGATTATCCTCAATCTGTGTCCCTGATAATCCTTAATCTGTGTCCCTGATAATCCTCAATCTGTGTCTCTGATAATCCTCAATCTATGTCCCCAATAATCCACAGTCTGTGTCCTGATAACCTCATCTGTGTCCCTGATAATCCGCAATCTGTGTCCCAGATAATCCGCAAACTGTGTCCTGATAATCCTCATTCTGTGTCCTGATCTTCCTCAATCTGTGCCCTGATAATCTTCAATCTGCGTCCCTGATAATCCTCAATCTGTGTCCTGATAATCCTCAAACTGTGTCCCTGATAATCCTCAATCTGTGTCCCTCATAATCCTCAATCTGTGTCCCTCATAATACTCAATCTGTGTCCCTGATAATCCTCAATCTGTGTCCCTGGTAATCCTCAATCTGTGCCCTTGTTAATCATCAATCTGTGTCCCTGTAAATCCTCCATTTGTGTCCCTGATAGTTCTCGAACTGTGTGTGATGAAATATTCCATTCATCACTCATCAGTATTTCTCTGCCTGTGACTGTGGTTGGTTTCAGTTTCATTTCCATTGTATTGTACTGTGTGTAGGGCTCCGCCCATACCTGGCTCCTATGTAAGCTGGCCCAGCCTGCAGCACATCCAGTACGGCAGACCTCTGGATGGAAGATACATTCTCCTCTGTGTGTTACCTTCTAAGTCAATAAAAGCCTTGTTTTGTTTCGCTAACATCGAGTCTCGGATTTATTGAGGCACATCAATTTTATTGACTTAATTTTCAACACAATGGATCAACTCTTGAAACCCGAACGTTTGGATTTGGACCAGCATGCTTCGGACGCATCGGCACGCTTCGGACGCTGGTTTATGTGTATGGAAGTCTTCCTGGACAATTCCGCAGCCTTCAAAGACGCTACGGACGCTGCGAGTATGAAACTCGGAATTCTGCGGAATTGGGTAAGCCACCGGGTTTACCCCCTCATCCAAGACGCCGACACGTACCCGGCCGCCTGCGACATCTTAAAGGCGCATTACCAGCAGCCTACGAATGAGGTGTATGCTAGGCATCTGCTCGCTACTCGCGCACAGCGACCTGGGGAATCGGTGGAGGAGTTCCTAGGCACCCTGAAAACGCTTGGCAAAGACTGCAAGTGCCAAGATGTAAAAGCCGCAGTGTACACTGACGAGCTTGTTCGCGATGCCTTTATCACAGGCCTCAGCTCCACTTACATCCGGCAGAGACTGCTGGAAGAAACGGGATTGGACCTGAAACAGGCTGCGGACACAGCACGATCCCTGGATGTGGCCCAAAGAAACTCGGACGCCTACTCTTCAGCCCGCGCCGTCCACGCCGCCACGTGTGCACCAAGGGCGCCGCCATCTTGGAAGGCATCTTCCCCGCCCGGCAGCCCGACACCGTCGGGGCCCCGCTCTCCCCCCAGAAGCCCTACGACAGCCGCAACGCGTCGGGGACCCAAGTGCTACTTCTGCGGGCAGCCGAAGAATACCAGAAACCTGTGCCCGGCGAAAGGCACCACCTGCTTTAAGTGCGGTAAGAAGGGGCACTTCGGGAAGGTGTGCAGAGGGAACCCCGCCGGAAAACCCGCCACCGCCGCGTATGCGCCGTGGGAGCGGCCATCTTGGACGCCATCTTGCCCGACCTCGTGGGGTCCGCCATCTTGTGAGCAGACAGCGTGGACGCCATCTTGTCTCGATCAGGGCCCTACAGTGGCATCGGTCACAGTGGACCAGACCAGGCCGCACCCGCTATCCAAATCAATGGTGGACATCGAGGTAAACGGATGCAGGGTTAAATGTTTAATTGACAGTGGAAGCACGGAGAGTTTTATCCACCCTGAACTGGTACAACAACTCTCCCTAAAGGTGGTCCCTACTCGGGGTACCATCTCTATGGCTGATAAAACCCAGACATCGACCATTATGGGTTACTGCACGGTACAATTGTCCGTTAACGGAACTGTATACGATAATTTTAAAGTATTAATCATGAAGAATCTATGTGCGAGCGTGATCTTGGGCCTAGATTTCCAGTGCTACCACCAAAGCATCACGCTCAATTACGGTGGGTCCCAGCCGCCCCTCACAGTGTGCGGTCTGGCTACCCTGAAGGTAAAGCCGCCTTCGCTATTCGCGAACCTTACCCCTAACTGCCGGCCAATAGCGACCAAAAGCAGGAGGTACAGCTGGGAGGACAGGCGGTTTATCGCGACCGAGGTAGACAGGCTCATGAAAGAGCGCATTATTGAACGCAGCAATAGCCCATGGCGCGCCCAAGTGGTGGTGGTAAGGGGTAGTGAGAAGAAACGGATGGTGATCGACTATAGCCAAATGATCAACAGGTACACCCAACTAGACGCCTACCCGCTACCCCGCATATCAGAAATGGTGAACCAAATCGCCCATTACCGGGTGTTCTCCACCATCGACCTCAAGTCAGCGTACCACCAGCTCCCTATCAGACCAGAGGACCGCCCGTACACCGCCTTCGAGGCGAACGGACGCCTCTACCAATTCCTCAGAGTCCCCTTTGGGGTGACGAATGGGGTCTCGGTCTTCCAGAGGGAGATGGACCGCATGGTCGATGACCACCACTTGCAGGCAACCTTCCCCTACCTCGACAACGTCACCATCTGCGGTCACAACCAGCAGGATCACGACTCGAACCTTGAGAGGTTCCTGAAAACCACACAAAAACTCAACCTCACCTACAACGAGGACAAGTGCATTTACAAAACCACGCGCCTCTGCATACTAGGCAGCGTGGTGGAGAATGGGGAAATCGGACCAGACCCCGACCGATTGCGCCCCCTACGGGAGCTGCCCCTGCCCAACACTCCCAAAGCCCTGAAAAGGTGCCTGGGGTTATTTTCTTATTATTCCCAATGGGTCCCCAACTACTCCGACAAAGCCCGCCCCCTCTTGAAAGCATCCTCTTTTCCGCTCTCTGCTGAGGCCCACGCCGCCTTCAAAAGCACTAAGCAGGATATTGAGCGGGCCACGCTACAGGCAGTGGACGAGAACACTCCCTTTCAAGTGGAAAGTGATGTGTCTGACTTTGCCTTGGCGGCCACCCTCAACCAGGCGGGGCGGCCCGTAGCTTTCTTCTCGAGGACCCTCCAAGGGCCCGAGATCAGACACTCCTCCGTAGAAAAGGAGGCCCAAGCCATCGTGGAGGCAGGGCGCCACTGGCACCACTACCTAGCCGGCAAACGCTTCACCCTACTTACTGACCAGCGGTCGGTAGCGTTTATGTTCAATAATAAACAGAGGGGGAAGATTAAAAATGATAAGATTCTTAGGTGGCGGATCGAGCTCTCCACCTTCGATTATGACATCATTTACCAGCCAGGGGCCCTTAACGAATCCCCCGACGCCCTCTCACGAGGGATGTGTGCCAGCGCCACCGGGGATCGGCTACAGACCCTCCACAATGACCTCTGCCACCCAGGGGTCACGCGGCTGTTCCACTTCATAAAGTCCCGCAACTTACCCTACTCGATTGAGGAAGTTCGGTCCCTGACCAGGAACTGTCGCACTTGCGCTGAGTGCAAGCCTCGGTTCTACCGCCCAGATAGAGCCCACTTAATCAAAGCTACACGGCCCTTTGAGCGGCTCAGCTTAGATTTCAAGGGCCCCCTCCCGTCCGTCGACCGCAATGTTTACTTCCTGAACATTGTGGACGAATACTCTCGTTTCCCATTCACCTTCCCCTGCCCAGACATGACCAGCGCCACGGTCATTAAATGCCTCAACAGCCTGTTCTGCCTGTTCGGTATGCCGAGCTACATCCATACGGATAGGGGGGCGTCCTTCATGAGTGAAGAGCTACGCCAGTACATGCTGTCCAGGGGGATCGCCACGAGCCGTACCACCAGCTACAACCCCCGGGGTAACGGTCAAGTGGAGCGAGAGAACGGGACAGTATGGAAAGCAGTCACTCTAGCTCTAAGGACCAAAGGCCTCCCTATCTCCCGCTGGCAGGAAGTCCTCCCAGATGTGCTCCATTCGATATGGTCGCTATTGTGTACTGCCACTAATGCCACGCCTCACGAGCGAATGTTTGTCTTTCCCCGGAAATCCACCTCAGGCGTATCCATGCCGTCATGGCTCTCCACCCCAGGTCCGGTATTCGTGCGAAGGCATGTGAGGGGCCACAAGACGGACCCCCTCATGGAGTCAGTGCACCTACTCCACGCCAACCCCCAATACGCGTATGTCCGGCACACCGACGGAAGGGAGGACACCGTGTCCATAAAAGACGTCACCCCAGCCGGTAACGACAACAACCATGACAACAGCAGCAACAACGACCACAGCAGCTCTTACCCACCCACTACTCTTTCATCACCCCCGGAAGAACATCGACCAACGGTACCCCCACCAACTACCCCTTCAACAACCCTGGCGGCACCCCCGGCAGAGACCCAGGAGGCCACCGGGGACACCCAGCCGACACCCGCGGCACCACAACAGCCACGTCGGTCGCAGAGGACTATCAAACCCCTGTGGTGATTATTCCTTGTTTAGTAAAAGTATTGTGATTGGTTGTTTGTTAACTGCCTTGGGATATATGTTGTAATCTCATTGGTAGTTGATGATCACATGATGTGTTGTGGCCAGCTTAAATTCAGTTCTTTTCCAGCTTTGGTTGGGACTGGATGTGGGAAGATGTGCTGCAGATTTTAAAGTTAATAAAGCCTAGCTTTGGAAGGCAAATCTATTCTTTATTTCAATTTATTAACTTTATGTTAGAATGGAGCGATATCTTCAACCAGAACGATTCAAGGCTGACCCCAATTCTGCTGGAGTGGATGATAAATGGAAACATTGGTATTGTACATTTAAAAACTTTTTGGGCGTGTTGGATCAAGAGTCTCTAAATAAGCTGAATATGCTGATCAACTACATTGCTCCGGATGTATATAAATATATTTTGGACTGTAAAACTTATGAAGTGGCTATTTCTACATTGGAAAAGATTTTTGTTAAACCAAAGAATGAGGTATTTGCACATCACCTTCTATCTGCCCATAGGCAGCAGGCGGGAGAATCTTTGGATACTTATTTACAAGCACTTCGGTGCCTTAGTGTTAACTGTAATTATAAGGCCGTGACGGCTGAAGAATATAAGGAAGAATCGGTACAGGATGCTTTTATTAATGGATTACTCTCTAGATCAATTCGTCAGCGGTTGTTAGAAAATAAGACTTTGGATCTTAAAAGTGCTTTTGAGCAAGCTTCTACATTGGATGTGGCTCAGAGAAGTTCGGATTCTTATGCTCTTTTTAATCGGCCTGCGACTATGGTTTCGGATGAAAAGGAATTATGTGGACTTAATGGGAGTGGTTTACTAGATTCTGAAACAGTTTCTACTTTGGCGGCTGTTGCCTCTAGGATTCAGAAGTGTTATTTTTGTG
This sequence comes from Somniosus microcephalus, assembly GCF_052327205.1. NCBI lineage: Eukaryota > Metazoa > Chordata > Chondrichthyes > Squaliformes > Somniosidae > Somniosus > Somniosus microcephalus. Next base: position 63,049,111 of record NC_141003.1, read on the forward strand.
GGAATATCCGGCACCCTCGTCTGAAGTGTCCTGCTCGGGAGGCTGTGTGTAGTAAATGCGGCAAGAGAGGTCATTATGCACGCGTGTGCAAATCATCAGGTTCAATCACCTCCTCCTCTCCTGGTGTGGGAGGGCCTTCCTCCACTACCTCCTCTGTGACTATTCAGCCTTTAGATAGGGCGTTTATTGCATCAATTTCTGCTGCATTTGCTCATGGCCTAAACAAAGCTATAGTTACGGCTCAAGTTAATGGGTTGGAAGTGAAGGCCCTTATAGATACGGGCAGTACTGAGAGTTTTATAAGTCTTCAGTTTGCGAAGGAGAAGCATTTGAAAATTTCGCCTGTTACGTATCGGGTGTGTATGGCTCAGGCGACCCTTATTTCACAAATAGCTGGTTGTTGCTTTGTGAAAATGATTCTTCTAGGTAATACGTATACTGATATACGCCTATCTGTTTTGCCTAATCTCTGTGCGGATATTTTGATTGGACATGATGTGCTTCAGTTACACGAGTCTCTTAGTCTTTCATTTGGAGGGACTAAGCCACCTTTATCTATTTGTGGATTAACCTCTTTATCTATTTCTCCATTATCACTTTTTTCCAATTTGATGTCGGATTGTAAGCCAATTGCTACCAAGTCAAGAAGATATAGTAGTCAGGATAGAGAATTTATTAATTCTGAAGTTCAACGTCTCTTATTGGAAGGAATCATTGAACCTAGTTGTTCGCCTTGGCGAGCACAGGTAGTTGTCACGACTAACGAGAGACACAAGAAACGAATGGTGATAGACTATTCCCAAACTATTAATAGGTATACTCAATTAGATGCGTACCCTTTGCCTAAGATTGATGAGCTTATCAACAAAGTATCTCAGTATAAGGTTTTTAGCACTATTGATTTAAAGAGTGCTTATCATCAGATTCCTATTGTTAAGAAGGATCAACCATATACGGCCTTTGAGGCTGGTGGAAAGCTGTATCAGTTTTGCCGAATACCATTTGGTGTTACTAATGGTGTTGCTTGTTTTCAACGGGCAATGGATGCTTTTATAAGTGATAAATCCCTCTCTGACACCTTTTCATACTTAGATGACATCACAGTGTGTGGCAAATCAAGGGTGGAGCATGATTCTAATTTAAAAAGATTCCTTCAAGCTGCGGAAAAAGTTGGTTTAACTTTTAACAAAGAGAAATGTATCTTTTCGACTACTGAGGTAAATCTATTGGGGTATATTATCTCGGGAAACAAGATTAAACCAGATCCAGAACGTCTGCGACCATTGATTGATTTACCTTCTCCTACTAATTTTAAGGCCTTGCAACGAGTTGTTGGACTGTTTTCTTATTATTCTAATTGGATTGCAAATTTTTCACGGAAGATCCGGCCTCTTATTCGTGTTACGACATATCCTCTATCATGGGAGGCCAGGACATGTTTTGAGAATTTTAAAAAGGATATTTTAGGAGCAGTTGTGCATTCTGTTGATGAGCAGGTTCCCTTTGTGATCGAGACGGATGCTTCGGATTTTGCAATTGGGGCTACTCTGAACCAAAATGGAAGACCTGTGGCCTTTTTCTCACGTACTTTGAACAATAGTGAAAAAAGACATTCTTCAATAGAGAAAGAGGCATACGCAATAGTAGAAGCATTGCGTAAATGGAGACATTATTTATCGGGGCAACATTTCACGTTGGTAACTGATCAAAAATCTGTGTCCTTTATGTTTGATGTTAAACATTTTGGAAAGATCAAAAATGATAAAATAATGAGATGGAGGATTGAGTTGGCATGTTACCATTTTGACATAGTTTATCGTCCGGGGAAGGATAATGTTGCTGCTGATGCACTGTCGAGGGCTTATTGTTCTGTGATTCACGGAGATACGCTTATTAATCTTCACAATGCCTTATGTCATCCTGGGGTTACGAGGATGATACACTTTGTACGCAGTAAGAACTTGCCTTTTTCAGTTGAAGACGTCAAGCGGATGACTTCATCATGTTCTATCTGTGCTCGGTGTAAACCGAATTTCTTTAAGCCTCAACGAGCTCATCTTATAAAGGCTACTTCTCCTTTTGAACATTTGAGCGTCGATTTTAAGGGGCCTCTTCCTTCAACTACTCAAAACCGATATATATTTACTGTTGTGGATGAGTTTTCAAGGTTCCCTTTTGCTTTTCCTTGTGCAGATGTATCAGCTGCTACGGTTATTAAATGTCTGACTCAACTTTTTGTCATCTTTGGGATGCCTGCGTATATCCATTCGGATCAGGGAAGTTCTTTTATGTCTTCCCAGTTGAAGGAATACCTTCAGAGTCGGGGAATTTCTACTAGTAGAACTACCCTGTATAATCCCCAGGGTAATGGACAGTGCGAACGATACAATGGGGTGATCTGGAAGGCAGTTACGTTGGCTTTGACATCCCGGAACCTTAAGAATACACAGTGGGAAATGGTACTGCCTGATGCCCTGCATTCCATTAGATCATTGCTTTCAACGGCTACTAATGTGACCCCCCATGAAAGGCTCTTTAACTATCTGCGGAGATCTACTACGGGATATTCGGTACCTTCATGGCTTACTATGCAGGGACCTGTGCTGCTTCGACGCCATGTTAGATTGTCAAAATATGATCCTTTGGTGGAGGAGGTGGAGCTGTTGGAGGCAAATTCCCAATATGCTCATATTCGATTCCAAGATGGGAAAGAAAGTGCTGTTTCAATTAAAGACTTGGCTCCTTGTGGGGGCCAGCCCTCTTCTGAGGATATTAACAATAGTCATGGTTCAGATAATGTGGATGCTGTTACAGATACTACGAATATTTCCAATCCGATTGCAGATAATTATACTTCTATTAGTCAGCCCTTGATAGATGTTTATGACCGTCCCAGTTTACCTTCTGATGGGATTTCTAATCCAGAAACCGTTGAAAATCGGGATATGGGTAGCCTTCCTGCTGAAGATACTTCTGTGCCTTCTGGTGTGGGAGGGCAAGGAATTTCACCAAGGTTAAGAAGGTCGACACGAACAAGATATCCGGTCGACCGATTGAAAATGGACTTTTAAATTGATAGTAATGTTTTAAAATTGTTGAAATATTATAGTATATTGTTTTAGTTGAGAGATACTTAATACTTATGTGCAATGTTACTATTTGTTGTTGTTCACTTAGTATTGTGTCATGTGAACAGTTTTATTCTTGTTGTGCATAGTTTTAGTTGTAAATAATTAATTATAAATTGTAAAGGTTATTTAGGTTGGAGTATATTTTAAAAGGAGGGGTGAATGTGGTGATTATTCCTTGTTTAGTAAAAGTATTGTGATTGGTTGTTTGTTAACTGCCTTGGGATATATGTTGTAATCTCATTGGTAGTTGATGATCACATGATGTGTTGTGGCCAGCTTAAATTCAGTTCTTTTCCAGCTTTGGTTGGGACTGGATGTGGGAAGATGTGCTGCAGATTTTAAAGTTAATAAAGCCTAGCTTTGGAAGGCAAATCTATTCTTTATTTCAACCCCCGAACAGACTAAATCTATAGAAGGGGTGAATGTGATGAAATATTCCATTCATCACTCATCAGTATTTCTCTGCCTGTGACTGTGGTTGGTTTCAGTTTCATTTCCATTGTATTGTACTGTGTGTAGGGCTCCGCTCATACCTGGCTCCTATGTAAGCTGGCCCACCTGCAGCACATCCAGTACGGCAGACCTCTGGATGGAAGATACATTCTCCTCTGTGTGTTACCTTCTAAGTCAATAAAAGCCTTGTTTTATTTCGCTAACATCGAGTCTCGGATTTATTGAGGCACATCACTGTGTCCCTGATAATCCTCAATCTGTGTCCTTGATAATCCTCAATCTGTGTCCTGATAACCCTCAATCTGTGCCCTTGTTAATCATCAATCTGTGTCCCTGATAATCCTCAATCTGTGTCCCGAATAAACCTCAAACTGTGTCCCTGATAATACTTAATCTGTGTCCCTGACAATGCTCAATCCGTGTCCCAGAGACACCTCAATCTGTGTCCATGATCATCCTTAAACTGTGTTCCTGATAGTCCTCAGTCTCTGACACTGATGATCTTCAATCTGTGTTCTGATAATCCTCAGTCTGTGTCACTGATAATCTTCAGTTTGTGTCCATGATAATCCTCAATCTGTGTCCTGGTAATCCTCAATCTGTCTCCTGATAATCCTCAATCTGTGCCCTGATAGTCTCAATCTGAGTCCCCAATAATCCCAAATCTGTGTCCTTGATAATCCTTAAGCTCTGTCCCTGATAATCATCAATCTGTGCCCTTGTTAATCATCAATCTGTGTCCCTATTAATCCTCAATCTGTGTCCCTGATAATCCTCAATCTGTGTCCTTAATCCTCAATCTGTGTCCCTGATAATCCTCAATCTGTGTCCCTGATAACCCTCAATCTGTGTCCCCAATAATCCCAAATCTGTGTCCTTGATAATCCTCAAGCTCTGTCCCTGATAATCATCAATCTGTGCCCTTGTTAATCATCAATCTGTGTCCCTATTAATCCTCAATCTGTGTCCCTGATAATCCTCAATCTGTGTCCTTAATCCTCAATCTGTGTCCCTGATAATCCTCAATCTGTGTCCCTGATAACCCTCAATCTGTGTCCCTGATAATCCTCAATCTGTGTCCTTGATAATCCTCAATCTTTATCCCTGATAATCCTCAATCTGTGTCCTTGATAATCCTCAATCTGTGTCCCTGATAATCCTCAATCTGTGTCCCTGATAGTTCTCAATCTGTGTCCCTGATAATCCTCAATCTGTGTGTAAGAGCCATAAAAGCTTAAGAAAATACTTTAAAATATTGGTTAAATAGCATAATACAGTTAATTCACCTGATTGACTTAATACAATAAGAAACCCCCTATTTTCTTGCTCCAGTAGTATAGTCCGAGACACCCCCTTCATTCTTGCCACAATGGTACAGTCCTTAAGCCACACATGGTATGCAGCCATTTTACAGTTTAAACTCCATGTGGCTGAAGGAGGCAGAAGTTGTGAGGTTTGGAGCAATACAGTTTTTGACCGTGTTCGTTTATACGTGTTTGCTTTGTAATTCTGTTCGTAAAGTGTTATAGTAAACAGTTTAAAAGACAAAGCTACGTTTCGGAACGTTTTATTTTGACACGCGTCTACTCGTTGTGAACAGCCCCACAGCTCAGTGGCTGCCTGTTTGGAAACTAAGAAGCGCCACTACACTGTGTCACTGATTATCCTCAATCTGTGTCCCTGAGAATTCTTAATCTGTGTCCCTGATAATCCTCAATCTGTGTCTCTGATAATCCTCAATCTATGTCCCCAATAATCCACAATCTGTGTTCTGATAACCTCATCTGTGTCCCTATAATCCGCAATCTGTGTCCCTCATACTACTCAATCTGTGTCCTGATAATCATCATTCTCTGTCCTTATCTTCCTCAATCTCTGTCCTGATAATCTTCAATCTGTGTCGCTGATAATCCTCAATCTGTGTCCTGATAATCCTCTATCTGTGCCCCTGATAATCCTCAATCTGTGCCATTGTTAATGCTCAATCTGTGCCCCTGATAATCCTCAATCTATGTCCCTGATAATCCTCAGTCTGAGTCACTGATGATCTTCTGTCTGTGTTCTGATAATCCTCAATCTGTCTCCTGATAATCCTCAATCTGTGCCCTGATGGTCACTATCCGTGTCCCCAATTATCCTCAATCTGTATCCCTGATAATCCTCAATCTGTGTCCCTGATAATCCTCAATCTGTGTCCCTGATAATCCTCAATCTGTGTCCCTGAGAATCTTCAATCTGTGTCCCAGATAATCTTCAATCTGTGTCCCTAATAGTTCTCAATCTGTGTCCCTGATAATCCTCAATCGGTGTCCTTGATAATCCTCAATCTGTGTCCATGATAATCCTCAATCTGTCTCCTTCATAATCCTCAAACTGTGACCCTGATAATCCTCAATCCGTTTCCCGGATAAACCTCAAGCTGTGTCCCTGATAATCCTCCATCTGTGTCCCTCATAATCCTCAATCCGTGTCCCAGATAAACCTCAATCTGTGTCCCTGATAATCCTTAATCTGTGTCCCTGATAATCCTCAGTCTGTGACACTGATGATCTTCAATCTGTGTTCTGATAATCCTCAATCTGTGTCTTGGTAATCCTCAAACTGTCTCCTGATAATCCTCAATCTGTGCCCTGATGGCCTCTATCTGTGTCTCCAATTATCCTCAATCTGTGTCCCTGATAATCCTCAATCTGTGTCCCTGATAATCCTCAATCTGTGTCCTTGATAATCCTCAATCTTTGTCCATGATAATCCTCAATATGTGCCCTTGTTAATCATCAATCTGTGTCCCTGATAATCCTCAATCTTTGCCCCTGATAATCCTCAATCTGTGTCCCTGATAATCCTCAATCTGTGTCCTTGATAATCCTCAATCTGTGTCCCTGTTAATCCTCAATCTGTGTCCCTGATAATCCTCAATCTGTGTCCCGGATAAACCTGAATGTGTGTCCCTGATAATGCTTAATCTGTGTCCCGGATAATCCTCAATCCGTGTCCCGGATAAACCTCAATCTGTGTCCCTGGTAATCCTTAATCTGTGTCCCTGATAATCCTCAATCTGTGTCCCTGATAATCCTCAATCTGTGCCCCTGTTAATCCTCAATATGTGCACCCGATAATCTTCAATCTGAGTCCCCAATAATCCTCAATCTGTGTCCTGATAATCCTAAATCTGTAACCCTGATAATCCTCAGTCTGTGTCCTTCATAATCCTCAACATGTGTCCTGATAATCCTCAAACTGTGCCCTTGTTAATCCTCAATATGTGACCTTGATAATCGTCAATCTGTGTCCCCAATAATCCGCAATCTGTGTCCCTGATAATCCTCAATCTGTGCCCTTGTTAGTCATCAATCTGTGCCCCTGATAATCCTCAAACTGTGCCCTTGTTAATCCTCAATCTGTGCCCCTGATAATCCTCAATCTGTGTCCCTGATAATCCACAAGCTGTGTCCCTGATAATCCTCAATCTGTGTCCCTGATAATCCTCAATCTGTGTCCCTGATAATCCTCAATCTGTGCCCTTGTTAATCATCAATCTGTGTCCCTGTTAATCCTCAATCTGTGTCCCTGATAATCCTCATTCTGTGTCCCTGATAATCCTCAATCTGTGTCCTTGATAATCCTCCATCTGTGTCCCTGATAATCCTCAATCTGAGTCCCTGATAATCCTCAATCTGTGTCCCTGATAATCCTCAATCTGTGCCCCTGATAATCCTCAATCTGTGTCCCTGATAATCCTCAATCTGTGCCCTTGATAATCATCAATCTGTGTCCCTGTTAATCCTCAATCTGTGTCCCTGATAATCCTCATTCTGTGTCCCTGATAATCCTCAATCTGTGCCTCTGATAATTCTCAATCTGTGTCCCTGATAATCCTCAATCTGTGTCCTTGATAATCCTCCATCTGTGTCCCAGATAATCCTCAATCTGTGTCCCTGATAATCCTCAATCTGTTTCCCTGATAATACGTAATCTGTGTCCCTGATAATCCTCAATCTGTGTCCGATAGTTCTCAATTTGTGTCCCTGATAATCCTCAATCTGTGTCGCTGATCATCCTTAATCTGTGTCCCTGACAATCCTCAATCTGTGTCCCTGATAATCCTCAATCTGTGCCCTTTTTAATCGTCAATCTGTGTCCCTCTTAATCCTCAATCTGAGTCCCTGATAATTCTCAATCTGTGTCCCTGATAATCCTTAATCTGTGTCGCTAATAATCCTCAATCTGTGTCCCTATTAATCCTCAAACTGTGTCGTTAATAATCCTCAATCTGTGTCCTTGATAACCCTCAATCTTTGCCCCGATAATCCTCAATCTGTGCCCTTGTTAATCATCAATCTGTGTCCCTGTTAATCCTGAATCTGTGTCCCTGATAATCCTCAATCTGTGTCCCTGATAATCCTCAATCTGTGTCCCTGATAGTTCTCAATCTGTGTCTCTGATAATCCTCAATCTGTGTCGCTGATCATCCTTAATCTGTGTCCCTGACAATCCTCAATCTGTGTCCTGATAATCTTCAAAATGTGCCCTTGTTAATCATCAATCTGTGTCCCTGATAATCCTCAATCTGTGTCCCTGACTATCCTCAATCTGTGTCCCTGATAATCCTTAATCTGTGTCCCTGATAATCCTCAATCTGTGTCTCTGATAATCCTCAATCTATGTCCCCAATAATCCTCAGTCTGTGTCCTGATAACCTCATCTGTGTCCCTGATAATCCGCAATATCTGTCCCAGATAATCCGCAATCTGTGTCCTGATAATCCTCATTCTGTGTCCTGATCTTCCTCAATCTGTGTCCTGATAATCTTCAATCTGCGTCCCTGATGTAAAGTCTGTGGGTTGTTTAGTTAATTAATACACAGACTCCAAGAGTAACTTAAAACAGGACTTTACTATTCGAAGGTCAGGGCGAATCTGCCCAATAATTCCTGACACAGCACTTATATACCGGTGTGGTCACCGTCGGTATTACAGTATACAGAAGCCAACAAAGTAGTGCAACACCTAAAGTAGTTCTCTTAAAGGTGGACGGTTACATACAATAGTTCTCTTAAAGGTAGACGGGTACATACACTACAATCCTCCCTTTTTAGCTTACAACATACTGATTCCCCATTAAACATACATTATAACATATATACAACTTTATGCAAGACAGTTCACAGATTCAGTCGCTCTGGAGGTTTCCGGACTCTGTCCGGATAACGCCTTGGTGGTGTCGTAACTTCCGGCGGGGTAGTAGGTGCTTCTGGCACGGTCGATTCGGCTTGAAGGACAGTGTCAGGTTCATCTGATTCCAGTATTACCAGATCGGAGGTAGGTGTTCTGGGTATCTCTGCTTCAACATTAACCGTGTAAGGTGGTGGAGTAGGTTGGCCATTTGTGGCTGACCCTATGATCTGGTCAACATGGCGCCTTATTATACTGTCCCCAATGTCCACCATATACATCAACGGCCCTAGCCTTTTTCCAATAGTTCCAGGCTGCCATTTCTCGGTACGGTAGTCCCGGGCCAAAACTTGTTGACCTATCTGAAAAGATCTAGTTGGCCTTTCATTCATGCCCTGGAATTGCCGGTTCTCTACGTCCCTTCTGACGTTTGGCTTAAGCAAATCCAGCCGGCATCTTAGTCGTCTATTAAAAAACATCATGGCGGGAGTTTGATTTGTGACCGCATGTGTTGCATTCCTGTACGCCAACAAGAAGCTATCCACCTTATGTTGTAAGTTAATGGCTTCATTACCCATGGCCTTTATGGCCTTCTTGAAGGTCTGGACAAACCTTTCAGCCAATCCATTGGAGGCGGGATGGTATGGGGCTGACGTGTAGTGCTTAACCCCATTGCTCTTTAAGAATTTCTTGAATTCTTCGGACACAAATTGCGGTCCATTATCAGAACAGATCTGTTCCGGCAGCCCATTCCTAGCAAACATGGTCCTCAACACTGTGATGGTTTTTTCCGTGGTGGTGGTGGACATCTTTATTACCTCCGGCCACTTGGAGTGTGCATCCACCGCTATTAGAAACATTGAGTCCATAAATGGACCAGCAAAGTCGATGTGTACCCTTTGCCAAGGAGATGAGGGCCACTCCCATGGATGCAGAGGAGCCTGTGGTGGCGCGTTTTGGACCTTCTGGCATCCTAGACAGCTCTTAGTGATTTCTTCGATGTCCCCATCAATGCCTGGCCACCACACAAACGCTCTTGCTAGGTTCTTCATTTTCACTCCACCCAGATGTCCCTCGTGCAGCTCCTTTAACACCTTCTGTTGAAGTTTGGGTGGAATCACCACTCTAGATCCACACATCAGGGTTCCTCGACACACTGACAGCTGTTCTTTTCTCTGCGAAAATGCTGGCAGCGTTGGTTCGCCCTGTGCTGGCCATCCCTCCACCGTTAAATCATAGACTCGTGAAAGAGTCGGGTCATTTCTTGTTTCGTTTTCGATCATCGAATTTGTTACTGGTAGACATTCCACTATGGGTGAGTGGAACATCTCTACCGGGTCCACTGTAGTCGCTTCTTCTACTATCGGCAATGGCAAGCGCGATAACCCATCAGCATTTCCATGCTGTTTGGACCTTTTGTATTCGATGTCATATTGGTGTGCCCCAAGTAACACAGACCACCTCTGTAACCTTTGCGCTGTCATGGTGGAAACGGCCTTGTTAGGGTTGAATATGGACACCAACGGCTGGTGGTCTGTCAGTAATGTGAACTTCTTGCCCTGCAGATAATAATTGAATTTCTTTACACCCCACACAAGGCTGAGGGCCTCCCTATCTATTTGAGCATAATTTCGCTCCGCGGAGGTCAATGATCGGGACGCGAATGCCACTGGCCTTTCCGAGCCATTTGGTAACTTGTGTGAAAGTACTGCTCCAATTCCATAGAGGGAAGCATCACAAGCTAGACGAAGAGGTAACGTTGGGTTGAAATGAGCCAACACTTCTTCAGAGGTAATCAACGCCTTGCTTCTGCGAAAGGCCTTTTTACATTCCTCACTCCACTTCCATGGTACTTCTTTCTGCAACAGAGCATTCAGCGGATGCAGCACCGTGGATAGATTCGGCAGAAACTTGTGATAATAATTAATCAACCCCAAGAATGATCTTAACTGTGATACGTTTTCCGGAGCGGGGGCCTTCACGACAGCTTCTATCTTGTCAGGTGACTTGTGCAGCCCCTCTCGGTCAATGACATGACCGCAGTACGAGATCCGTTTTTGGAAGAACTCACATTTCTTGCGATTAACTCGAAGGCCATATTCCTTCAACCTAGTGAGCACCAGTTTCAAATTTGTGAGGTGTTCTTCCTCATCTTCTCCCGTAATCAGGATATCGTCTAAGTAACACTGCGTGCTTGGAATTCCTTGTAATACCTGCTCCATGGCCCTCTGCCAAATTGCTGGAGCCGAAGCTACCCCAAAAACCAGTCTATTATAACGATACAAGCCTCTGTGTGTGTTGATGGTGAGGTACTGACGCGACTCTTCCTCGACTTCCATTTGTAAGTATGCCTGTGCCAGGTCTATCTTGGTGAAGTGTTTCCCTCCAGCCAACGAAGCAAAGATATCTTCAATCCGCGGAAGCGGGTATTGTACCGTGTGAAGCACCGGATTCACTGTGATCTTGAAGTCTCCGCAGATGCGGACCTTCCCCGGTCCCCCTGGCTTGTTACTTGGTGAAGACTTCATGACGGGAACAATGGGCATGGCCCACTCACTCCAGTCCACTTTTGACAGTACCCCTGATCGTTCAAGTTCTTCCAGTTCTGCCTCCACAGCAGGTCGTATCGCGTAAGGTACCGATCTGGCTTTGAAAAATTTTGGGCTTGCGTGTTCTGCAATCTTAACCTTTGCTTTAATTCCTCGCAGTGTTCCCAGTCCATGCTGGAATACCTCTTTAGCTTCGTCTAATATTCTGGACAACCGTTCAGGTTTGACATCTTCCTTTCCGGAATCTACCGTCATGGTGTTTAGTGAATGCCAGTCTATCTTTATTTTCCTGATCCACTCCCGTCCCAGAAGTGGTGGACCTCCCTCAGGCAACACATACAGGTCCATCCTTTGGTGCTCTTTGTCCTTGTATCTCACCTTGACTTCTATCTTTCCGATGGGGTATACTTTGTGCCCCGTGTATGTCTTCAATACTAGTTCCGTATCCCGTAGGGGAATATGCTTGAATAACTTTTTATAATCATGCTTATTCATGACCGTCAATGCCGATCCGGTGTCCACTTCCATTTTCACTTGGACTTTTGCAATCTGTAGTGTGATCCAGATAGCTTGTCGGTCAGCTTCATTACTCACATTGTGAATTCTCAGACTATCCAGTTCCTTGCAGTTGGAGTGTGAGTCCGAATTCTGTTCTTCCGGACTCTTCCTAGTCACCTCATGTACCTTCCTGTACCTCTTTTGTGGTGACTCATTATTGTTGGTCTTCTTTCCTGACCGGCATACCTTAGCTATGTGACCGAGCTTGCCACATTTCCTACATTCCTGGTTTTTAAACCAGCATTGGTTCTGGTCGTGTGTTGTCTTCCCACAACGATAGCATTTCGTTGTACCCAAAGTAATTTGCTGCACCCTGAGTGCCGCTGCCTTTAGCTGCATTTCCGCCGTTCCTTTCACTGCGGCTTCGTTCGATGCAGCAATAAGGACAGCCTTCTCAAGTGTAAGATCGTTCTCTTTGAGCAGTCGTTTTTGTGTTTCTTCCTTCGACATTCCGCACACGAATTTGTCTCGCAACGCCTCTGTCAGATTCCCTCCAAACTGGCAGTGTTTCGCTAGTCTACGCAGTTCGACCAAGTATTCTGCGTTGCTTTCCTCTTTCCGTTGCATTCTCGCATAGAATTTGAATCGTTCCGCCAACATCAACGGTGTGGGGTTCAAGTGATCCTTCAGAACAGTCACAATATCATCGAAAGTCTGATCCGCTGGTTTAGCTGGTGCTAGTAGATGCTTCAAGAGCTCGTATGTCTTCGCGCCCATCGAGTTTAGCAAGGTTATAGCTTTGTCATCTTCTTCTATTTTATTGGCCTCACAATAGATCTCAATGCGTTCCACATACGTGGCCCAGTCTTCTACCTCGGAATTAAAATCGTTGATGTTACCACGCTTAGGCATCTTCCTCTCTTTCTGATAACACCCCGAATTATTTCTTTAACTTATTTTTTTTTTTTTTTCTAAGATGGCGGTTTTCCCGCGAAAATGGCGGTTTCCCGCGCTTATCTTCTCTCCTCGCCCACTTCAATGGCGGTTTCCCGCTTCTGTCTTCTTCCCCGCCTAATGGCGGCTTCCCGCGTTTCTTCCCTAGCGGGAGGGGTACACTTTCCCCCACAGGCGACGGCCGCTGGCTTTCAGGTTCACAGCCTGCGCGTCGGCTTCAGGGCTTTCCCTTTTCTCGGCAGGGCAACCGGCGCTGGGTACACCCCGTTGACGGCGAACAGGTTCAGCCGCTGGGCTGGCTCTCGCTCAGTTCCCCTTGCTCGGGCTCGGTCTCTCTCCCGCTCTCTCGGCTCTACCGGCGCTGGGTACACCCCGTTGACGGAGAACAGTTTCAGCCGCTGGACTGGCTCTCGCGCAGTCTCCCTTGGTCGGCTCTGCCTCTCCCGCTCGCTCAGCTCCCAAACGCCTCTCCCAGCCGTCTCGCAGTCCGGTGCTTCCCTCCCCGGCTGCGGCTGAGTTTATCTCTTCCCGCGCCTACGCTCCCGGTCGCAGCGCTTCGTGGCTTCGGTCGCTGCCCGGCTTTTCCCGCCGGTCGCGGTCTAGCTGTCTCACGACGCCGTTGCGTCCCCCAGCCTATTAGTACCGCGGCTTCCTTGCTCCACGCTGCCCCCGTCTCAGCGCCTCTGGGCCCACTTCTGTCCGGCTCCTTTCCCCCTCGACCGTGGTCGAGTGCACCGCCCTTATCCTCCGGTTATTCTTTTTACTTTTCCCTTACTCACAGTCACCGTGGCCGCCTTGCTTCTCGTGCTGATCGGCTCACTCCTCACCGTGGCAGAAGGGACAGTCAGTGCCTGTTGCTGATGGAAGTCTTTGTCTCTGAATTCTTCCTCCTTTCCAGCTCTGCAGACTCGGGTTTTCTCCCAGCAGAATGACGAGGGCGGTTGCCTCTTCTCGACGCTCGTTAGCTGCTTCGGAAGTATTGTTGCCGCAGGGTACGATCGGACTCGTCGCCACTGTAAAGTCTGTGGGTTGTTCAGTTAATTAATACACAGACTCCAAGAGTAACTTAAAACAGGACTTTACTATTCGAAGGTCAGGGCGAATCTGCCCAATAATTCCTGACACAGCACTTATATACCGGTGTGGTCACCGTCAGTATTACAGTATACAGAAGCCAACAAAGTAGAGCAACACCTAAAGTAGTTCTCTTAAAGGTGGGCGGTTACATACAATAGTTCTCTTAAAGGTAGACGGGTACATACACTACACCTGATAATCCTCAATCTGTGTCCTGATAATCCTCTGTCTGTGCCCCTGCTAATCCTCAATCTGTGCCCTTGTTAATCCTCAATCTGTGCCCCTGATAATCGTCAATCTGTGTCCCTGATAAAACGCAAACTGTGTCCTGATAATCCTCAATCTGTGTCACTGATAATCCTCAATCTGTCTCACTGATGATCTTCAGTCTGTGTTCTGATAATCCTCAATCTGCCTCCTGCTATTCCTCAATCTGTGACCTGATGGTCACAATCTGTGTCCCCAATTATCCTCAATCTGTGTCCCTGATAATCCTCAATCTGTGTCCCTGATAATCCTCAATCTGTGTCCCTGATAATCCTCAATCTGTGTCCTTCATAATCCTCAATCTGTGCCCCTGATAATCCTCAATCCGTGTCCCTGATAATCCTCAATCTGTGCCCTTGTTAATCATCAATCAGTGTCCCTATTAATCCTCAATCTCTGTCCTTGATAATCCTCAATCTTTGTCCATGATGATCCTCAATATGTGCCCTTGTTAATCATCAATCTGTGTCCCTGATAATCCTCAATCTTTGTCCCTGATAATACTCAATCTGTGTCCAAGATTATCCTCAATCTGTGTCCTTGATAATCCTCAATCTGTGTCCCTGTTAATCCTCAATCTGTGTCCCTGATAATCCTCAATCTGTGTCCCGGATGAACCTGAATGTGTGTCCCTGATAATGCTTAATCTGTGTCCCAGATAATCCTCAATCCGTGTCCCAGATAAACCTCAATCTGTGTCCCTGGTAATCCTTAACCTGTGTCCCTGATAATCCTCAATCTGTGTCCCTGATAATCCTCAATCTGTGCCCCTGATAATCCTCAATATGTGCACCCGATAATCTTCAATCTGAGTCCCCAATAATCCTCAATCTGTGCCCTGATAATCTTAAATCTGTAACCCTGATAATCCTCACTCTGTGTCCTTCATAATCCTCAACATGTGTCCTGATAATCCTCAAACTGTGCCCTTGTTAATCCTCAATATGTGACCTTGATAATCATCAATCTGTGTCCCCAATAATCCGCAATCTGTGTCCCTGATAATCCTCAATCTGTGCCCTTGTTAGTCATCAATTTGTGCCCCTGATAATCCTCAAACTGTGCCCTTGTTAATCCTCAATCTGTACCCCTGATAATCCTCAATCTGTGTCCCTGATAATCCACAAGCTGTGTCCCTGATAATCCTCAATCTGTGCCCTTGTTAATCATCAATCTGTGTCCCTGTTAATCCTCAATCTGTGTCCCTGATAATCCTCATTCTGTGTCCCTGATAATCCTCAATCTGTGCCCCTGATAATTCTCAATCTGTGTCCCTGATAATCCTCAATCTGTGTCCTTGATAATCCTCCATCTGTGTCCCTGATAATCCTCAATCTGAGTCCCTGATAATCCTCAATCTGTGTCCCTGATAATCCTCAATCTGTGTCCCTGATAATCCTCAATCTGTGCCCCTGATAATCCTCAATCTGTGCCCTTGTTAATCCTCAATCTGTGTCCCTGTTAATCCTCAATCTGTGTCCCTGATAATCCTCAATCTGTGCCCCTGATAATCCTCAATCTGTGCCCTTGTTAATCCTCAATCTGTGTCCCTGTTAATCCTCAATCTGTGTCCCTGATAATCCTCATTCTGTCTCCCTGATAATCCTCAATCTGTGCCTCTGATAATTCTCAATCTGTGTCCCTGATAATCCTCAATCTGTGTCCTTGATAATTCTCCATCCGTGTCCCAGATAATCCTCAATCTGTGTCCCTGATAGTTCTCAATCTGTGTCCCTCTTAATCCTCAATCTGAGTCCCTGATAATTCTCAATCTGTGTCCCTGATAATCCTCAATCTGTGTCGCTGATAATCCTCAATCTGTGTCCCTATTAATCCTCAAACTGTGTCGTTAATAATCCTCAATCTGGGTCCTTGGTAATCCTCAATCTTTGCCCCTGATAATCCTCAATCTGTGCCCTTGTTAATCATCAATCTGTGTCCCTGTTAATCCTCAATCTGTGTCCCTGATAATCCTCAATTTGTGTCCCTTATAATCCTCAATCTGTGTCCCTGATAGTTCTCAATCTGTGTCTCTGATAATCCTCAATCTGTGTCGCTGATAATCCTTAATCTGTGTCCCTGACAATCCTCAATCTGTGTCCTGATAATCCTCAAAATGTGCCCTTGTTAATCATCAATCTGTGTCCCTGATAATCCTCAATCTGTGTCCCTGATTATCCTCAATCTGTGTCCCTGATAATCCTTAATCTGTGTCCCTGATAATCCTCAATCTGTGTCTCTGATAATCCTCAATCTATGTCCCCAATAATCCTCAGTCTGTGTCCTGATAACCTCATCTGTGTCCCTGATAATCCGCAATCTGTGTCCTGATAGTCCTCATTCTGTGTCCTGATCTGCCTCAATCTGTGTCCTGATAATCTTCAATCTGCGTCCCTGATAATCCTCAATCTGTGTCCTGATAATCCTCTATCTGTGCCCCTGATAATCCTCAATCTGTGCCCTTGTTAATCCTCAATCTGTGCCCCTGATAATCCTCAATCTGTGTCCCTGATAATACGCAAACTGTATCCTGATAATCCTCAATCTGTGTCACTGATAATCCTCAATCTGTCTCACTGATGATCTTCAGTCTGTGTTCTGATAATCCTCAAGCTGTCTCCTGCTATTCCTCAATATGTGACCTGATGGTCACAATCTGTGTCCCCAATTATCCTCAATCTGTGTCCCTGATAATCCTCAATCTGTGTCCCTGATAATCCTCAATCTGTGCCCCGGTTAATCCTCAATCTGTGTCCTTCATAATCCTCAATCTGTGCCCCTGTTAATCCTCAATCCGTGTCCCTGATAATCCTCAATCTGTGCCCTTGTTAATCATCAATCAGTGTCCCTATTAATCCTCAATCTCTGTCCCTGATAATCCTTAATCTGTGTCCTTGATAATCCTCAATCTGTGTCCCTGATAATCCTCAAACTGTGTCCCTGATAATCCTCAATCTGTGTCCCTGATAATCCTCAATCTGTGTCCCCGACAATCTTCAATCTGTGTCCCAGATAATCCTCAATCTGTGTCCCTGATTGTTCTCAATCAGTGTCCCTGATAATCCTCAACCTGTGTCCCTGATAGTTTTCAATTTGTGTCCCTGATAATCCTCAATCTGTGTCCCTGATAATCCTCAATCTGTGTCCCTGATAATCCTCAATCTGTGTCCTAATAATCTTCATTCTGTGCCCTTGTTGATCATCAATCTGTGTCCCTGATAACCCTCAATCTGTGTCCCTGATCATTCTCAATCTGTGTCCCTGATAATCCTCAATCTGTGTCCTGATAATCCTCTATCTGTGCCCCTGATAATCCTCAATCCATGTCCCGAATAAACCTCAATCTGTGCCCTTGTTAATCATCAATCAGTGTCCCTATTAATCCTCAATCTCTGTCCCTGATAATCCTCAATCTGTGTCCCTGATAGTTCTCAATCTGTGTCCCTAATAATCCTCAATATGTGTCCCTGATCATTCTCAATCTGTGTCCCTGATAAACCTCAATCTGTGCCCTTGTTAATCATCAATCAGTGTCCCTGATAATCCTCAATCTGTGTCCCTGATAGTTCTCAATCTGTGTCCTTCATAATCCTCAATCTGTGCCCCTGATAATCCTCAATCCGTGTCCCGGATAAACCTCAATCTGTGCCCTTGTTAATCATCAATCAGTGTCCCTATTAATCCTCAATCTCTGTCCCTGATAATCCTTAATCTGTGTCCTTGATAATCCTCAATCTGTGTCCCTGATAATCCTCAATCTGTGTCCCTGAGAATCTTCAATCTGTGTCCCAGATAATCCTCAATCTGTGTCCCTGATAATCCTCAATCTGTGTCCCTGATAGTTCTCAATATGTGTCCCTGATAATCCTCAATCTGTGTCCGTGATAGTTCTCAATTTGTGTCCCTGATAATCCTCAATCTGTGTCCCTGATAATCCTCAATCTGTATCCTAATAATCTTCATTCTGTGCCCTTGTTGATCATCAATCTGTGTCCCTGATAATCCTCAATCTGTGTCCCTGATCATTCTCAATCTGTGTCCCTGATAATCCTCAATCCGTGTCCCGGATAAACCTCAATCTGTGCCCTTGTTAATCATCAATCAGTGTCCCTATTAATCCTCAATCTCTGTCCCTGATAATCCTTAATCTGTGTCCTTGATAATCCTCAATCTGTGTCCCTGATAATCCTCAATCTGTGTCCCTGATAATCCTCAATCTGTGTCCCTGATAATCCTCAATCTGTGTTCCTGATAATCCTCAATCTGTGTCCTAATAATCTTCATTCTGTGCCCTTGTTGATCATCAATCTGTGTCCCTGATAATCCTCAATCTGTGCCCTTTTTAATCATCAATCTGTGTCCCTCTAAATCCTAAATCTGAGTCCCTGATAATTCTCAATCTGTGTCCCTGATAATCCTCAATCTGTGTTGCTGATAATGCTCAATCTGTGTCCCTATTAATCCTCAAACTGTGTCGTAATTAATCCTCAATCTGTGTCCTTGATAATCTTCCATCTGTGTCCCAGATAATCCTCAATCTGTGTCCCTGATAATCCTCAATCTGTTTCCCTGATAATACGTAATCTGTGTCCCTGATAATCTTCAATCTGTGTCCCTGATAGTTCTCAATTTGTGTCCCTGATAATCCTCAATCTGTGTCCCTGATAATCCTCAATCTGTGTCCTAATAATCTTCAATCTGTGCCCTTGTTGATCATCAATCTGTGTCCCTGATAATCCTCAATCTGTGCCCTTGTTGATCATCAATCTGTGTCCCTCTTAATCCTCAATCTGAGTCCTGGATAATTCTCAATCTGTGTCCCTATTAATCCTCAAACTGTGCCGTTAATAATCCTCAATCTGTGTCCTTGATAATCCTCAATCTTTGCCGCTGATAATCCTCAATCTGTGCCCTTGTTAATCATCAATCTGTGTCCCTGTTAATCCTCAATCTGTGTCCCTGATAACCCTCAATCTGTGTCCCTGATAATCCTCAGTCTGTGTCCCTGATAGTTCTCAATCTGTGTCTCTGATAATCCTCAATCTGTGTCGCTGATAATCCTTAATCTGTGTCCCTGACAATCCTCAATCTGTGTCCTGATAATCCTCAAAATGTGCCCTTGTTAATCATCAATCTGTGTCCCTGATAATCCTCAATCTGTGTCCCTGATTATCCTCAATCTGTGTCCCTGATAATCCTTAATCTGTGTCCCTGATAATCCTCAATCTGTGTCTCTGATAATCCTCAATCTATGTCCCCAATAATCCTCAGTCTGTGTCCTGATAACCTCATCTGTGTCCCTGATAATCCGCAATCTGTGTCCTGATATTCCTCATTCTGTGTCCTGATCTTCTTCAATCTGTGTCCTGATAAGCTTCAATCTGCGTCCCTGATAATCCTCAATATGTGTCCTGATAATCCTCTATCTGTGCCCCGATAATCCTCAATCTGTGCCCTTGTTAATCCTCAATCTGTGCCCCTGATAATCCTCAATCTGTGTCCCTGATAAAACGCAAACTCTGTCCTGATAATCGTCAATCTGTGTCACTGATAATCCTCAATCTGTCTCACTGATGATCTTCAGTCTGTGTCCTGATAATCCTCAAGCTGTCTCCTGCTATTCCTCAATCTGTGACCGGATGGTCACAATCTGTGTCCCCAATTATCCTCAATCTGTGTCCCTGATAATCCTCAATCTGTGTCCCAGATAATCCTCAACCTGTGTCCCTGATAATCCTCAATCTGTGTCCTTCATAATCCTCAATCTGTGCCCCTGATAATCCTCAATCCGTGTCCCTGATAATCCTCAATCTGTGCCCTTGTTAATCATCAATCAGTGTCCCTATTAATCCTCAATCTCTGTCCCGGATAATCCTTAATCTGTGTCCTTGATAATCCTCAATCTGTGTCCCTGATAATCCTCAAACTGTGTCCCTGATAATCCTCAATCTGTGTCCCTGATAATCCTCAATCTGTGTCCCCGACAATCTTCAATCTGTGTCCCAGATAATCCTCAATCTGTGTCCCTGATAGTTCTCAATCTGTGTCCCTGATAATCCTCAATCTGTGTCCCTGATAATCCTCAATCTGTGTCCCTGATAATCCTCAATCTGTATCCCAATAATCTTCATTCTGTGCCCTTGTTGATCATCAATCTGTGTCCCTGATAATCCTCAATCTGTGTCCCTGATCATTCTCAATCTGTGTCCCTGATAATCCTCAAACTGTGTCCTTCATAATCCTCAAACTGTGCCCCTGATAATCCTCAATCCGTGTCCCGGATAAACCTCAATCTGTGCCCTTGTTAATCATCAATCAGTGTCCTTATTAATCCTCAATCTCTGTCCCTGATAATCCTTAATCTGTGTCCTTGATAATCCTCAATCTGTGTCCCTGATAATCCTCAATCTGTGTCCCTGATAATCCTCAATCTGTGTCCCTGATAATCCTCAATCTGTGTCCCTGATAATCCTCAATCTGTGTCCTAATAATCTTCATTCTGTGCCCTTGTTGATCATCAATCTGTGTCCCTGATAATCCTCAATCTGTGCCCTTTTTAATCATCAATCTGTGTCCCTCTAAATCCTCAATCTGAGTCCCTGATAATTCTCAATCAGTGTCCCTGATAATCCTCAATCTGTGTTGCTGATAATCCTCAAACTGTGTCCCTGATAATCCTCAATCTGTGTCCCTGATAATCCTCAATCTGTGTCGTTAATAATCCTCAATCTGTGTCCTTGATAATCCTCCATCTGTGTCCCAGATAATCCTCAATCTGTGTCCCTGATAATCCTCAATCTGTTTCCCTGATAATACGTAATCTGTGTCCCTGATAATCCTCAATCTGTGTCCCTGATAGTTCTCAATTTGTGTCCCTGATAATCCTCAATCTGTGTCCCTGATAATCCTCAATCTGTGTCCCTGATAATCCTCAATCTGTGTCCTAATAATCTTCAATCTGTGCCCTTGTTGATCATCAATCGGTGTCCCTGATAATCCTCAATCTGTGCCCTTTTTAATCATCAATCTGTGTCCCTCTTAATCCTCAATCTGAGTCCCTGATAATTCTCAATCTGTGTCCCTGATAATCCTCAATCTGTGTCGCTGATAATCCTCAATCTGTGTCCCTAATAATCCTCAATCTGTGTCCCTGATAATCCTCAATCTGTATCCTAATAATCTTCATTCTGTGCCCTTGTTGATCATCAATCTGTGTCCCTGATCATTCTCAATCTGTGTCCCTGATAATCCTCAATCTGTGTCCTTCATAATCCTCAATCTGTGCCCCTGATAATCCTCAATCCGTGTCCCGGATAAACCTCAATCTGTGCCCTTGTTAATCATCAATCAGTGTCCCTATTAATCCTCAATCTCTGTCCCTGATAATCCTTAATCTGTGTCCTTGATAATCCTCCATCTGTGTCCCTGATAATCCTCAATCTGTGTCCCTGATAATCCTCAATCTGTGTCCCTGATAATCCTCAATCTGTGTCCCCGATTATCCTCAATCTGTATCCCTGATAATCCTCAATCTGTGTCCCAGATAGTTCTCAATCTGTGTCCCCAACAATCCTCAATCTGTGTCCCTCATCATTCTCAAACTGTGTCCCTGATAATCCTCAATCTGTGTCCTTCATACTCCTCAATCTGTGCCCCTGATAATCCTCAAACCGTGTCCCGGATAAACCTCAATCTGTGCCCTTGTTAATCATCAATCAGTGTCCCTATTCATCTTCAATCTCTGTCCCTGATAATCCTTAATCTGAGTCCTTGATAATCCTCAATCTGTGTCCCTGATAATCCTCAATCTGTGTCCCCGAGAATCTTCAATCTGTGTCCCAGATAATCTTCATTCTGTGTCCCTGATAATCCTCAATCTGTGTCCCTGATAGTTCTCAATTTGTGTCCCTGATAATCCTCAATCTGTGTCCCTGATAATCCTCAATCTGTGTCCCTGATAATCCTCAATCTGTGCCCTTTTTAATCATCAATCTGTGTCCCTCTTAATCCTCAATCTGAGTCCCTGATAATTCTCAATCTGTGTCCCTGATAATCCTCAATCTGTGTTGCTGATAATCCTCAATCTGTGTCCCTATTAATCCTCAAACTGTGTCGTTAATAATCCTCAATCTGTGTCGTTAATAATCCTCAATCTGTGTCCCTGATAATCCTCAATCTGTGTCCCTGATAATCCTCAAATTCTGTCCCTGATAATCCTCAATCTGTGTCCCTAATAATCCTCAATCTGTGTCCCTGATAATCCTCAATCTGTGTCCCTCATAATACTCAATCTGTGTCCCTGATTATCCTCAATCTGTGTCCCTGATAGTTCTCAATCTGTGTCCCTGATAATCCTCAATCTGTGTCCCTCATAAGACTCAATCTGTGCCCCTGATAATCCTCAATCTGTGTCGCAGATAATCCTTAATCTGTGTCCCTGACAATCCTCAATCTGTGTCCTGATAATCCTCAAAATGTGCCCTTGTTAATCATCAATCTGTGTCCCTGATAATCCTCAATCTGTGTCCCTGATTATCCTCAATCTGTGTCCCTGATAATCCTTAACCTGTGTACCTGATAATCCTCAATCTGTGTCTCTGATAATCCTCAATCTGTGTCCCCAATAATCCTCAGTCTGTGTCCTGATAACCTCATCTGTGTCCCTGATAATCCTCAATCTGTGTCCCAGATAATCCTCAAACTGTGTCCCTGATAATCCTTAATCTGTGTACCTGATAATCCTCAATCTGTGTCTCTGATAATCCTCAATCTATGTCCCCAATAATCCTCAGTCTATGTCCTGATAACCTCATCTGTGTCCCTGATAATCCGCAATCTGTGTCCCAGATAATCCGCAATCTGTGTCCTGATAATCCTCATTCTGTGTCCTGATCTTCCTCAATCTGTGTCCTGATAATCTTCAATCTGCGTCCCTGATAATCCTCAATCTGTGTCCTGATAATCCTCTATCTGTGCCCCTGATAATCCTCAATCTGTGCCCTTGTTAATCCTCAATATGTGCCCCTGATAATCCTCAATCTGTGTCCCTGATAATACGCAAACTGTGTCCTGATAATCCTCAATCTGTGTCACTGATAATCCTCAATCTGTCTCACTGATAATCCTCAATCTGTGTCCTGATAATCCTCTATCTGTGCCCCTGATAATCCTCAATCCATGTCCCGAATAAACCTCAATCTGTGCCCTTGTTAATCATCAATCAGTGTCCCTATTAATCCTCAATCTCTGTCCCTGATAATCCTTAATCTGTGTCCTTGATAATCCTCAATCTGTGTCCCTGATAATCCTCAATCTGTGTCCCTGATAATCCTCAATCTGTCTCCCTGATTATCCTCAATCTGTATCCCTGATTATCCTCAATCTGTATCCCTGATAATCCTCAATCTGTGTCCCTGATAATCCTCAATCTGTGTCCCTGATAATCCTCAATCTGTGTCCCTGAGAATCTTCAATCTGTGTCAAAGATAATCCTCAATCTGTGTCCCTGATAGTTCTCAATCTGTGTCCCTAATAATCCTCAATATGTGTCCCTGATCATTCTCAATCTGTGTCCCTGATAATCCTCAATCTGTGTCCTTCATAATCCTCAATCTGTGCCCCTGATAATCCTCAATCCGTGTCCCGGATAAACCTCAATCTGTGCCCTTGTTAATCATCAATCAGTGTCCCTATTAATCCTCAATCTCTGTCCCTGATAATCCTTAATCTGTGTCCTTGATAATCCTCAATCTGTGTCCCTGATAATCCTCAATCTGTGTCCCTGAGAATCTTCAATCTGTGTCCCAGATAATCCTCAATCTGTGTCCCTGATAATCCTCAATCTGTGTCCCTGATAGTTCTCAATATGTGTCCCTGATAATCCTCAATCTGTGTCCGTGATAGTTCTCAATTTGTGTCCCTGATAATCCTCAATCTGTGTCCCTGATAATCCTCAATCTGTGTCCCTGATGATCCTCAATCTGTATCCTAATAATCTTCATTCTGTGCCCTTGTTGATCATCAATCTGTGTCCCTGATAATCCTCAATCTGTGTCCCTGATCATTCTCAATCTGTGTCCCTGATAATCCTCAATCCGTGTCCCGGATAAACCTCAATCTGTGCCCTTGTTAATCATCAATCAGTGTCCCTATTAATCCTCAATCTCTGTCCCTGATAATCCTTAATCTGTGTCCTTGATAATCCTCAATCTGTGTCCCTGATAATCCTCAATCTGTGTCCCTGATAATCCTCAATCTGTGTCCCTGATAATCCTCAATCTGTGTTCCTGATAATCCTCAATCTGTGTCCTAATAATCTTCATTCTGTGCCCTTGTTGATCATCAATCTGTGTCCCTGATAATCCTCAATCTGTGCCCTTTTTAATCATCAATCTGTGTCCCTCTAAATCCTAAATCTGAGTCCCTGATAATTCTCAATCTGTGTCCCTGATAATCCTCAATCTGTGTTGCTGATAATGCTCAATCTGTGTCCCTATTAATCCTCAAACTGTGTCGTAATTAATCCTCAATCTGTGTCCTTGATAATCTTCCATCTGTGTCCCAGATAATCCTCAATCTGTGTCCCTGATAATCCTCAATCTGTTTCCCTGATAATACGTAATCTGTGTCCCTGATAATCTTCAATCTGTGTCCCTGATAGTTCTCAATTTGTGTCCCTGATAATCCTCAATCTGTGTCCCTGATAATCCTCAATCTGTGTCCTAATAATCTTCAATCTGTGCCCTTGTTGATCATCAATCTGTGTCCCTGATAATCCTCAATCTGTGCCCTTGTTGATCATCAATCTGTGTCCCTCTTAATCCTCAATCTGAGTCCTGGATAATTCTCAATCTGTGTCCCTATTAATCCTCAAACTGTGCCGTTAATAATCCTCAATCTGTGTCCTTGATAATCCTCAATCTTTGCCGCTGATAATCCTCAATCTGTGCCCTTGTTAATCATCAATCTGTGTCCCTGTTAATCCTCAATCTGTGTCCCTGATAACCCTCAATCTGTGTCCCTGATAATCCTCAGTCTGTGTCCCTGATAGTTCTCAATCTGTGTCTCTGATAATCCTCAATCTGTGTCGCTGATAATCCTTAATCTGTGTCCCTGACAATCCTCAATCTGTGTCCTGATAATCCTCAAAATGTGCCCTTGTTAATCATCAATCTGTGTCCCTGATAATCCTCAATCTGTGTCCCTGATTATCCTCAATCTGTGTCCCTGATAATCCTTAATCTGTGTCCCTGATAATCCTCAATCTGTGTCTCTGATAATCCTCAATCTATGTCCCCAATAATCCTCAGTCTGTGTCCTGATAACCTCATCTGTGTCCCTGATAATCCGCAATCTGTGTCCTGATATTCCTCATTCTGTGTCCTGATCTTCTTCAATCTGTGTCCTGATAAGCTTCAATCTGCGTCCCTGATAATCCTCAATATGTGTCCTGATAATCCTCTATCTGTGCCCCGATAATCCTCAATCTGTGCCCTTGTTAATCCTCAATCTGTGCCCCTGATAATCCTCAATCTGTGTCCCTGATAAAACGCAAACTCTGTCCTGATAATCGTCAATCTGTGTCACTGATAATCCTCAATCTGTCTCACTGATGATCTTCAGTCTGTGTCCTGATAATCCTCAAGCTGTCTCCTGCTATTCCTCAATCTGTGACCGGATGGTCACAATCTGTGTCCCCAATTATCCTCAATCTGTGTCCCTGATAATCCTCAATCTGTGTCCCAGATAATCCTCAATCTGTGTCCCTGATAATCCTCAATCTGTGTCCTTCATAATCCTCAATCTGTGCCCCTGATAATCCTCAATCCGTGTCCCTGATAATCCTCAATCTGTGCCCTTGTTAATCATCAATCAGTGTCCCTATTAATCCTCAATCTCTGTCCCGGATAATCCTTAATCTGTGTCCTTGATAATCCTCAATCTGTGTCCCTGATAATCCTCAAACTGTGTCCCTGATAATCCTCAATCTGTGTCCCTGATAATCCTCAATCTGTGTCCCCGACAATCTTCAATCTGTGTCCCAGATAATCCTCAATCTGTGTCCCTGATAGCTCTCAATCTGTGTCCCTGATAATCCTCAATCTGTGTCCCTGATAATCCTCAATCTGTGTCCCTGATAATCCTCAATCTGTATCCCAATAATCTTCATTCTGTGCCCTTGTTGATCATCAATCTGTGTCCCTGATAATCCTCAATCTGTGTCCCTGATCATTCTCAATCTGTGTCCCTGATAATCCTCAAACTGTGTCCTTCATAATCCTCAAACTGTGCCCCTGATAATCCTCAATCCGTGTCCCGGATAAACCTCAATCTGTGCCCTTGTTAATCATCAATCAGTGTCCTTATTAATCCTCAATCTCTGTCCCTGATAATCCTTAATCTGTGTCCTTGATAATCCTCAATCTATGTCCCTGATAATCCTCAATCTGTGTCCCTGATAATCCTCAATCTGTGTCCCTGATAATCCTCAATCTGTGTCCCTGATAATCCTCAATCTGTGTCCTAATAATCTTCATTCTGTGCCCTTGTTGATCATCAATCTGTGTCCCTGATAATCCTCAATCTGTGCCCTTTTTAATCATCAATCTGTGTCCCTCTAAATCCTCAATCTGAGTCCCTGATAATTCTCAATCTGTGTCCCTGATAATCCTCAATCTGTGTTGCTGATAATCCTCAAACTGTGTCCCTGATAATCCTCAATCTGTGTCCCTGATAATCCTCAATCTGTGTCGTTAATAATCCTCAATCTGTGTCCTTGATAATCCTCCATCTGTGTCCCAGATAATCCTCAATCTGTGTCCCTGATAATCCTCAATCTGTTTCCCTGATAATACGTAATCTGTGTCCCTGATAATCCTCAATCTGTGTCCCTGAT
The DNA here is from genome assembly GCF_052327205.1 of Somniosus microcephalus. Lineage (NCBI taxonomy): Eukaryota > Metazoa > Chordata > Chondrichthyes > Squaliformes > Somniosidae > Somniosus > Somniosus microcephalus. The sequence goes on from NC_141003.1 coordinate 63,076,109, forward strand.
AGTTCTCAATTTGTGTCCCTGATAATCCTCAATCTGTGTCCCTGATAATCCTCAATCTGTGTCCCTGATAATCCTCAATCTGTGTCCTAATAATCTTCAATCTGTGCCCTTGTTGATCATCAATCTGCGTCCCTGATAATCCTCAATCTGCGCCCTTTTTAATCATCAATCTGTGTCCCTCTTAATCCTCAATCTGAGTCCCTGATAATTCTCAATCTGTGTCCCTGATAATCCTCAATCTGTGTCCCTGAGAATCTTCAATCTGTGTCCCAGATAATGCTCAATCTGTGTCCCTGATAATCCTCAATCTGTGTCCCTGATAGTTCTCAATATGTGTCCCTGATAATCCTCAATCTGTGTCCGTGATAGTTCTCAATTTGTGTCCCTGATAATCCTCAATCTGTGTCCCTGATAATCCTCAATCTGTGTCCCTGATGATCCTCAATCTGTATCCTAATAATCTTCATTCTGTGCCCTTGTTGATCATCAATCTGTGTCCCTGATAATCCTCAATCTGTGTCCCTGATCATTCTCAATCTGTGTCCCTGATAATCCTCAATCCGTGTCCCGGATAAACCTCAATCTGTGCCCTTGTTAATCATCAATCAGTGTCCCTATTAATCCTCAATCTCTGTCCCTGATAATCCTTAATCTGTGTCCTTGATAATCCTCAATCTGTGTCCCTGATAATCCTCAATCTGTGTCCCTGATAATCCTCAATCTGTGTCCCTGATAATCCTCAATCTGTGTTCCTGATAATCCTCAATCTGTGTCCTAATAATCTTCATTCTGTGCCCTTGTTGATCATCAATCTGTGTCCCTGATAATCCTCAATCTGTGCCCTTTTTAATCATCAATCTGTGTCCCTCTAAATCCTAAATCTGAGTCCCTGATAATTCTCAATCTGTGTCCCTGATAATCCTCAATCTGTGTTGCTGATAATGCTCAATCTGTGTCCCTATTAATCCTCAAACTGTGTCGTAATTAATCCTCAATCTGTGTCCTTGATAATCTTCCATCTGTGTCCCAGATAATCCTCAATCTGTGTCCCTGATAATCCTCAATCTGTTTCCCTGATAATACGTAATCTGTGTCCCTGATAATCTTCAATCTGTGTCCCTGATAGTTCTCAATTTGTGTCCCTGATAATCCTCAATCTGTGTCCCTGATAATCCTCAATCTGTGTCCTAATAATCTTCAATCTGTGCCCTTGTTGATCATCAATCTGTGTCCCTGATAATCCTCAATCTGTGCCCTTGTTGATCATCAATCTGTGTCCCTCTTAATCCTCAATCTGAGTCCTGGATAATTCTCAATCTGTGTCCCTATTAATCCTCAAACTGTGCCGTTAATAATCCTCAATCTGTGTCCTTGATAATCCTCAATCTTTGCCGCTGATAATCCTCAATCTGTGCCCTTGTTAATCATCAATCTGTGTCCCTGTTAATCCTCAATCTGTGTCCCTGATAACCCTCAATCTGTGTCCCTGATAATCCTCAGTCTGTGTCCCTGATAGTTCTCAATCTGTGTCTCTGATAATCCTCAATCTGTGTCGCTGATAATCCTTAATCTGTGTCCCTGACAATCCTCAATCTGTGTCCTGATAATCCTCAAAATGTGCCCTTGTTAATCATCAATCTGTGTCCCTGATAATCCTCAATCTGTGTCCCTGATTATCCTCAATCTGTGTCCCTGATAATCCTTAATCTGTGTCCCTGATAATCCTCAATCTGTGTCTCTGATAATCCTCAATCTATGTCCCCAATAATCCTCAGTCTGTGTCCTGATAACCTCATCTGTGTCCCTGATAATCCGCAATCTGTGTCCTGATATTCCTCATTCTGTGTCCTGATCTTCTTCAATCTGTGTCCTGATAAGCTTCAATCTGCGTCCCTGATAATCCTCAATATGTGTCCTGATAATCCTCTATCTGTGCCCCGATAATCCTCAATCTGTGCCCTTGTTAATCCTCAATCTGTGCCCCTGATAATCCTCAATCTGTGTCCCTGATAAAACGCAAACTCTGTCCTGATAATCGTCAATCTGTGTCACTGATAATCCTCAATCTGTCTCACTGATGATCTTCAGTCTGTGTCCTGATAATCCTCAAGCTGTCTCCTGCTATTCCTCAATCTGTGACCGGATGGTCACAATCTGTGTCCCCAATTATCCTCAATCTGTGTCCCTGATAATCCTCAATCTGTGTCCCAGATAATCCTCAACCTGTGTCCCTGATAATCCTCAATCTGTGTCCTTCATAATCCTCAATCTGTGCCCCTGATAATCCTCAATCCGTGTCCCTGATAATCCTCAATCTGTGCCCTTGTTAATCATCAATCAGTGTCCCTATTAATCCTCAATCTCTGTCCCGGATAATCCTTAATCTGTGTCCTTGATAATCCTCAATCTGTGTCCCTGATAATCCTCAAACTGTGTCCCTGATAATCCTCAATCTGTGTCCCTGATAATCCTCAATCTGTGTCCCCGACAATCTTCAATCTGTGTCCCAGATAATCCTCAATCTGTGTCCCTGATAGTTCTCAATCTGTGTCCCTGATAATCCTCAATCTGTGTCCCTGATAATCCTCAATCTGTGTCCCTGATAATCCTCAATCTGTATCCCAATAATCTTCATTCTGTGCCCTTGTTGATCATCAATCTGTGTCCCTGATAATCCTCAATCTGTGTCCCTGATCATTCTCAATCTGTGTCCCTGATAATCCTCAAACTGTGTCCTTCATAATCCTCAAACTGTGCCCCTGATAATCCTCAATCCGTGTCCCGGATAAACCTCAATCTGTGCCCTTGTTAATCATCAATCAGTGTCCTTATTAATCCTCAATCTCTGTCCCTGATAATCCTTAATCTGTGTCCTTGATAATCCTCAATCTGTGTCCCTGATAATCCTCAATCTGTGTCCCTGATAATCCTCAATCTGTGTCCCTGATAATCCTCAATCTGTGTCCCTGATAATCCTCAATCTGTGTCCTAATAATCTTCATTCTGTGCCCTTGTTGATCATCAATCTGTGTCCCTGATAATCCTCAATCTGTGCCCTTTTTAATCATCAATCTGTGTCCCTCTAAATCCTCAATCTGAGTCCCTGATAATTCTCAATCAGTGTCCCTGATAATCCTCAATCTGTGTTGCTGATAATCCTCAAACTGTGTCCCTGATAATCCTCAATCTGTGTCCCTGATAATCCTCAATCTGTGTCGTTAATAATCCTCAATCTGTGTCCTTGATAATCCTCCATCTGTGTCCCAGATAATCCTCAATCTGTGTCCCTGATAATCCTCAATCTGTTTCCCTGATAATACGTAATCTGTGTCCCTGATAATCCTCAATCTGTGTCCCTGATAGTTCTCAATTTGTGTCCCTGATAATCCTCAATCTGTGTCCCTGATAATCCTCAATCTGTGTCCCTGATAATCCTCAATCTGTGTCCTAATAATCTTCAATCTGTGCCCTTGTTGATCATCAATCTGTGTCCCTGATAATCCTCAATCTGTGCCCTTTTTAATCATCAATCTGTGTCCCTCTTAATCCTCAATCTGAGTCCCTGATAATTCTCAATCTGTGACCCTGATAATCCTCAATCTGTGTCGCTGATAATCCTCAATCTGTGTCCCTAATAATCCTCAATCTGTGTCCCTGATAATCCTCAATCTGTATCCTAATAATCTTCATTCTGTGCCCTTGTTGATCATCAATCTGTGTCCCTGATCATTCTCAATCTGTGTCCCTGATAATCCTCAATCTGTGTCCTTCATAATCCTCAATCTGTGCCCCTGATAATCCTCAATCCGTGTCCCAGATAAACCTCAATCTGTGCCCTTGTTAATCATCAATCAGTGTCCCTATTAATCCTCAATCTCTGTCCCTGATAAGCCTTAATCTGTGTCCTTGATAATCCTCCATCTGTGTCCCTGATAATCCTCAATCTGTGTCCCTGATAATCCTCAATCTGTGTCCCTGATAATCCTCAATCTGTGTCCCCGATTATCCTCAATCTGTATCCCTGATAATCCTCAATCTGTGTCCCAGATAGTTCTCAATCTGTGTCCCCAACAATCCTCAATCTGTGTCCCTCATCATTCTCAAACTGTGTCCCTGATAATCCTCAATCTGTGTCCTTCATACTCCTCAATCTGTGCCCCTGATAATCCTCAAACCGTGTCCCGGATAAACCTCAATCTGTGCCCTTGTTAATCATCAATCAGTGTCCCTATTCATCTTCAATCTCTGTCCCTGATAATCCTTAATCTGAGTCCTTGATAATCCTCAATCTGTGTCCCTGATAATCCTCAATCTGTGTCCCCGAGAATCTTCAATCTGTGTCCCAGATAATCCTCATTCTGTGTCCCTGATAATCCTCAATCTGTGTCCCTGATAGTTCTCAATTTGTGTCCCTGATAATCCTCAATCTGTGTCCCTGATAATCCTCAATCTGTGTCCCTGATAATCCTCAATCTGTGCCCTTTTTAATCATCAATCTGTGTCCCTCTTAATCCTCAATCTGAGTCCCTGATAATTCTCAATCTGTGTCCCTGATAATCCTCAATCTGTGTTGCTGATAATCCTCAATCTGTGTCCCTATTAATCCTCAAACTGTGTCGTTAATAATCCTCAATCTGTGTCGTTAATAATCCTCAATCTGTGTCCCTGATAATCCTCAATCTGTGTCCCTGATAATCCTCAAATTCTGTCCCTGATAATCCTCAATCTGTGTCCCTAATAATCCTCAATCTGTGTCCCTGATAATCCTCAATCTGTGTCCCTCATAATACTCAATCTGTGTCCCTGATTATCCTCAATCTGTGTCCCTGATAGTTCTCAATCTGTGTCCCTGATAATCCTCAATCTGTGTCCCTCATAAGACTCAATCTGTGACCCTGATAATCCTCAATCTGTGTCGCAGATAATCCTTAATCTGTGTCCCTGACAATCCTCAATCTGTGTCCTGATAATCCTCAAAATGTGCCCTTGTTAATCATCAATCTGTGTCCCTGATAATCCTCAATCTGTGTCCCTGATTATCCTCAATCTGTGTCCCTGATAATCCTTAACCTGTGTACCTGATAATCCTCAATCTGTGTCTCTGATAATCCTCAATCTGTGTCCCCAATAATCCTCAGTCTGTGTCCTGATAACCTCATCTGTGTCCCTGATAATCCTCAATCTGTGTCCCAGATAATCCTCAAACTGTGTCCCTGATAATCCTTAATCTGTGTACCTGATAATCCTCAATCTGTGTCTCTGATAATCCTCAATCTATGTCCCCAATAATCCTCAGTCTATGTCCTGATAACCTCATCTGTGTCCCTGATAATCCGCAATCTGTGTCCCAGATAATCCGCAATCTGTGTCCTGATAATCCTCATTCTGTGTCCTGATCTTCCTCAATCTGTGTCCTGATAATCTTCAATCTGCGTCCCTGATAATCCTCAATCTGTGTCCTGATAATCCTCTATCTGTGCCCCTGATAATCCTCAATCTGTGCCCTTGTTAATCCTCAATATGTGCCCCTGATAATCCTCAATCTGTGTCCCTGATAATACGCAAACTGTGTCCTGATAATCCTCAATCTGTGTCACTGATAATCCTCAATCTGTCTCACTGATAATCCTCAATCTGTGTCCTGATAATCCTCTATCTGTGCCCCTGATAATCCTCAATCCATGTCCCGAATAAACCTCAATCTGTGCCCTTGTTAATCATCAATCAGTGTCCCTATTAATCCTCAATCTCTGTCCCTGATAATCCTTAATCTGTGTCCTTGATAATCCTCAATCTGTGTCCCTGATAATCCTCAATCTGTGTCCCTGATAATCCTCAATCTGTCTCCCTGATTATCCTCAATCTGTATCCCTGATTATCCTCAATCTGTATCCCTGATAATCCTCAATCTGTGTCCCTGATAATCCTCAATCTTTGTCCCTGATAATCCTCAATCTGTGTCCCTGAGAATCTTCAATCTGTGTCAAAGATAATCCTCAATCTGTGTCCCTGATAGTTCTCAATCTGTGTCCCTAATAATCCTCAATATGTGTCCCTGATCATTCTCAATCTGTGTCCCTGATAATCCTCAATCTGTGTCCTTCATAATCCTCAATCTGTGCCCCTGATAATCCTCAATCCGTGTCCCGGATAAACCTCAATCTGTGCCCTTGTTAATCATCAATCAGTGTCCCTATTAATCCTCAATCTCTGTCCCTGATAATCCTTAATCTGTGTCCTTGATAATCCTCAATCTGTGTCCCTGATAATCCTCAATCTGTGTCCCTGAGAATCTTCAATCTGTGTCCCAGATAATCCTCAATCTGTGTCCCTGATAATCCTCAATCTGTGTCCCTGATAGTTCTCAATATGTGTCCCTGATAATCCTCAATCTGTGTCCGTGATAGTTCTCAATTTGTGTCCCTGATAATCCTCAATCTGTGTCCCTGATAATCCTCAATCTGTGTCCCTGATGATCCTCAATCTGTATCCTAATAATCTTCATTCTGTGCCCTTGTTGATCATCAATCTGTGTCCCTGATAATCCTCAATCTGTGTCCCTGATCATTCTCAATCTGTGTCCCTGATAATCCTCAATCCGTGTCCCGGATAAACCTCAATCTGTGCCCTTGTTAATCATCAATCAGTGTCCCTATTAATCCTCAATCTCTGTCCCTGATAATCCTTAATCTGTGTCCTTGATAATCCTCAATCTGTGTCCCTGATAATCCTCAATCTGTGTCCCTGATAATCCTCAATCTGTGTCCCTGATAATCCTCAATCTGTGTTCCTGATAATCCTCAATCTGTGTCCTAATAATCTTCATTCTGTGCCCTTGTTGATCATCAATCTGTGTCCCTGATAATCCTCAATCTGTGCCCTTTTTAATCATCAATCTGTGTCCCTCTAAATCCTAAATCTGAGTCCCTGATAATTCTCAATCTGTGTCCCTGATAATCCTCAATCTGTGTTGCTGATAATGCTCAATCTGTGTCCCTATTAATCCTCAAACTGTGTCGTAATTAATCCTCAATCTGTGTCCTTGATAATCTTCCATCTGTGTCCCAGATAATCCTCAATCTGTGTCCCTGATAATCCTCAATCTGTTTCCCTGATAATACATAATCTGTGTCCCTGATAATCTTCAATCTGTGTCCCTGATAGTTCTCAATTTGTGTCCCTGATAATCCTCAATCTGTGTCCCTGATAATCCTCAATCTGTGTCCTAATAATCTTCAATCTGTGCCCTTGTTGATCATCAATCTGTGTCCCTGATAATCCTCAATCTGTGCCCTTGTTGATCATCAATCTGTGTCCCTCTTAATCCTCAATCTGAGTCCTGGATAATTCTCAATCTGTGTCCCTATTAATCCTCAAACTGTGCCGTTAATAATCCTCAATCTGTGTCCTTGATAATCCTCAATCTTTGCCGCTGATAATCCTCAATCTGTGCCCTTGTTAATCATCAATCTGTGTCCCTGTTAATCCTCAATCTGTGTCCCTGATAACCCTCAATCTGTGTCCCTGATAATCCTCAGTCTGTGTCCCTGATAGTTCTCAATCTGTGTCTCTGATAATCCTCAATCTGTGTCGCTGATAATCCTTAATCTGTGTCCCTGACAATCCTCAATCTGTGTCCTGATAATCCTCAAAATGTGCCCTTGTTAATCATCAATCTGTGTCCCTGATAATCCTCAATCTGTGTCCCTGATTATCCTCAATCTGTGTCCCTGATAATCCTTAATCTGTGTCCCTGATAATCCTCAATCTGTGTCTCTGATAATCCTCAATCTATGTCCCCAATAATCCTCAGTCTGTGTCCTGATAACCTCATCTGTGTCCCTGATAATCCGCAATCTGTGTCCTGATATTCCTCATTCTGTGTCCTGATCTTCTTCAATCTGTGTCCTGATAAGCTTCAATCTGCGTCCCTGATAATCCTCAATATGTGTCCTGATAATCCTCTATCTGTGCCCCGATAATCCTCAATCTGTGCCCTTGTTAATCCTCAATCTGTGCCCCTGATAATCCTCAATCTGTGTCCCTGATAAAACGCAAACTCTGTCCTGATAATCGTCAATCTGTGTCACTGATAATCCTCAATCTGTCTCACTGATGATCTTCAGTCTGTGTCCTGATAATCCTCAAGCTGTCTCCTGCTATTCCTCAATCTGTGACCGGATGGTCACAATCTGTGTCCCCAATTATCCTCAATCTGTGTCCCTGATAATCCTCAATCTGTGTCCCAGATAATCCTCAATCTGTGTCCCTGATAATCCTCAATCTGTGTCCTTCATAATCCTCAATCTGTGCCCCTGATAATCCTCAATCCGTGTCCCTGATAATCCTCAATCTGTGCCCTTGTTAATCATCAATCAGTGTCCCTATTAATCCTCAATCTCTGTCCCGGATAATCCTTAATCTGTGTCCTTGATAATCCTCAATCTGTGTCCCTGATAATCCTCAAACTGTGTCCCTGATAATCCTCAATCTGTGTCCCTGATAATCCTCAATCTGTGTCCCCGACAATCTTCAATCTGTGTCCCAGATAATCCTCAATCTGTGTCCCTGATAGCTCTCAATCTGTGTCCCTGATAATCCTCAATCTGTGTCCCTGATAATCCTCAATCTGTGTCCCTGATAATCCTCAATCTGTATCCCAATAATCTTCATTCTGTGCCCTTGTTGATCATCAATCTGTGTCCCTGATAATCCTCAATCTGTGTCCCTGATCATTCTCAATCTGTGTCCCTGATAATCCTCAAACTGTGTCCTTCATAATCCTCAAACTGTGCCCCTGATAATCCTCAATCCGTGTCCCGGATAAACCTCAATCTGTGCCCTTGTTAATCATCAATCAGTGTCCTTATTAATCCTCAATCTCTGTCCCTGATAATCCTTAATCTGTGTCCTTGATAATCCTCAATCTGTGTCCCTGATAATCCTCAATCTGTGTCCCTGATAATCCTCAATCTGTGTCCCTGATAATCCTCAATCTGTGTCCCTGATAATCCTCAATCTGTGTCCTAATAATCTTCATTCTGTGCCCTTGTTGATCATCAATCTGTGTCCCTGATAATCCTCAATCTGTGCCCTTTTTAATCATCAATCTGTGTCCCTCTAAATCCTCAATCTGAGTCCCTGATAATTCTCAATCTGTGTCCCTGATAATCCTCAATCTGTGTTGCTGATAATCCTCAAACTGTGTCCCTGATAATCCTCAATCTGTGTCCCTGATAATCCTCAATCTGTGTCGTTAATAATCCTCAATCTGTGTCCTTGATAATCCTCCATCTGTGTCCCAGATAATCCTCAATCTGTGTCCCTGATAATCCTCAATCTGTTTCCCTGATAATACGTAATCTGTGTCCCTGATAATCCTCAATCTGTGTCCCTGATAGTTCTCAATTTGTGTCCCTGATAATCCTCAATCTGTGTCCCTGATAATCCTCAATCTGTGTCCCTGATAATCCTCAATCTGTGTCCTAATAATTTTCAATCTGTGCCCTTGTTGATCATCAATCTGCGTCCCTGATAATCCTCAATCTGTGCCCTTTTTAATCATCAATCTGTGTCCCTCTTAATCCTCAATCTGAGTCCCTGATAATTCTCAATCTGTGTCCCTGATAATCCTCAATCTGTGTCGCTGATAATCCTCAATCTGTGTCCCTAATAATCCTCAATCTGTGTCCCTGATAATCCTCAATCTGTATCCTAATAATCTTCATTCTGTGCCCTTGTTGATCATCAATCTGTGTCCCTGATCATTCTCAATCTGTGTCCCTGATAATCCTCAATCTGTGTCCTTCATAATCCTCAATCTGTGCCCCTGATAATCCTCAATCCGTGTCCCGGATAAACCTCAATCTGTGCCCTTGTTAATCATCAATCAGTGTCCCTATTAATCCTCAATCTCTGTCCCTGATAATCCTTAATCTGTGTCCTTGATAATCCTCCATCTGTGTCCCTGATAATCCTCAATCTGTGTCCCTGATAATCCTCAATCTGTGTCCCTGATAATCCTCAATCTGTGTCCCCGATTATCCTCAATCTGTATCCCTGATAATCCTCAATCTGTGTCCCAGATAGTTCTCAATCTGTGTCCCCAACAATCCTCAATCTGTGTCCCTCATCATTCTCAAACTGTGTCCCTGATAATCCTCAATCTGTGTCCTTCATACTCCTCAATCTGTGCCCCTGATAATCCTCAAACCGTGTCCCGGATAAACCTCAATCTGTGCCCTTGTTAATCATCAATCAGTGTCCCTGTTAATCTTCAATCTCTGTCCCTGATAATCCTTAATCTGAGTCCTTGATAATCCTCAATCTGTGTCCCTGATAATCCTCAAATTCTGTCCCTGATAATCCTCAATCTGTGTCCCTAATAATCCTCAATCTGTGTCCCTGATAATCCTCAATCTGTGTCCCTCATAATACTCAATCTGTGTCCCTGATTATCCTCAATCTGTGTCCCTGATAGTTCTCAATCTGTGTCCCTGATAATCCTCAATCTGTGTCCCTCATAAGACTCAATCTGTGCCCCTGATAATCCTCAATCTGTGTCGCAGATAATCCTTAATCTGTGTCCCTGACAATCCTCAATCTGTGTCCTGATAATCCTCAAAATGTGCCCTTGTTAATCATCAATCTGTGTCCCTGATAATCCTCAATCTGTGTCCCTGATTATCCTCAATCTGTGTCCCTGATAATCCTTAACCTGTGTACCTGATAATCCTCAATCTGTGTCTCTGATAATCCTCAATCTGTGTCCCCAATAATCCTCAGTCTGTGTCCTGATAACCTCATCTGTGTCCCTGATAATCCTCAATCTGTGTCCCAGATAATCCTCAAACTGTGTCCCTGATAATCCTTAATCTGTGTACCTGATAATCCTCAATCTGTGTCTCTGATAATCCTCAATCTATGTCCCCAATAATCCTCAGTCTATGTCCTGATAACCTCATCTGTGTCCCTGATAATCCGCAATCTGTGTCCCAGATAATCCGCAATCTGTGTCCTGATAATCCTCATTCTGTGTCCTGATCTTCCTCAATCTGTGTCCTGATAATCTTCAATCTGCGTCCCTGATAATCCTCAATCTGTGTCCTGATAATCCTCTATCTGTGCCCCTGATAATCCTCAATCTGTGCCCTTGTTAATCCTCAATATGTGCCCCTGATAATCCTCAATCTGTGTCCCTGATAATACGCAAACTGTGTCCTGATAATCCTCAATCTGTGTCACTGATAATCCTCAATCTGTCTCACTGATGATCTTCAGTCTGTGTTCTGATAATCCTCAAGCTGTCTCCTGCTATTCCTCAATCTGTGACCTGATGGTCACAATCTGTGTCCCCAATTATCCTCAATCTGTGTCCCTGATAATCCTCAATCTGTGTCCCTGATAATCCTCAATCTGTGTCCCTGATAATCCTCAATCTGTGTCCCTGATAATCCTCAATCTGTGTCCTTGATACACCTCAATCTGTGTCCCTGATAATCCTCAATCTGTGCCCTTGTTAATCATCAATCAGTGTCCCTATTAATCCTCAATCTCTGTCCCTGATAATCCTTAATCTGTGTCCTTGATAATCCTCAATCTGTGTCCCTCATAATACTCAATCTGTGTCCCTGATAATCCACAATCTGTGTCCCTAATAATCCTCAATCTGTGTCCCTGATAATCCTCAATCTGTGTCCCTCATAATCCTCAATCTGTGTCCCTGATAATCCTCAATCTGTGTCCCTCATAATACTCAATCTGTGTCACCTGATAACCCTCAAACTGTGTCCCTAATAATCCTCAATCTGTGCCCTTGTTAATCCTCCATCTGTGTCCCTGATAATCCTCAATCTGTGTTCCTGATAATCTTCGATCTGTGTCCCTGATAATCCTCAATCTGGGTCCTTGATAATCCTGAATCTGTGTCCCTGGTAATCCTCAATCTGTGTCCCTGATAATCCTCAATCTGTGTCTCTGATAATCCTCAATCTATGTCCCCAATAATCCTCAATCTGTGTTCTGATGACCTCATCTGTGTCCCTATAATCCGCAATCTGTGTCCCTCATAATCCTCAATCTGTGTCCTGATAATTCTCATTCTCTGCCTTATCTTCCTCAATCTGTGTCCTGATAATCTTCAATCTGTGTCCCTGATAATCCTCAATCTGTGCCATTGTTAATCCTCAATCTGTGCCCCTGATAATCCTCAATCTCTCTCCTGATAATCCTCAATCTGTGCCCTGATGGTCACTATCCATGTCCCCAATTATCCTCAAACTGTATCCCTGACAATCCTCAATCTGTGTCGCTGATAATCCTCAATCTGTGTCCCTGATAATCCTCAATCTGTGTCCCTGATAGTTCTCAATCTGTGTCCCTGATAATCCTCAATCTGTGTCCTTGATAATCCTCAATCTGTGTCCCTGATAATCCTCAATCTGTGTCCTAATAATCCTCAATCTGTGCCCTTGTTGATCATCAATCTGTGTGTCCCTGATAATCCTCAATCTGTGTCCCTGATAATCCTCAATCCGTGTCCCGGATAAACCTCAATCTGTGCCCTTGTTAATCATCAATCAGTGTCCCTATTAATCCTCAATCTCTGTCCCTGATAATCCTTAATCTGTGTCCTTGATAATCCTCAATCTGCGTCCCTGCTAATCCTCATTCTGTGTCCCTGATAATCCTCAATCTGTGTCCCTGATGATCCTCAATCTCTGTCCCTCATAATACTCAATCTGTGTCCCTGAAAATCCTTAATCTGTGTCCCTGATAATCCTCAATCTGTGTCCTTGATAATGCTCAATCTGGGTCCCTGATAATCCTCAATCTGTGTCCCTGATAATCCTCAATCTGTGTCCCTCATAATACTCAATCTGTGTCCCTGATTATCCTCAATCTGTGTCCCTGATAGTTCTCAATCTGTGTCCCTGATAATCCTCAATCTGTGTCCCTGATAACCCTCAATCACTGTCCCTGATAATCCTCAATCTGTGTCCTGACAATCCTCAATCTGTGTCTCTGATAATCCTCAATCTATGTCCCCAATAATCCTCAATCTGTGTTCTGATAACCTCATCTGTGTCCCTATAATCCGCAATCTGTGTCCCTCATAATCCTCAATCTGTGTCCTGATAATCCTCATTCTCTGTCCTTATCTTCCTCAATCTGTGTCCTGATAATCTTCAATCTGTGTCCCTGATAATCCTCAATCTGTGTCCTGATAATCCTCTATCTGTGCCCCTGATAATCCTCAATCTGTGCCATTGTTAATCCACAACCTGTGCCCCTGATAATCCTCATTCTGTCTCCTGATAATCCTCAATCTGTGCCCTGATGGTCACTATCCATGTCCCCAATTATCCTCAAACTGTATCCCTGATAATCCTCAATCTGTGTCCCTGATAATCCTCAATCTGTGTCCCTGATAATCCTCAATCTGTGTCCCCGAGAATCTTCAATCTGTGTCCCAGATAATCCTCAATCTGTGTCCCTGATAGTTCTCAATCTGTGTCCCTGATAATCCTCAATCTGTGTCCTTGATAATCCTCAATCTGTGTCCTAATAATCTTCAATCTGTGCCCTTGTTGATCATCAATCTGTGTGTCCCTGATAATCCTCAATCTGTGTCCCTGATCATTCTCAATCTGTTTCCCTGATAATCCTCAATCTGTGTCCTTCATAATCCTCAATCTGTGCCCCTGATAATCCTCAATCCGTGTCCCGGATAAACCTCAATCTGTGCCCTTGTTAATCATCAATCAGTGTCCCTATTAATCCTCAATCTCTGTCCCTGATAATCCTTAATCTGTGTCCTTGATAATCCTCAATCTGCGTCCCTGCTAATCCTCATTCTGTGTCCCTGATAATCCTCAATCTGTGTCCCTGATGATCCTCAATCTGTGTCCCTGATAATCCTCAATCTGTGTCCCTAATAATCCTCAATCTGTGTCCCTGATAATCCTCAAACTGTGTCCCTAATAATCCTCAATCTGTGCCCTTGTTAATCCTCCATCTGTGTCCCTGATAATCCTCAATCTGTGTTCCTGATAATCTTCAATCTGTGTCCCTGATAGTTCTCAATCTGTGTCCCTGATAATCCTCAATCTGTGTCCTGATAATCCTCAATCTGTGTCCCTGATAATCCTCAATCTGTGTCCCGAAAAAACCTCAATCTTTGTCCCTGATAATCCTTAATCTGTGTCCCTGACAATACTCACTCCGTGTCCCAGATACACCTCAATCTGTGTCCCTGATCATCCTTGAACTGTGTTCCTGATAGTCCTCAGTCTCTGACACTGATGATCTTCAATCTGTGTTCTGATAATCCTCAGTCTGTGTCACTGATAATCTTCAGTGTGTGTCCATGATAATCCTCAATCTGTGTCCTGGTAATCCTCAATCTGTCTCCTGATAATCCTCAATCTGTGCCCTGATAGTCTCAATCTGAGTCCCCAATAATCCTAAATCTGTGCCCTTGATAATCCTCAAACTGTGTCCCTGATAATCCTCAATCTGTGTCCTTAATAATCATCAATTTGTGTCCCTGATAATCCTCAATCTGTGTCCCTCATAATACTCAATCTGTGTCCCTGATAATCCTCAATCTGTGTCCCTGATAATCCTCAATCCGTGTCCCTGATATTCCTCAATCTGTGTCCTTGATAATCCGCAATCTTTGTCCCTGATAATCCTCAAACTGTGCCCTTGTTAATCATCAATCTGTGTCCCTATTAATCCTCAATCTGTGTCCCTGATAATCCTCAATCTGTGTCCTTGATAATCCTCAATCTGTGTCCCTGATAATCCTCAATCTGTGTCCCTGATTATCCTCAATCTGTGTCCCTGATAGTTCTCAATCTGTGTCCCTGATAATCCTCAATCTGTGTCCCTGATAACCCTCAATCACTGTCCCTGATAATCCTCAATCTGTGTCCTGATAATCCTCAACCTGTGTCTCTGATAAGCCTCAATCTATGTCCCCAATAATCCTCAATCTGTGTTCTGACAACCTCATCTGTGTCCCCATAATCCGCAATCTGTGTCCCTCATAATCCTCAATCTGTGTCCTGATAATCCTCATTCTCTGTCCTTATCTTCCTCAATCTGTGTCCTGATTATCTTCAATCTGTGTCCCTGATAATCCTCAATCTGTGTCCTGATAATCCTCTATATCTGCCCCTGATAATCCTCAATCTGTGCCATTGTTAATCCTCAATCTGTGCCACTGATAATCCTCAATCTGTGTCCCTGATAATCCTCAGTCTGTGTCACTGATGATCTTCTGTCTGTGTTCTGATAATCCTCAATCTGTCTCCTGATAATCCTCAATCTGTGCCCTGGTGGTCACTATCCGTGTCCCCAATTATCCTCAATCTGTATCCCTGATAATCCTCAATCTGTGTCCCTGATAATCCTCAATCTGCGTCCCTGATAATCCTCAAACTGTGTCCCCGAGAATCTTCAATCTGTGTCCCAGATAATCCTCAATCTGTGTCCTGATAATCCTCTATCTGTGCCCCTGATAATCCTCAATCTCTGCCATTGTTAATCCTCAATCTGTGACCCTGATAATCCTCAATCTGTGCCCTTGTTAATCATCAATCAGTGTCCCTATTAATCCTCAATCTCTGTCCTTGATAATCCTCAATCTTTGTCCATGATGATCCTCAATATGTGCCCTTGTTAATCATCAATCTGTGTCCCTGATAATCCTCAATCTTTGTCCCTGATAATACTCAATCTGTGTCCAAGATTATCCTCAATCTGTGTCCTTGATAATCCTCAATCTGTGTCCCTGTTAATCCTCAATCTGTGTCCCTGATAATCCTCAATCTGTGTCCCGGATGAACCTGAATGTGTGTCCCTGATAATGCTTAATCTGTGTCCCAGATAATCCTCAATCCGTGTCCCAGATAAACCTCAATCTGTGTCCCTGGTAATCCTTAACCTGTGTCCCTGATAATCCTCAATCTGTGTCCCTGATAATCCTCAATCTGTGCCCCTGATAATCCTCAATATGTGCACCCGATAATCTTCAATCTGCGTCCCCAATAATCCTCAATCTGTGCCCTGATAATCCTAAATCTGTAACCCTGATAATCCTCAGTCTGTGTCCTTCGTAATCCTCAACATGTGTCCTGATAATCCTCAAACTGTGCCCTTGGTAATCCTCAATATGTGACCTTGATAATCATCAATCTGTGTCCCCAATAATCCGCAATCTGTGTCCCTGATAATCCTCAATCTGTGCCCTTGTTAGTCATCAATTTGTGCCCCTGATAATCCTCAAACTGCGCGCTTGTTAATCCTCAATCTGTACCCCTGATAATCCTCAATCTGTGTCCCTGATAATCCACAAGCTGTGTCCCTGATAATCCTCAATCTGTGCCCTTGTTAATCATCAATCTGTGTCCCTGTTAATCCTCAATCAGTGTCCCTGATAATCCTCATTCTGTGTCCCTGATAATCCTCAATCTGTGCCCCTGATAATTCTCAATCTGTGTCCTTGATAATCCTCCATCTGTGTCCCTGATAATCCTTAATCTGAGTCCCTGATAATCCTCAATCTGTGTCCCTGATAATCCTCAATCTGTGTCCCTGATAATCCTCAATCTGTGCCCCTGATAATCCTCAATCTGTGCCCTTGTTAATCCTCAATCTGTGTCCCTGTTAATCCTCAATCTGTGTCCCTGATAATCCTCAATCTGTGCCACTGATAATCCTCAATCTGTGCCCTTGTTAATCCTCAATCTGTGTCCCTGTTAATCCTCAATCTGTGTCCCTGATAATCCTCATTCTGTCTCCCTGATAATCCTCAATCTGTGCCTCTGATAATTCTCAATCTGTGTCCCTGATAATCCTCAATCTGTGTCCTTGATAATTCTCCATCCGTGTCCCAGATAATCCTCAATCTGTGTCCCTGATCGTTCTCAATCTGTGTCCCTCTTAATCCTCAATCTGAGTCCCTGATAATTCTCAATCTGTGTCCCTGATAATCCTCAATCTGTGTCGCTGATAATCCTCAATCTGTGTCCCTAGTAATCCTCAAACTGTGTCGTTAATAATCCTCAATCTGGGTCCTTGGTAATCCTCAATCTTTGCCCCTGATAATCCTCAATCTGTGCCCTTGTTATTCATCAATCTGTGTCCCTGTTAATCCTCAATCTGTGTCCCTGATAATCCTCAATTTGTGTCCCTTATAATCCTCAATCTGTGTCCCTGATAGTTCTCAATCTGTGTCTCTGATAATCCTCAATCTGTGTCGCTGATAATCCTTAATCTGTGTCCCTGACAATCCTCAATCTGTGTCCTGATAATCCTCAAAATGTGCCCTTGTTAATCATCAATCTGTGTCCCTGATAATCCTCAATCTGTGTCCCTGATTATCTTCAATCTGTGTCCCTGATAATCCTTAATCTGTGTCCCTGATAATCCTCAATCTGTGTCTCTGATAATCCTCAATCTATGTCCCCAATAATCCTCAGTCTGTGTCCTGATAACCTCATCTGTGTCCCTGATAATCCGCAATCTGTGTCCTGATAGTCCTCATTCTGTGTCCTGATCTGCCTCAATCTGTGTCCTGATAATCTTCAATCTGCGTCCCTGATAATCCTCAATCTGTGTCCTGATAATCCTCTATCTGTGCCCCTGATAATCCTCAATCTGTGCCCTTGTTAATCCTCAATCTGTGCCCCTGATAATCCTCAATCTGTGTCCCTGATAATACGCAAACTGTATCCTGATAATCCTCAATCTGTGTCACTGATAATCCTCAATCTGTCTCACTGATGATCTTCAGTCTGTGTTCTGATAATCCTCAAGCTGTCTCCTGCTATTCCTCAATATGTGACCTGATGGTGACAATCTGTGTCCCCAATTATCCTCAATCTGTGTCCCTGATAATCCTCAATCTGTGTCCCTGATAATCCTCAATCTGTGCCCCGGTTAATCCTCAATCTGTGTCCTTCATAATCCTCAATCTGTGCCCCTGTTAATCCTCAATCCGTGTCCCTGATAATCCTCAATCTGTGCCCTTGTTAATCATCAATCAGTGTCCCTATTAATCCTCAATCTCTGTCCCTGATAATCCTTAATCTGTGTCCTTGATAATCCTCAATCTGTGTCCCTGATAATCCTCAAACTGTGTCCCTGATAATCCTCAATCTGTGTCCCTGATAATCCTCAATCTGTGTCCCCGACAATCTTCAATCTGTGTCCCAGATAATCCTCAATCTGTGTCCCTGATTGTTCTCAATCAGTGTCCCTGATAATCCTCAACCTGTGTCCCTGATAGTTTTCAATTTGTGTCCCTGATAATCCTCAATCTGTGTCCCTGATAATCCTCAATCTGTGTCCGTGATAATCCTCAATCTGTGTCCTAATAATCTTCATTCTGTGCCCTTGTTGATCATCAATCTGTGTCCCTGATAACCCTCAATCTGTGTCCCTGATCATTCTCAATCTGTGTCCCTGATAATCCTCAATCTGTGTCCTGATAATCCTCTATCTGTGCCCCTGATAATCCTCAATCCATGTCCCGAATAAACCTCAATCTGTGCCCTTGTTAATCATCAATCAGTGTCCCTATTAATCCTCAATCTCTGTCCCTGATAATCCTTAATCTGTGTCCTTGATAATCCTCAATCTGTGTCCCTGATAATCCTCAATCTGTGTCCCTGATAATCCTCAATCTGTCTCCCTGATTATCCTCAATCTGTATCCCTGATTATCCTCAATCTGTATCCCTGATAATCCTCAATCTGTGTCCCTGATAATCCTCAATCTGTGTCCCTGATAATCCTCAATCTGTGTCCCTGAGAATCTTCAATCTGTGTCAAAGATAATCCTCAATCTGTGTCCCTGATAGTTCTCAATCTGTGTCCCTAATAATCCTCAATATGTGTCCCTGATCATTCTCAAACTGTGTCCCTGATAATCCTCAATCTGTGTCCTTCATAATCCTCAATCTGTGCCCCTGATAATCCTCAATCCGTGTCCCGGATAAACCTCAATCTGTGCCCTTGTTAATCATCAATCAGTGTCCCTATTAATCCTCAATCTCTGTCCCTGATAATCCTTAATCTGTGTCCTTGATAATCCTCCATCTGTGTCCCTGATAATCCTCAATCTGTGTCCCTGATCCTCAATCTGTGTCCCTGATAATCCTCAATCTGTGTCCCCGATTATCCTCAATCTGTATCCCTGATAATCCTCAATCTGTGTCCCAGATAGTTCTCAATCTGTGTCCCCAACAATCCTCAATCTGTGTCCCTCATCATTCTCAAACTGTGTCCCTGATAATCCTCAATCTGTGTCCTTCATACTCCTCAATCTGTGCCCCTGATAATCCTCAAACCGTGTCCCGGATAAACCTCAATCTGTGCCCTTGTTAATCATCAATCATTGTCCCTATTAATCTTCAATCTCTGTCCCTGATAATCCTTAATCTGAGTCCTTGATAATCCTCAATCTGTGTCCCTGATAATCCTCAATCTGTGTCCCCGAGAATCTTCAATCTGTGTCCCAGATAATCCTCATTCTGTGTCCCTGATAATCCTCAATCTGTGTCCCTGATAGTTCTCAATTTGTGTCCCTGATAATCCTCAATCTGTGTCCCTGATAATCCTCAATCTGTGTCCCTGATAATCCTCAATCTGTGCCCTTTTTAATCATCAATCTGTGTCCCTCTTAATCCTCAATCTGAGTCCCTGATAATTCTCAATCTGTGTCCCTGATAATCCTCAATCTGTGTTGGTGATAATCCTCAATCTGTGTCCCTATTAATCCTCAAACTGTGTCGTTAATAATCCTCAATCTGTGTCGTTAATAATCCTCAATCTGTGTCCCTGATAATCCTCAATCTGTGTCCCTGATAATCCTCAAATTCTGTCCCTGATAATCCTCAATCTGTGTCCCTAATAATCCTCAATCTGTGTCCCTGATAATCCTCAATCTGTGTCCCTCATAATACTCAATCTGTGTCCCTGATTATCCTCAATCTGTGTCCCTGATAGTTCTCAATCTGTGTCCCTGATAATCCTCAATCTGTGTCCCTCATAAGACTCAATCTGTGCCCCTGATAATCCTCAATCTGTGTCGCAGATAATCCTTAATCTGTGTCCCTGACAATCCTCAATCTGTGTCCTGATAATCCTCAAAATGTGCCCTTGTTAATCATCAATCTGTGTCCCTGATAATCCTCAATCTGTGTCCCTGATTATCCTCAATCTGTGTCCCTGATAATCCTTAACCTGTGTACCTGATAATCCTCAATCTGTGTCTCTGATAATCCTCAATCTGTGTCCCCAATAATCCTCAGTCTGTGTCCTGATAACCTCATCTGTGTCCCTGATAATCCTCAATCTGTGTCCCAGATAATCCTCAAACTGTGTCCCTGATAATCCTTAATCTGTGTACCTGATAATCCTCAATCTGTGTCTCTGATAATCCTCAATCTATGTCCCCAATAATCCTCAGTCTATGTCCTGATAACCTCATCTGTGTCCCTGATAATCCGCAATCTGTGTCCCAGATAATCCGCAATCTGTGTCCTGATAATCCTCATTCTGTGTCCTGATCTTCCTCAATCTGTGTCCTGATAATCTTCAATCTGCATCCCTGATAATCCTCAATCTGTGTCCTGATAATCCTCTATCTGTGCCCCTGATAATCCTCAATCTGTGCCCTTGTTAATCCTCAATATGTGCCCCTGATAATCCTCAATCTGTGTCCCTGATAATACGCAAACTGTGTCCTGATAATCCTCAATCTGTGTCACTGATAATCCTCAATCTGTCTCACTGATGATCTTCAGTCTGTGTTCTGATAATCCTCAAGCTGTCTCCTGCTATTCCTCAATCTGTGACCTGATGGTCACAATCTGTGTCCCCAATTATCCTCAATCTGTGTCCCTGATAATCCTCAATCTGTGTCCCTGATAATCCTCAATCTGTGTCCCTGATAATCCTCAATCTGTGTCCCTGATAATCCTCAATCTGTGTCCTTGATACACCTCAATCTGTGTCCCTGATAATCCTCAATCTGTGCCCTTGTTAATCATCAATCAGTGTCCCTATTAATCCTCAATCTCTGTCCCTGATAATCCTTAATCTGTGTCCTTGATAATCCTCAATCTGTGTCCCTCATAATACTCAATCTGTGTCCCTGATAATCCACAATCTGTGTCCCTAATAATCCTCAATCTGTGTCCCTGATAATCCTCAATCTGTGTCCCTCATAATCCTCAATCTGTGTCCCTGATAATCCTCAATCTGTGTCCCTCATAATACTCAATCTGTGTCACCTGATAACCCTCAAACTGTGTCCCTAATAATCCTCAATCTGTGCCCTTGTTAATCCTCCATCATCTGTGTTCCTGATAATCTTCGATCTGTGTCCCTGATAGTTCTCAATCTGTGTCCCTGATAATCCTCAATCTGTGTCCTGATAATCCTCAATCTGTGTCCCTGATAATCCTCAATCTGGGTCCTTGATAATCCTGAATCTGTGTCCCTGGTAATCCTCAATCTGTGTCCCTGATAATCCTCAATCTGTGTCTCTGATAATCCTCAATCTATGTCCCCAATAATCCTCAATCTGTGTTCTGATGACCTCATCTGTGTCCCTATAATCCGCAATCTGTGTCCCTCATAATCCTCAATCTGTGTCCTGATAATCCTCATTCTCTGCCTTATCTTCCTCAATCTGTGTCCTGATAATCTTCAATCTGTGTCCCTGATAATCCTCAATCTGTGCCATTGTTAATCCTCAATCTGTGCCCCTGATAATCCTCAATCTCTCTCCTGATAATCCTCAATCTGTGCCCTGATGGTCACTATCCATGTCCCCAATTATCCTCAAACTGTATCCCTGACAATCCTCAATCTGTGTCGCTGATAATCCTCAATCTGTGTCCCTGATAATCCTCAATCTATGTCCCCGAGAATCTTCAATCTGTGTCCCAGATAATCCTCAATCTGTGTCCCTGATAGTTCTCAATCTGTGTCCCTGATAATCCTCAATCTGTGTCCTTGATAATCCTCAATCTGTGTCCCTGATAATCCTCAATCTGTGTCCTAATAATCCTCAATCTGTGCCCTTGTTGATCATCAATCTGTGTGTCCCTGATAATCCTCAATCTGTGTCCCTGATAATCCTCAATCCGTGTCCCGGATAAACCTCAATCTGTGCCCTTGTTAATCATCAATCAGTGTCCCTATTAATCCTCAATCTCTGTCCCTGATAATCCTTAATCTGTGTCCTTGATAATCCTCAATCTGCGTCCCTGCTAATCCTCATTCTGTGTCCCTGATAATCCTCAATCTGTGTCACTGATGATCCTCAATCTGTGTCCCTGATAATCCTCAATCTCTGTCCCTCATAATACTCAATCTGTGTCCCTGAAAATCCTCAATCTGTGTCCCTGATAATCCTCAATCTGTGTCCTTGATAATGCTCAATCTGGGTCCCTGATAATCCTCAATCTGTGTCCCTGATAATCCTCAATCTGTGTCCCTCATAATACTCAATCTGTGTCCCTGATTATCCTCAATCTGTGTCCCTGATAGTTCTCAATCTGTGTCCCTGATAATCCTCAATCTGTGTCCCTGATAACCCTCAATCACTGTCCCTGATAATCCTCAATCTGTGTCCTGACAATCCTCAATCTGTGTCTCTGATAATCCTCAATCTATGTCCCCAATAATCCTCAATCTGTGTTCTGATAACCTCATCTGTGTCCCTATAATCCGCAATCTGTGTCCCTCATAATCCTCAATCTGTGTCCTGATAATCCTCATTCTCTGTCCTTATCTTCCTCAATCTGTGTCCTGATAATCTTCAATCTGTGTCCCTGATAATCCTCAATCTGTGTCCTGATAATCCTCTATCTGTGCCCCTGATAATCCTCAATCTGTGCCATTGTTAATCCTCAACCTGTGCCCCTGATAATCCTCATTCTGTCTCCTGATAATCCTCAATCTGTGCCCTGATGGTCACTATCCATGTCCCCAATTATCCTCAAACTGTATCCCTGATAATCCTCAATCTGTGTCCCTGATAATCCTCAATCTGTGTCCCTGATAATCCTCAATCTGTGTCCCCGAGAATCTTCAATCTGTGTCCCAGATAATCCTCAATCTGTGTCCCTGATAGTTCTCAATCTGTGTCCCTGATAATCCTCAATCTGTGTCCTTGATAATCCTCAATCTGTGTCCCTGATAATCCTCAATCTGTGTCCTAATAATCTTCAATCTGTGCCCTTGTTGATCATCAATCTGTGTGTCCCTGATAATCCTCAATCTGTGTCCCTGATCATTCTCAATCTGTGTCCCTGATAATCCTCAATCTGTGTCCTTCATAATCCTCAATCTGTGCCCCTGATAATCCTCAATCCGTGTCCCGGATAAACCTCAATCTGTGCCCTTGTTAATCATCAATCAGTGTCCCTATTAATCCTCAATCTCTGTCCCTGATAATCCTTAATCTGTGTCCTTGATAATCCTCAATCTGCGTCCCTGCTAATCCTCATTCTGTGTCCCTGATAATCCTCAATCTGTGTCCCTGATGATCCTCAATCTGTGTCCCTGATAATCCTCAATCTGTGTCCCTAATAATCCTCAATCTGTGTCCCTGATAATCCTCAATCTGTGTCCCTCATAATACTCAATCTGTGTCCCTGATAATCCTCAAACTGTGTCCCTAATAATCCTCAATCTGTGTCCTGATAATCCTCAATCTGTGTCCCTGATAATCCTCAATCTGTGTCCCGAAAAAACCTCAATCTTTGTCCCTGATAATCCTTAATCTGTGTCCCTGACAATACTCACTCCGTGTCCCAGATACACCTCAATCTGTGTCCCTGATCATCCTTGAACTGTGTTCCTGATAGTCCTCAGTCTCTGACACTGATGATCTTCAATCTGTGTTCTGATAATCCTCAGTCTGTGTCACTGATAATCTTCAGTGTGTGTCCATGATAATCCTCAATCTGTGTCCTGGTAATCCTCAATCTGTCTCCTGATAATCCTCAATCTGTGCCCTGATAGTCTCAATCTGAGTCCCCAATAATCCTAAATCTGTGCCCTTGATAATCCTCAAACTGTGTCCCTGATAATCCTCAATCTGTGTCCTTAATAATCATCAATTTGTGTCCCTGATAATCCTCAATCTGTGTCCCTCATAATACTCAATCTGTGTCCCTGATAATCCTCAATCTGTGTCCCTGATAATCCTCAATCCGTGTCCCTGATATTCCTCAATCTGTGTCCTTGATAATCCGCAATCTTTGTCCCTGATAATCCTCAAACTGTGCCCTTGTTAATCATCAATCTGTGTCCCTATTAATCCTCAATCTGTGTCCCTGATAATCCTCAATCTGTGTCCTTGATAATCCTCAATCTGTGTCCCTGATAATCCTCAATCTGTGTCCCTGATTATCCTCAATCTGTGTCCCTGATAGTTCTCAATCTGTGTCCCTGATAATCCTCAATCTGTGTCCCTGATAACCCTCAATCACTGTCCCTGATAATCCTCAATCTGTGTCCTGATAATCCTCAACCTGTGTCTCTGATCAGCCTCAATCTATGTCCCCAATAATCCTCAATCTGTGTTCTGACAACCTCATCTGTGTCCCCATAATCCGCAATCTGTGTCCCTCATAATCCTCAATCTGTGTCCTGATAATCCTCATTCTCTGTCCTTATCTTCCTCAATCTGTGTCCTGATTATCTTCAATCTGTGTCCCTGATAATCCTCAATCTGTGTCCTGATAATCCTCTATATCTGCCCCTGATAATCCTCAATCTGTGCCATTGTTAATCCTCAATCTGTGCCACTGATAATCCTCAATCTGTGTCCCTGATAATCCTCAGTCTGTGTCACTGATGATCTTCTGTCTGTGTTCTGATAATCCTCAATCTGTCTCCTGATAATCCTCAATCTGTGCCCTGATGGTCACTATCCGTGTCCCCAATTATCCTCAATCTGTATCCCTGATAATCCTCAATCTGCGTCCCTGATAATCCTCAATCTGCGTCCCTGATAATCCTCAATCTGTGTCCCCGAGAATCTTCAATCTGTGTCCCAGATAATCCTCAATCTGTGTCCTGATAATCCTCTATCTGTGCCCCTGATAATCCTCAATCTCTGCCATTGTTAATCCTCAATCTGTGACCCTGATAATCCTCAATCTGTGTCCCTGATAATCCTCAGTCTGTGTCACTGATGATCTTCTGTCTGTGTTCTGATAATCCTCAATCTGTCTCCTGATAATCCTCAATCTGTGCCCTGATGGTCACTATCCGTGTCCCCAATTATCCTCAATCTGTATCCCTGATAATCCTCAATCTGTGTCCCTAATAATCCTCAATCTGTGTCCCCGAGAATCTTCAATCTGTGTCCCAGATAATCCTCAATCTGTGTCCCTGATAGTTCTCAATCTGTGTCCCTGATAATCCTCAATCTGTGTCCTTGATAATCCTCAATCTGTGTCCGTGATAATCCTCAATCTGTGTCCTAATAATCTTCAATCTGTGCCGTTGTTGATCGTCAATCTGTGTCCCTGGTAATCCTCAATCTGTGTCCCTGATCATTCTCAATCTGTGCCCCTGATAATCCTCAATCTGTGTCCTTCATAATCCTCAATCTGTGCCCCTGATAATCCTCAATCCGTGTCCCGGATAAACCTCAATCTGTGCCCTTGTTAATCATCAATCAGTGTCCCTATTAATCCTCAATCTCTGTCCCTGATAATCCTTAATCTGTGTCCTTGATAATCCTCAAACTGTGTCCCTGATAATCCTCAATCTGTGTCCCTGATAATCCTCAATCTGTGTCCCTCATAATACTCAATCTGTGTCCCTGATAATCCTCAATCTGTGTCCCTGATAATCCTCAATCTGTGTCCCTGATAATCCTCAATCTGTGTCCCTGATAATCCTCAATCTGTGTCCCTCATAATACTCAATCTGTGTCCCTGATAATCCTCAAACTGTGTCCCTAATAATCCTCAATCTGTGCCCTTGTTAATCCTCCATCTGTGTCCATGATAATCCTCAATCTCTGTTCCTGATAATCTTCAATCTGTGTCCCTGATAGTTCTCAATCTGTGTCCCTGATAATCCTCAATCTGTGTCCTTATAATCCTCAATCTGTGTCCCTGATAATCCTCAATCTGGGTCCTTGATAATCCTGAATCTGTGTCCTTTAAAATCCTCAATCTGTGTCCCGAATAAACCTCAATCTGTGTCCCTGATAATCCTTAATCTGTGTCCCTGACAATACTCACTCCGTGTCCCAGATACACCTCAATCTGTGTCCCTGATCATCCTTGAACTGTGTTCCTGATAGTCCTCAGTCTCTGATACTGATGATCTTCAATCTGTGTTCTGATAATCCTCAGTTTGTGTCACTGATAATCTTCAGTGTGTGTCCATGATAATCCTCAATCTGTGTCCTGGTAATCCTCAATCTGTCTCCTGATAATCCTCAATCTGTGCCCTGATAGTCTCAATCTGAGTCCCCAATAATCCTAAATCTGTGTCCTTGATAATCCTCAAACTGTGTCCCTGATAATCGTCAATCAGTGTCCTTAATAATCATCAATTTGTGTCCCTGATAATCCTCAATCTGTGTCCCTGATAATCCTCAATCTGTGTCCCTCATAATATTCAATCTGTGTCCCTGATAATCCTCAATCTGTGTCCCTGATCATCCTCAATCTGTGTCCCTGATAATCCTCAATCTGTGTCCTTGATAATCCTCAATCTTTGTCCCTGATAATCCTCAATCTGTGCCCTTGTTAATCATCAATCTGTGTCCCTATTAATCCTCAATCTGTGTCCCTGATAATCCTCAATCTGTGTCCTTGATAATCCTCAAACTGTGTCCCTGATAATCCTCAATCTGTGTCCCTCATAATCCTCAATCTGTGTCCCTCATAATACTCAATCTGTGTCCTGATAGTTCTCAATCTGTGTCCCTGATAATCCTCAATCTGTGTCCTGATAATCCTCAATCTGTGTCTCTGATAAGCCTCAATTTATGTCCCCAATAATCCTCAATCTGTGTTCTGATAACCTCATCTCTGTCCCTATAATCCGCAATCTGTGTCCCTCATAATCCTCAATCTGCGTCCCGGATAATCCTCAATCTGTGTCCCCGAGAATCTTCAATCTGTGTCCCAGATAATCCTCAATCTGTGTCCCTGATAGTTCTCAATCTGTGTCCCTGATAATCCTCAATCTGTGTCCTTGATAATCCTCAATCTGTGTCCCTGATAATCCTCAATCTGTGTCCTAATAATCTTCAATCTGCGCCCTTGTTGATCATCAATCTGTGTCCCTGATAATCCTCAATCTGTGTCCCTGATCATTCTCAATCTGTGTCCCTGATAATCCTCAATCTGTGTCCTTCATAATCCTCAATCTGTGCCCCTGATAATCCTCAATCCGTGTCCCGGATAAACCTCAATCTGTGTCCCTGATAATCCTCCATCTGTGTCCCTGATAATCCTTAATCTGTGTCCCTGATAATCCTCATCCTGTGACACTGATGATCGTCAATCTCTGTTCCGATAATCCTCAGTCTGTGTCTCTGATAATCTTCAGTGTGTGTCCTTGATAATCCTCAATCTGTGTCTTGGTAATCCTCTAACTGTCTCCTGATAATCCTCAATCTGTGCCCCGATGGTCTCAATCTGTCTCTCCAATTATCCTCAATCTGTGTCCCTGATAATCCTCAATCTGTGTCCCTGATAATCCTCATTCTGTGTCCTTGATAATCCTCAATCTTTGTCCATGATAATCCTCATACTGTGCCTTTGTTAGTCATCAATCTGTGCCCCTGATAATCCTCAAACTGTGCCCTTGTTAATCCTCAATCTGTGCCCCTGATAATCCTCAATCTGTGTCCCTGATAATCCTCAAGATGTGTCCCTCATAATACTCAATCTGTGTCCCTGATAATCCTCAATCTGTGTCCTGATAATCCTCAATCTGTGTCCTCTTAATCCTCTATCTGTGCCCCTGATAATCCTCAATCTGTGCCCTTGTTAATCCTCAATCTGTGCCCCTGATAATCCTCAATCTGTGTCCCTGATAATCCTCAATCTGTGTCACTGATGATCTTCAGTCTGTGTTCTGATAATCCTCAAGCTGTCTCCTGCTATTCCTCAATCTGTGACCTGATGGTCACAATCTGTGTCCCCAATTATCCTCAATCTGTGTCCCTGATAATCCTCAATCTGTGTCCCTGATAATCCTCAATCTGTGTCCCTGATAATCCTCAATCTGTGTCCCTGATAATCCTCAATCTGTGTCCCTCATAACACTCAATCTGTGTCCCTGATAATCCTCAATCTGTGTCCCTAATAATCCTCAATCTGTGTCCCTGATAATCCTCAATCTGTGTCCCTCATAATACTCAATCTGTGTCCCTGATAATCTTCAATCTGTGTCCCTGATAATCCTCAATCTGTGTCCCTGATAATCCTCAATCTGTGTCCCTCATAATACTCAATCTGTGTCCCTGATAATCCTCAAACTGTGTCCCTAATAATACTCAATCTCTGCCCTTGTTAATCCTCCATCTGTGTCCCTGATAATCCTCAATCTGTGTTCCTGATAATCTTCAATCTGTGTCCCTGATAGGTCTCAATCTGTGTCCCTGATAATCCTCAATCTGTATCCCTGATAATCCTCAATCTGGGTCCTTGATAATCCTGAATCTGTGTCCCTGATAATCCTCAATCTGTGTCCCTGATAATCCTCAATCTGTGTCCCGAATAAACCTCAATCTGTGTCCCTGATAATCCTTAATCTGTGTCCCTGACAATACTCACTCCGTGTCCCAGATACACCTCAATCTGTGTCCCTGATCATCCTTGAACTGTGTTCCTGATAGTCCTCAGTCTCTGACACTGATGATCTTCAATCTGTATTCTGATAATCCTCAGTCTGTGTCACTGATAATCTTCTCTGTGTGTCCATGATAATCCTCAATCTGTGTCCTGGTAATCCTCAATCTGTCTCCTGATAATCCTCAATCTGTGCCCTGATAGTCTCAATCTGAGTCCCCAATAATCCTAAATCTGTGTCCTTGATAATCCTCAAACTGTGTCCCTGATAATCCTCAATCTGTGTCCTTAATAATCATCAATTTGTGTCCCTGATAATCCTCAATCTGTGTCCCTGATAATCCTCAATCTGTGTCCCTCAAAATACTCAATCTGTGTCCCTGATAATCCTCAATCTGTGTCCTGGTAATCCTCAATCTGTCTCCTGATAATCCTCAATCTGTGCCCTGATAGTCTCAATCTGAGTCCCCAATAATCCTAAATCTGTGTCCTTGATAATCCTCAAACTGTGTCCCTGATAATCCTCAATCTGTGTCCTTAATAATCATCAATCTGTGTCCCTGATAATCCTCAATCTGTGTCCCTGATAATCCTCAATCTGTGTCCCTCAAAATACTCAATCTGTGTCCCTGATAATCCTCAATCTGTGTCCCTGATAATCCTCAGTCTGTGTCCTTGATAATCCTCAATCTTTGTCCCTGATAATCCTCAATCTGTGCCCTTGTTAATCATCAATCTGTGTCCCTATTAATCCTCCATCTGTGCCCCTGATAATCCTCAATCTGTGTCCTTGATAATCCTCAATCTGTGTCCCTGATAATCCTCAATCTGTGTCCCTGATAATCCTCAATCTGTGTCCCTCATAATACTCAATCTGTGTCCCTGATTTTCCTCAATCTGTGTCCCTGATAATCCTCAATCTCTGTCCCTGATAATCCTCAATCTCTGTCCCTGATAATCCTCAATCACTGTCCCTGATAATCCTCAATCACTGTCCCTGATAATCCTCAATCTGTGTCCTGATAATCCTCAATCTGTGTCTCTGATAATCCTCAATCTATGTCCCCAATAATCCTCAATCGGTGTTCTGATAACCTCATCCGTGTCCCTATAATCCGCAATCTGTGTCCCTCATAATCCTCAATGTGTGTCCTGATAATCCTCATTCTCTGTCCTCATCTTCCGCAATCTGTGTCCTGATAATCTTCAATCTGTGTCCCTGATAATCCTCAATCTGTGTCCTGATAATCCTCTATCTGTGCCCCTGATAATCCTCAATCTCTGCCATTGTAAATCCTCAATCTGTGACCCTGATAATCCTCAATCTGTGTCCCTGATAATCCTCAGTCTGTGTCACTGATGATCTTCTGTCTGTGTTCTGATAATCCTCAATCTGTCTCCTGATAATCCTCAATCTGTGCCCTGATGGTCACTATCCGTGTCCCCAATTATCCTCAATCTGTATCCCTGATAATCCTCAATCTGTGTCCCTAATAATCCTCAATCTGTGTCCCCGAGAATCTTCAACCTGTGTCCCAGATAATCCTCAATCTGTGTCCCTGATAGTTCTCAATCTGTGTCCCTGATAATCCTCAATCTGTGTCCTTGATAATCCTCAATCTGTGTCCGTGATAATCCTCAATCTGTGTCCTAATAATCTTCAATCTGTGCCCTTGTTGATCGTCAATCTGTGTCCCTGGTAATCCTCAATCTGTGTCCCTGATCATTCTCAATCTGTGCCCCTGATAATCCTCAATCTGTGTCCTTCATAATCCTCAATCTGTGCCCCTGATAATCCTCAATCCGTGTCCCGGATAAACCTCAATCTGTGCCCTTGTTAATCATCAATCAGTGTCCCTATTAATCCTCAATCTCTGTCCCTGATAATCCTTAATCTGTGTCCTTGATAATCCTCAAACTGTGTCCCTGATAATCCTCAATCTGTGTCCCTGATAATCCTCAATCTGTGTCCCTCATAATCCTCAATCTGTGTCCCTGATAATCCTCAATCTGTGTCCCTAATAATCCTCAATCTGTGTCCCTGATAATCCTCAATCTGTGTCCCTCATAATACTCAATCTGTGTCCCTGATAATCCTCAATCTGTGTCCCTGATAATCCTCAATCTGTGTCCCTGATAATCCTCAATCTGTGTCCCTCATAATACTCAATCTGTGTCCCTGATAATCCTCAAACTGTGTCCCTAATAATCCTCAATCTGTGCCCTTGTTAATCCTCCATCTGTGTCCATGATAATCCTCAATCTGTGTTCCTGATAATCTTCAATCTGTGTCCCTGATAGTTCTCAATCTGTGTCCCTGATAATCCTCAATCTGTGTCCTTATAATCCTCAATCTGTGTCCCTGATAATCCTCAATCTGGGTCCTTGATAATCCTGAATCTGTGTCCTTTAAAATCCTCAATCTGTGTCCCGAATAAACCTCAATCTGTGTCCCTGATAATCCTTAATCTGTGTCCCTGACAATACTCACTCCGTGTCCCAGATACACCTCAATCTGTGTCCCTGATCATCCTTGAACTGTGTTCTTGATAGTCCTCAGTCTCTGATACTGATGATCTTCAATCTGTGTTCTGATAATCCTCAGTCTGTGTCACTGATAATCTTCAGTGTGTGTCCATGATAATCCTCAATCTGTGTCCTGGTAATCCTCAATCTGTCTCCTGATAATCCGCAATCTGTGCCCTGATAGTCTCAATCTGAGTCCCCAATAATCCTAAATCTGTGTCCTTGATAATCCTCAAACTGTGTCCCTGATAATCGTCAATCAGTGTCCTTAATAATCATCAATTTGTGTCCCTGATAATCCTCAATCTGTGTCCCTGATAATCCTCAATCTGTGTCCTTGATAATCCTCAATCTTTGTCCCTGATAATCCTCAATCTGTGCCCTTGTTAATCATCAATCTGTGTCCCTATTAATCCTCAATCTGTGTCCCTGATAATCCTCAATCTGTGTCCTTGATAATCCTCAAACTGTGTCCCTGATAATCCTCAATCTGTGTCCCTATTAATCCTCAATCTGTGTCCCTGATAATCCTCAATCTGTGTCCTTGATAATCATCAATCTGTGTCCCTGATAATCCTCAATCTGTGTCCTAATAATCTTCAATCTGTGCCCTTGTTGATCATCAATTTGTGTCCCTGATAATCCTCAATCTGTGTCCCTGATCATTCTCAATCTGTGTCCCTGATAATCCTCAATCTGTGTCCTTCATAATCCTCAATCTGTGCCCCTGATAATCCTCAATCCGTGTCCTGGATAAACCTCAATCTGTGTACCTGATAATCCTCCATCTGTGTCCCTGATAATCCTCAATCCGTGTCCCAGATAAACCTCAATCTGTGTCCCTGATAATCCTTAATCTGTGTCCCTGATAATCCTCATCCTGTGACACTGATGATCTTCAATCTGTGTTCTGATAATCCTCAGTCTGTGTCTCTGATAATCTTCAGTGTGTGTCCTTGATAATCCTCAATCTGTGTCTTGGTAATCCTCTAACTGTCTCCTGATAATCCTCAATCTGTGCCCTGATGGTCTCAATCTGTGTCTCCAATAATCCTCAATCTGTGTCCCTGATAATCCTCAATCTGTGTCCCTGATAATCCTCATTCTGTGTCCTTGATAATCCTCAATCTTTGTCCATGATAATCCTCAATCTGTGCCTTTGTTAGTCTTCAATCTGTGCCCCTGATAATCCTCAAACTGTGCCCTTGTTAATCCTCAATCTGTGCCCCTGATAATCCTCAGTCTGTGTCATTGATAATCTTCAGTGTGTGTCCTTGATAATCCTCAATCTGTGTCTTGGTAATCCTCTAACTTTCTCCTGATAATCCTCAATCTGTGCCCTGATGGTCTCAATCTGTGTCTCCAATTATCCTCAATCTGTGTCCCTGATAATCCTCAATCTGTGCACTTGATAATCCTCAATCTGTGTCCCTGCTAATCCTCAATCTGTGTCCCTGATAATCCTCAATCTGTGTCCCGGATGAACCTGAATGTGTGTCCCTGATAATCCTTAATCTGTGTCCCGGATAATCCTCAATCCGTGTCCTGAATAAACATCAATCTGTGTCCCTGATAATCCTTAATCTGTGTCCCTGATAATCCTCAATCTGTGTCCCTGATAATCTCCAATCTGTGCCCCTGTTAATCCTCAATATGTGCACCCGATAATCTTCAATCTGAGTCCCCAATAATCCTCAATCTGTGTCCTGATAATCCTTAATCTGTAACCCTGATAATCCTCAGTCTGTGTCCTTCATAATCCTCAATCTGTGTCCTGATAATCCTCAAACTGTGCCCTTGTTAATCCTCAATCTGTGCCCTTGTTAGTCATCAATCTGTGCCCCTGATATTCCTCAAACTGTGCCCTTGTTAATCCTCCATCTGTGCCCCTGAGAATCCTCAATCTGTGCCCCTGATAATCCTCATTCTGTGTCCCTGATAATCCTCAATCTGCGCTCCTGATCATTCTCAATCTGTGTCCCTGATAATCCTCAATCTGTGTCCTTGATAATCCTCCATCTGTGTCCCTGATAATCCTCAATCTGAGTCCCTGATAATCCTCAATCTTTGTCCTTGTGAATCATCAATCTGTTTCCCTGTTATTCCTCAATCTGTGTCCCTGATAATCCTCAATCTGTGTCCTTGATAATCATCAATATGTGTCCCTCATAATCCTCAATCTGTGTCCCTGATAATACGCAATCTGTGTCCCTGATAATCCTCAATCTGTGTCCCTGATAATCCTCAATCCTTGTCCCTGATAATCCTCAATCTGTGTCCTTAATAATCATCAATCTGTGTCCCTGATAATCCTGAATCTGTGTCCCTGATAATCCTCAATCTGTGTCCCTCATTATGCTCAATCTGTGTCCCTGATAATCCTCAATCTGTGTCCCTGATAATCCTCAATCTGTGTCCCTGATAATCCTCAGTCTGTGTCCTTGATAATCCTCAATCTTTGTCCCTGATAATCCTCAATCTGTGCCCTTGTTAATCATCAATCTGTGTCCCTATTAATCCTCAATCTGCGTCCCTGATAATCCTCAATCTGTGTCCTTGATAATCCTCAATCTGTGTCTCTGATAATCCTCAATCTGTGTCCCTGATAATCCTCAATCTGTGTCCCTCATAATACTCAATCTGTGTCCCTGATTATCCTCAATCTGTTTCCCTGATAGTTCTCAATCTGTGTCCCTGATAATCCTCAATCTGTGTCCTGATAATCCTCAAACTGTACTCTTGTTAATCATCAATCTGTGTCCCTGTTAATCCTGAATCTGTGTTCTGATAATCCTCAATCTGTGCCATTGTTAACCCTTAATCTGTGCCCCTGATAATCCTCAATCTGTGTCCCTGATAATCCTCAATCTGTGCCCTGATGGTCACTATCCGTGTCCCCAATGATCCTCAATCTGTATCCCTGATAATCCTCAATCTGTGTCCCTGATAATCCTCAATCTGTCTCCCTGATAATCCTCAATCTGTGTCCCTGAGAATCTTCAATCTGTGTCCCAGATAATCCTCAATCTGTGTCCCTGATAGTTCTCAATCTGTGTCCCTGATAATCCTCAATCTGTGTCCTTGATAATCCTCAATCTGTGTCCCTGATAATCCTCAATCTGTGTTCTAATAATCTTCAATCTGTGCCCTTGTTGATCATCAATCTGTGTCCCTGATAATCCTCAATCTGTGGCCCTGATCATTCTCAATCTGTGTCCCTGATAATCCTCAATCTGTGTCCTTCATAATCCTCAATCTGTGCCCCTGATAATCCTCAATCCGTGTCCCGGGTAAACCTCAATCTGTGTCCATGATAATCCACCATCTGTGTCCCTGATAATCCTTAATCTGTGTCCCTGATAAACCTCATCTGTGACACTGATGATCTTCAATCTGTGTTCTGATAATCCTCAGTCTGTGTCTCTGATAATCTTCAGCGTGTGTCCTTGATAATCCTCAATCTGTGTCTTGGTAATCCTCTAACTGTCTCCTGATAATCCTCAATCTGTGCCCTGATGGTCTCAATCTGTGTCTCCAATTATCCTCAATCTGTGTCCCAGATAATCCTCAATCTGTGTCCATGATAATCCTCATTCTGTGTCCTTGATAATCCTCAATCTTTGTCCATGATAATCCTCAATCTATGCCTTTGTTAGTCATCAATCTGTGTCCCTGATAATACTCAATCTGTGTCCCTGATAATCTTCAATCTGTGTACTTGATAATCCTCAATCTGTGTCCCTGTTAATCCTCAATCTGTGTCCCTGATAATCCTCAATCTGTGTCCCGCATGAACCTGAATGTGACTCCCTGATAATCCTTAATCTGTGTCCCGGATAATCCTCAATCCGTGTCCTGAGTAAACCTCAATCTGTGTCCCTGATAATCCTTAATCTGTGTCCCTGGTAATCCTCAACCTGTGTCCCTGATAATCTTCAATCTGTGCCCCTGTTAATCCTCAATATGTGCACCCGATAATCTTCAATCTAAGTCCCCAATAATCCTCAATCTGTGTCCTGATTATCCTTAATCTGTTACCTTGATAATCCTCAGTCTGTGTCCTTCATAATCCTCAATCTGTGTCCTGATAATCCTCAAAATGTGCCCTTGTTAATCCTCAATATGTGACCTTGATAATCGTCAATCTGCGTCCCCAGTAATCCGCAATCTGTGCCCCTGATAATCCTCAATCTGTGTCCCTGATAATCCACAAGCTGTGTCCCTGATAATACTCAATCTGTGTCCCTGATAATCCTCAAACTGTGTCCCTGATAATCCTCAATCTGTGCCCTTGTTAATCATCAACCTGTGTCCCTGTTAATCCTCAATCTGTGTCCCTGATAATCCTCATTCTGTGTCCCTGATAATCCTCAATCTGTGCCCCGATCATTCTCAATCTGTGTCCCTGATAATCCTCAATCTGTGTCCTTGATAATCCTCCATTTGTGTCCCTGATAATCCTCAATCTGAGTCCCTGATAATCCTCAATCTTTGTCCTTGTGAATCATCAATCTGTGTCCCTGTTATTCCTCAATCTGTGTCCCTGATAATCCTCAATCTGTGTCCTTGATAATCATCAATATGTGTCCCTGATAATCCTCAATCTGTGTCCCTGATAATACGCAATCTGTGACCCTGATAATCCTCAATCTGTGCCCTTGTTAATCATCAATCTGTGTCCCTCTTAGTCCTCAATCTGTGTCCCTGATAATCCTCAATCTGTGTCCCTGATAATCCTCAATCTGTGCCCTTTTTAATCATCAATCTGTGTCCCTCTTAATCCTCAATCTGAGTACCTGATAGTTCTCAATCTGTGTCCCTGATAATCCTCAATCTGTGTCCCTATTAATCCTCAATCTGTGTCCCTGATAATCCTCAATCTGTGTCCCTGATAATCCTCAATCTGTGTCCCTGATAGTTCTCAATCTGTGTCTCTGATAATCCTTAATCTGTGTCCCTGACAATCCTCAATCTGTGTCCTGATAACCCTCAAAATGTGCCCTTGTTAATCATCAATCTGTGTCCCGGATAATCCTCAATCTGTGTCTCTGATAATCCTCAATCTATGTCCCCAATAATCCTCAGTCTGTGTCCCGATAACCTCATCTGTGTCCCTGATAATCCGCAATCTGTGTCCCAGATAATCCGCAATCTGTGTCCTGATAATCCTCATTCTCTGTCCTGACCTTCCTCAATCTGTGTCCTGATAATCTTCAATCTGCGTCCCTGATAATCCTCAATCTGTGTCCTGATAATCCTCTATCTGTGCCCCTGATAATCCTCAATCTGTGCCCTTGTTAATCCTCAATCTGTTCCTCTGATAATCCTCAATCTGTGTCCCTGATAATACGCAAACTGTGTCCTGATAATCCTCAATCTCTGTCACTGATAATCCTCAGTCTGTGTCACTGATGATCTTCAGTCTCTCTCCCTGATAATCCTCAATCTTTGTCCCTGATAATCCTCAATCTTTTGTCCTTGTGAATCATCAATCTGTGTCCCTGTTATTCCTCAATCTGTGTCCCTGATAATCCTCAAACTGTGTCCTTGATAATCATCAATATGTGTCCCTGATAATCCTCAATCTGTGTCCCTGATAATACGCAATCTGTGTCCCTCTTAGTCCTCAATCTGTGTCCCTGATAATCCTCAAACTGTGCCCTTGTTAATCATCAATCTGTGTCCCTCTTAGTCCTCAATCTGTGTCCCTGATAATCCTCAATCTGTGTCCCTGATAATCCTCAATCTGTGTCCCTGATAATCCTCATTCTGTGTCCCTGATAATCCTCAATCTGTGCCCCTGATCATTCTCAATCTGTGTCCCTGATAATCCTCAATCTGTGTCCTTGATAATCCTCCATCTGTGTCCCTGATAATCCTCAATCTGAGACCCTGATAATCCTCAATCTTTGTCCTTGTGAATCATCAATCTGTGTCCCTGTTATTCCTCAATCTGTGTCCCTGATAATCCTCAATCTGTGTCCTTGATAATCATCAATATGTGTCCCTGATAATCCTCAATCTGTGTCCCTGATAATACGCAATCTGTGTCCCTGATAATCCTCAATCTGTGTCCCTGATAATAAGCAATCTGTGTCCCTCTTAGTCCTCAAGCTGTGTCACTGATAATCCTCAATCTGTGCCCTTGTTAATCATCAATCTGTGTCCCTCTTAGTCCTCAATCTGTGTCCCTGATAATCCTCAATCTGTGTCATGATAATCCTCAATCTGTGCCCTTTTTAATCATCAATCTGTGTCCCTCTTAATCCTCAATCTGAGTACCTGATAGTTCTGAATCTGTGTCCCTGATAATCCTCAATCTGTGTCGCTGATAATCCTCAATCTGTGTCCCTATTAATCCTCAATCTGTGTCCCTGATAATCCTCAACCTGTGTCGCTGATAATCCTCAATCTGTGCCCCTGTTAATCCTCAATATGTGCACCCGATAATCTTCAATCTGAGTCCCCAATAATCCTCAATCTGTGTCCTGATAATCCTTAATCTGTAACCCTGATAATCCTCAGTCTGTGTCCTTCATAATCCTCAATCTGTGTCCTGATAATCCTCAAACTGTGCCCTTGTTAATCCTCAATCTGTGCCCTTGTTAGTCATCAATCTGTGCCCCTGATATTCCTCAAACTGTGCCCTTGTTAATCCTCCATCTGTGCCCCTGAGAATCCTCAATCTGTGCCCCTGATAATCCTCATTCTGTGTCCCTGATAATCCTCAATCTGCGCCCCTGATCATTCTCAATCTGTGTCCCTGATAATCCTCAATCTGTGTCCTTGATAATCCTCCATCTGTGTCCCTGATAATCCTCAATCTGAGTCCCTGATAATCCTCAATCTTTGTCCTTGTGAATCATCAATCTGTTTCCCTGTTATTCCTCAATCTGTGTCCCTGATAATCCTCAATCTGTGTCCTTGATAATCATCAATATGTGTCCCTCATAATCCTCAATCTGTGTCCCTGATAATACGCAATCTGTGTCCCTGATAATCCTCAATCTGTGTCCCTGATAATCCTCAATCCTTGTCCCTGATAATCCTCAATCTGTGTCCTTAATAATCATCAATCTGTGTCCCTGATAATCCTGAATCTGTGTCCCTGATAATCCTCAATCTGTGTCCCTCATTATGCTCAATCTGTGTCCCTGATAATCCTCAATCTGTGTCCCTGATAATCCTCAATCTGTGTCCCTGATAATCCTCAGTCTGTGTCCTTGATAATCCTCAATCTTTGTCCCTGATAATCCTCAATCTGTGCCCTTGTTAATCATCAATCTGTGTCCCTATTAATCCTCAATCTGCGTCCCTGATAATCCTCAATCTGTGTCCTTGATAATCCTCAATCTGTGTCTCTGATAATCCTCAATCTGTGTCCCTGATAATCCTCAATCTGTGTCCCTCATAATACTCAATCTGTGTCCCTGATTATCCTCAATCTGTTTCCCTGATAGTTCTCAATCTGTGTCCCTGATAATCCTCAATCTGTGTCCTGATAATCCTCAAACTGTACTCTTGTTAATCATCAATCTGTGTCCCTGTTAATCCTGAATCTGTGTTCTGATAATCCTCAATCTGTGCCATTGTTAACCCTTAATCTGTGCCCCTGATAATCCTCAATCTGTGTCCCTGATAATCCTCAATCTGTGCCCTGATGGTCACTATCCGTGTCCCCAATGATCCTCAATCTGTATCCCTGATAATCCTCAATCTGTGTCCCTGATAATCCTCAATCTGTCTCCCTGATAATCCTCAATCTGTGTCCCTGAGAATCTTCAATCTGTGTCCCAGATAATCCTCAATCTGTGTCCCTGATAGTTCTCAATCTGTGTCCCTGATAATCCTCAATCTGTGTCCTTGATAATCCTCAATCTGTGTCCCTGATAATCCTCAATCTGTGTTCTAATAATCTTCAATCTGTGCCCTTGTTGATCATCAATCTGTGTCCCTGATAATCCTCAATCTGTGGCCCTGATCATTCTCAATCTGTGTCCCTGATAATCCTCAATCTGTGTCCTTCATAATCCTCAATCTGTGCCCCTGATAATCCTCAATCCGTGTCCCGGGTAAACCTCAATCTGTGTCCATGATAATCCACCATCTGTGTCCCTGATAATCCTTAATCTGTGTCCCTGATAAACCTCATCTGTGACACTGATGATCTTCAATCTGTGTTCTGATAATCCTCAGTCTGTGTCTCTGATAATCTTCAGCGTGTGTCCTTGATAATCCTCAATCTGTGTCTTGGTAATCCTCTAACTGTCTCCTGATAATCCTCAATCTGTGCCCTGATGGTCTCAATCTGTGTCTCCAATTATCCTCAATCTGTGTCCCAGATAATCCTCAATCTGTGTCCATGATAATCCTCATTCTGTGTCCTTGATAATCCTCAATCTTTGTCCATGATAATCCTCAATCTATGCCTTTGTTAGTCATCAATCTGTGTCCCTGATAATACTCAATCTGTGTCCCTGATAATCTTCAATCTGTGTACTTGATAATCCTCAATCTGTGTCCCTGTTAATCCTCAATCTGTGTCCCTGATAATCCTCAATCTGTGTCCCGCATGAACCTGAATGTGACTCCCTGATAATCCTTAATCTGTGTCCCGGATAATCCTCAATCCGTGTCCTGAGTAAACCTCAATCTGTGTCCCTGATAATCCTTAATCTGTGTCCCTGGTAATCCTCAACCTGTGTCCCTGATAATCTTCAATCTGTGCCCCTGTTAATCCTCAATATGTGCACCCGATAATCTTCAATCTAAGTCCCCAATAATCCTCAATCTGTGTCCTGATTATCCTTAATCTGTTACCTTGATAATCCTCAGTCTGTGTCCTTCATAATCCTCAATCTGTGTCCTGATAATCCTCAAAATGTGCCCTTGTTAATCCTCAATATGTGACCTTGATAATCGTCAATCTGCGTCCCCAGTAATCCGCAATCTGTGCCCCTGATAATCCTCAATCTGTGTCCCTGATAATCCACAAGCTGTGTCCCTGATAATACTCAATCTGTGTCCCTGATAATCCTCAAACTGTGTCCCTGATAATCCTCAATCTGTGCCCTTGTTAATCATCAACCTGTGTCCCTGTTAATCCTCAATCTGTGTCCCTGATAATCCTCATTCTGTGTCCCTGATAATCCTCAATCTGTGCCCCGATCATTCTCAATCTGTGTCCCTGATAATCCTCAATCTGTGTCCTTGATAATCCTCCATTTGTGTCCCTGATAATCCTCAATCTGAGTCCCTGATAATCCTCAATCTTTGTCCTTGTGAATCATCAATCTGTGTCCCTGTTATTCCTCAATCTGTGTCCCTGATAATCCTCAATCTGTGTCCTTGATAATCATCAATATGTGTCCCTGATAATCCTCAATCTGTGTCCCTGATAATACGCAATCTGTGACCCTGATAATCCTCAATCTGTGCCCTTGTTAATCATCAATCTGTGTCCCTCTTAGTCCTCAATCTGTGTCCCTGATAATCCTCAATCTGTGTCCCTGATAATCCTCAATCTGTGCCCTTTTTAATCATCAATCTGTGTCCCTCTTAATCCTCAATCTGAGTACCTGATAGTTCTCAATCTGTGTCCCTGATAATCCTCAATCTGTGTCCCTATTAATCCTCAATCTGTGTCCCTGATAATCCTCAATCTGTGTCCCTGATAATCCTCAATCTGTGTCCCTGATAGTTCTCAATCTGTGTCTCTGATAATCCTTAATCTGTGTCCCTGACAATCCTCAATCTGTGTCCTGATAACCCTCAAAATGTGCCCTTGTTAATCATCAATCTGTGTCCCGGATAATCCTCAATCTGTGTCTCTGATAATCCTCAATCTATGTCCCCAATAATCCTCAGTCTGTGTCCCGATAACCTCATCTGTGTCCCTGATAATCCGCAATCTGTGTCCCAGATAATCCGCAATCTGTGTCCTGATAATCCTCATTCTCTGTCCTGACCTTCCTCAATCTGTGTCCTGATAATCTTCAATCTGCGTCCCTGATAATCCTCAATCTGTGTCCTGATAATCCTCTATCTGTGCCCCTGATAATCCTCAATCTGTGCCCTTGTTAATCCTCAATCTGTTCCTCTGATAATCCTCAATCTGTGTCCCTGATAATACGCAAACTGTGTCCTGATAATCCTCAATCTCTGTCACTGATAATCCTCAGTCTGTGTCACTGATGATCTTCAGTCTCTCTCCCTGATAATCCTCAATCTTTGTCCCTGATAATCCTCAATCTTTTGTCCTTGTGAATCATCAATCTGTGTCCCTGTTATTCCTCAATCTGTGTCCCTGATAATCCTCAAACTGTGTCCTTGATAATCATCAATATGTGTCCCTGATAATCCTCAATCTGTGTCCCTGATAATACGCAATCTGTGTCCCTCTTAGTCCTCAATCTGTGTCCCTGATAATCCTCAAACTGTGCCCTTGTTAATCATCAATCTGTGTCCCTCTTAGTCCTCAATCTGTGTCCCTGATAATCCTCAATCTGTGTCCCTGATAATCCTCAATCTGTGTCCCTGATAATCCTCATTCTGTGTCCCTGATAATCCTCAATCTGTGCCCCTGATCATTCTCAATCTGTGTCCCTGATAATCCTCAATCTGTGTCCTTGATAATCCTCCATCTGTGTCCCTGATAATCCTCAATCTGAGACCCTGATAATCCTCAATCTTTGTCCTTGTGAATCATCAATCTGTGTCCCTGTTATTCCTCAATCTGTGTCCCTGATAATCCTCAATCTGTGTCCTTGATAATCATCAATATGTGTCCCTGATAATCCTCAATCTGTGTCCCTGATAATACGCAATCTGTGTCCCTGATAATCCTCAATCTGTGTCCCTGATAATAAGCAATCTGTGTCCCTCTTAGTCCTCAAGCTGTGTCACTGATAATCCTCAATCTGTGCCCTTGTTAATCATCAATCTGTGTCCCTCTTAGTCCTCAATCTGTGTCCCTGATAATCCTCAATCTGTGTCATGATAATCCTCAATCTGTGCCCTTTTTAATCATCAATCTGTGTCCCTCTTAATCCTCAATCTGAGTACCTGATAGTTCTGAATCTGTGTCCCTGATAATCCTCAATCTGTGTCGCTGATAATCCTCAATCTGTGTCCCTATTAATCCTCAATCTGTGTCCCTGATAATCCTCAACCTGTGTCGCTGATAATCCTCAATCTGTGTCCCTGATAATCCTCAATCTGTGTCCCTGATAATCCTCAATCTGTGCCCTTTTTAATCATCAATCTGTGTCCCTGATAATCCTCAATCTGTGTCCCTATTAATCCTCAATCTGTGTCCCTGATAATCCTCAATCTGTGTCCCTGATAATCCTCAATCTGTGTCCCTGATAATCCTCAATCTGTGTCCCTGATAATCCTCAATCTGTGTCGCTGATAATCATCAATCTGTGTCCCTGATAATCATCAATCTGTGTCCCTGATAATCATCAATCTGTGTCC
The DNA here is from genome assembly GCF_052327205.1 of Somniosus microcephalus. Classification (NCBI taxonomy): domain Eukaryota; kingdom Metazoa; phylum Chordata; class Chondrichthyes; order Squaliformes; family Somniosidae; genus Somniosus; species Somniosus microcephalus. The sequence continues at coordinate 63,118,971 of NC_141003.1, forward strand.
CTGATAATCCTCAATCTGTGTCCCTGATAATCCTCAATCTGTGTCCCTGATAATCCTCAATCTGTGTCTCTGATAATCCTCAATCTGTGTCGCTGATAATCATCAATCTGTGTCCCTGATAATCATCAATCTGTGTCCCTGATAATCCTCAATCTGTGTCTCTGATAATCCTCAATCTATTTCCCCAATAATCCTCAGTCTGTGTCCTGATAACCTCATCTGTGTCCCTGATAATCCGCAATCTGTGTCCCAGATAATCCGCAATCTGTGTCCTGATAATCCTCATTCTGTGTCCTGGTCTTCCTCAATCTGTGTCCTGATAATCTTCAATCTGCGTCCCTGATAATCCTCAAACTGTGTCCCGATAATCCTCTATCTGTGCCCCTGATAATCCTCAATCTGTGCCCTTGTTAATCCTCAATCTGTGCCCCTGATAATCCTCAATCTGTGTCCCTGATAATACGCAAACTGTGTCCTGATAATCCTCAATCTGTGTCACTGATAATCCTCAATCTTTGTCCTTGTGAATCATCAATCTGTGTCCCTGTTATTCCTCAATCTGTGTCCCTGATAATCCTCAAACTGTGTCCTTGATAATCATCAATATGTGTCCCTGATAATCCTCAATCGGTGTCCCTGATAATACGCAATCTGTGTCCCTGATAATCCTCAATCTGTGTCCCTGATAATAAGCAATCTGTGTCCCTGATAATCATCAATCTGTGTCCCTGATAATCATCAATCTGTGTCCCTGATAATCCTCAATCTGTGTCTCTGATAATCCTCAGTCTGTGTCCTGATAACCTCATCTGTGTCCCTGATAATCCGCAATCTGTGTCCCAGATAATCCGCAATCTGTGTCCTGATAATCCTCATTCTGTGTCCTGGTCTTCCTCAATCTGTGTCCTGATAATCTTCAATCTGCGTCCCTGATAATCCTCAAACTGTGTCCTGATAATCCTCTATCTGTGCCCCTGATAATCCTCAATCTGTGCCCTTGTTAATCCTCAATCTGTGCCCCTGATAATACGCAAACTGTGTCCTGATAATCCTCAATCTGTGTCACTGATAATCCTCAGTCTGTGTCACTGATGATCTTCAGTCTGTCTCCCTGATAATCCTCAATCTGTGTCCCTGATAATCCTCAATCTTTGTCCTTGTGAATCATCAATCTGTGTCCCTGTTATTCCTCAATCTGTGTCCCTGATAATCCTCAAACTGTGTCCTTGATAATCATCAATATGTGTCCCTGATAATCCTCAATCGGTGTCCCTGATAATACGCAATCTGTGTCCCTGATAATCCTCAATCTGTGTCCCTGATAATCCTCAAACTGTGTCCTTGATAATCATCAATATGTGTCCCTGATAGTTCTCAATCTGTGTCTCTGATAATCCTCAATCTATGTCGCTGATAATCCTTAATCTGTGTCCCTGACAATCCTCAATCTGTGTCCTGATAACCCTCAATCTGTGTCTCTGATAATCCTCAATCTATGTCCCCAATAATCCTCAGTCTGTGTCCTGATAACCTCATCTGTGTCCCTGATAATCCGCAATCTGTGTCCCAGATAATCCGTAATCTGTGTCCTGATAATCCTCATTCTGTGTCCTGATCTTCCTCAATCTGTGTCCTGATAATCTTCAATCTGCGTCCCTGATAATCCTCAAACTGTGTCCTGATAATCCTCTATCTGTGCCCCTGATAATCCTCAATCTGTGCCCTTGTTAATCCTCAATCTGTGCCCCTGATAATCCTCAATCTGTGTCCCTGATAATACGCAAACTGTGTCCTGATAATCCTCAATCTGTGTCACTGATAATCCTCAGTCTGTGTCACTGATGATCTTCAGTCTGTCTCCCTGATAATCCTCAATCTGTGTCCCTGATAATCCTCAATCTTTGTCCTTGTGAATCATCAATCTGTGTCCCTGTTATTCCTCAATCTGTGTCCCTGATAATCCTCAAACTGTGTCCTTGATAATCATCAATATGTGTCCCTGATAATCCTCAATCGGTGTCCCTGATAATACGCAATCTGTGTCCCTGATAATCCTCAATCTGTGTCCCTGATAATAAGCAATCTGTGTCCCTCTTAGTCCTCAATCTGTGTCCCTGATAATCCTCAATCTGTGCCCTTTTTAATCATCAATCTGTGTCCCTCTTAATCCTCAATCTGAGTCCCTGATAGTTCTCAATCTGTGTCCCTGATAATCCTCAATCTGTGTCGCTGATAATCCTCAATCTGTGTCCCTATTAATCCTCAATCTGTGTCCCTGATAACCCTCAATCTGTGTCCATGATAATCCTCAATCTGTGTCCCTGATAGTTCTCAATCTGTGTCTCTGATAATCCTCAATCTATGTCGCTGATAATCCTTAATCTGTGTCCCTGACAATCCTCAATCTGTGTCCTGATAACCCTCAATCTGTGTCTCTGATAATCCTCAATCTATGTCCCCAATAATCCTCAGTCTGTGTCCTGATAACCTCATCTGTGTCCCTGATAATCCGCAATCTGTGTCCCAGATAATCCGTAATCTGTGTCCTGATAATCCTCAATCTGTGTCACTGATAATCCTCAGTCTGTGTCACTGATGATCTTCAGTCTGTCTCCCTGATAATCCTCAATCTGTGTCCCTGATAATCCTCAATCTTTGTCCTTGTGAATCATCAATCTGTGTCCCTGTTATTCCTCAATCTGTGTCCCTGATAATCCTCAAACTGTGTCCTTGATAATCATCAATATGTGTCCCTGATAATCCTCAATCGGTGTCCCTGATAATACGCAATCTGTGTCCCTGATAATCCTCAATCTGTGTCCCTGATAATAAGCAATCTGTGTCCCTCTTAGTCCTCAATCTGTGTCCCTGATAATCCTCAATCTGTGCCCTTTTTAATCATCAATCTGTGTCCCTCTTAATCCTCAATCTGAGTCCCTGATAGTTCTCAATCTGTGTCCCTGATAATCCTCAATCTGTGTCGCTGATAATCCTCAATCTGTGTCCCTATTAATCCTCAATCTGTGTCCCTGATAACCCTCAATCTGTGTCCCTGATAATCCTCAATCTGTGTCCCTGATAGTTCTCAATCTGTGTCTCTGATAATCCTCAATCTATGTCGCTGATAATCCTTAATCTGTGTCCCTGACAATCCTCAATCTGTGTCCTGATAACCCTCAATCTGTGTCTCTGATAATCCTCAATCTATGTCCCCAATAATCCTCAGTCTGTGTCCTGATAACCTCATCTGTGTCCCTGATAATCCGCAATCTGTGTCCCAGATAATCCGTAATCTGTGTCCTGATAATCCTCATTCTGTGTCCTGATCTTCCTCAATCTGTGTCCTGATAATCTTCAATCTGCGTCCCTGATAATCCTCAAACTGTGTCCTGATAATCCTCTATCTGTGCCCCTGATAATCCTCAATCTGTGCCCTTGTTAATCCTCAATCTGTGCCCCTGATAATCCTCAATCTGTGTCCCTGATAATACGCAAACTGTGTCCTGATAATCCTCAATCTGTGTCACTGATAATCCTCAGTCTGTGTCACTGATGATCTTCAGTCTGTCTCCCTGATAATCCTCAATCTGTGTCCCTGATAATCCTCAATCTTTGTCCTTGTGAATCATCAATCTGTGTCCCTGTTATTCCTCAATCTGTGTCCCTGATAATCCTCAAACTGTGTCCTTGATAATCATCAATATGTGTCTCTGATAATCCTCAATCGGTGTCCCTGATAATACGCAATCTGTGTCCCTGATAATCCTCAATCTGTGTCCCTGATAATAAGCAATCTGTGTCCCTCTTAGTCCTCAATCTGTGTCCCTGATAATCCTCAATCTGTGCCCTTTTTAATCATCAATCTGTGTCCCTCTTAATCCTCAATCTGAGTCCCTGATAGTTCTCAATCTGTGTCCCTGATAATCCTCAATCTGTGTCGCTGATAATCCTCAATCTGTGTCCCTATTAATCCTCAATCTGTGTCCCTGATAACCCTCAATCTGTGTCCCTGATAATCCTCAATCTGTGTCCCTGATAGTTCTCAATCTGTGTCTCTGATAATCCTCAATCTATGTCGCTGATAATCCTTAATCTGTGTCCCTGACAATCCTCAATCTGTGTCCTGATAACCCTCAATCTGTGTCTCTGATAATCCTCAATCTATGTCCCCAATAATCCTCAGTCTGTGTCCTGATAACCTCATCTGTGTCCCTGATAATCCGCAATCTGTGTCCCAGATAATCCGTAATCTGTGTCCTGATAATCCTCATTCTGTGTCCTGATCTTCCTCAATCTGTGTCCTGATAATCTTCAATCTGCGTCCCTGAAAATCCTCAATCTGTGTCCCTGATAATCCTCAATCTGTGTCCTTGATAATCATCAATATGTGTCCCTGATAATCCTCAATCTGTGTCCCTGATAATACGCAATCTTTGTCCCTGATAATCCTCAATCTGTGTCCCTGATAATAAGCAATCTGTGTCCCTCTTAGTCCTCAATCTGTGTCCCTGATAATCCTCAATCTGTGTCCCTGATAATCCTCAATCTGTGCCCTTTTTAATCATCAATCTGTGTCCCTCTTAATCCTCAATCTGAGTCCCTGATAGTTCTCAATCTGTGTCCCTGATAATCCTCAATCTGTGTCGCTGATAATCCTCAATCTGTGTCCCTATTAATCCTCAATCTGTGTCCCTGATAATCCTCAATCTGTGTCCCTGATAATCCTCAATCTGTGTCCCTGATAGTTCTCAATCTATGTCTCTGATAATCCTCAATCTGTGTCACTGATAATCCTTAATCTGTGTCCCTGACAATCCTCAATCTGTGTCCTGATAACCCTCAAAATGTGCCCTTCTTAATCATCAATCTGTGTCCCTGATAATCCTCAATCTGTGTCTCTGATAATCCTAAATCTATGTCCCCAATAATCCTTCGTCTGTGTCCTGATAACCTCATCTGTGTCCCTGATAATCCGCAATCTGTGTCCCAGATAATCCGCAATCTGTGTCCTGATAATCCTCATTCTGTGTCCTGATCTTCCTCAATCTGTGTCCTGATAATCTTCAATCTGCGTCCCTGATAATCCTCAATCTGTGTCCTGATAATCCTCTATCTGGGCCTTGATAATCGTCAATCTGTGCCCTTGTTAATCCTCAATCTGTGCCCCTGATAATCCTCAATCTGTGTCCCTGATAATCCTCAACCTGTGTCCCAGATAATCTTCAATCTGTGTCCCTGTTAATTCTCAATCTGTGTCCCTGATAATCCTCAATCTGTGTCCTTGATAATCCTCAATCTGTGTCCCTGTTAATCATCATTCTGTGTCCCTATTAATCCTCAATCTGTGTCCCTAATAATCCTCAATCTGTGTCCCTGATAATCCTCAATCTGTGTCCCTATTAATCCTCAATCTGTGTCCTTGATAATCCTCAATCTGTGTCCCTGATAATCCTCAATCTGTGTCCCTGATAATGCTCAATCTGTGTTCCTGATAATCCTCAATCTGTGTCCCTGATAGTTCTCAATCTGTGTCTCTGATAATCCTCAATCTGTGTCCTTGGTAATCCTCAATCTGTGTCCCTGATAATCCTCAATCTGTGTCGTGATAATCCTCAATCTGTGCCCCTGTTAATCATCATTCTGTGTCCCTATTAATCCTCAATCTGTGTCCCTAATAATCCTCAATCTGTGTCCCTGATAATCCTCAATCTGTGTCCCTATTAATCCTCAATCTGTGTCCTTGTTAATCTTCAATCTGTGTCCTTGTTAATCCTCCATCTGTGTCCCTGATAATGCTCAATCTGTGTTCCTGATAATCCTCAATCTGTGTCCCTGATAGTTCTCAATCTGTGTCTCTGATAATCCTCAATCTGTGTCCTTGGTAATCCTCAATCTGTGTCCCTGATAATCCTCAATCTGTGTCGTGATAATCCTCAATCTGTGCCCTTGTTAATCATCAATCTGTGTCCCTGTTAATCCTCAATGTGTCCCAGATAATCTTCAATCTGTGTCCCTGATAATTCTCAATCTGTGTCCCTGATAATCCTCAATCTGTGTCCTTGATAATCCTCAATCTGTGCCCCTGATAATCCTCAATCTGTGTCCTGAATAAACCTAAATCTGTGTCCCTGATAATCCTTGATCTGTGTCCCTGACAATGCTCAATCCATGTCCCAGATACACCTCAATCTGTGTCCCTGATCATCCTTAAACTGTGTTCCTGATAGTCTTCAGTCTGTGTCACTGATGATCATTAATCTGTGTTCTGATTATCCTCAGTATGTGGCACTGATAATCTTCAGTGTGTGTCCATGATAATCCTCAATCTGTGTCCTGGTAATCCTCAATCTGTCTCCTGATAATCCTCAATCTGTGCCCTGATAGTCACAATCTGAGTCCCCAATAATCCTAAATCTGTGTCCTTGATAATCCTCAATCTGTGTCCCTGATAATCCTCAAACTGTGCCCCTGTTAATCATCATTCTGTGTCCCTATTAATCCTCAATCGGGGTCCCTGATAATCCTCAATCTGTGTCCTTGATAATCCTCAACCTGTGTCCCTCATAATCCTCAATCTGTGTCCCTGATAATCCTCAATCTGTGTCCCTCATAATACTCAATCTGTGTCCCTGATAATTCTCAATCTGTGTCCTTGATAATCCTCAATCTGTGTCCCTGATAATCCTCAATCTGTGTCCCTGATAATCCTCAATCTGTGCCCTTGTTAATCTTCAATCTGTGTCCTTGTTAATCCTCCATCTGTGTCCCTGATAATCCTCAATCTGTGTTCCTGATAATCCTCAATCTGTGTCCCTGATAGTTCTCAATCTGTGTCCCTGATAATCCTCAATCTGTGTCCTTGGTAATCCTCAATCTGTGTCCCTGATAATCCTCAATGTGTGTCCTGATAATCCTCAATCTGTGCCCTTGTTAATCATCAATCTGTGTTCCTGTTAATCCTCAACCTGTGTCCCAGATAATCTTCAATCTGTGTCCCTGATAATTCTCAATCTGTGTCCCTGATAATCCTCAATCTGTGTCCTTGATAATCCTCAATCTGTGTCCCTGATAATCCTCAATCTGTGTCCCGAATAAACCTCAATCTGTGTCCCTGATAATCCTTATTCTGTGTCCCTGACAATGCTCAATCCGTGTCCCAGATACACCTCAATCTGTGTCCCTGATCTTCCTTAAACTGTGTTCCTGATAGTCTTCAGTCTGTGTCACTGATGATCTTTAATCTGTGTTCTGATTATCCTCAGTGTGTGGCACTGATAATCTTCAGTGTGTGTCCATGATAATCCTCCATCTGTGCCCTGGTAATCCTCAATCTGTCTCCTGATAATCCTCAATCTGTGCCCTGATAGTCTCAATCTGAGTCCCCAATAATTCTAAGTCTGTGTCCTTGATAATCCTCAATCTGTGTCCCTGATAATCCTCAAACTGTGCCCCTGTTAATCATCATTCTGTGTCCCTATTAATCCTCAATCTGTGTCCCTGATAATCCTCAATCTGTGTCCTTGATAATCCTCAACCTGTGTCCCTCATTATCCTCAATCTGTGTCCCTGATAATCCTCAATCTGTGTCCCTGATAATCCTCAATCTGTGTCCCTGATGATCCTCAATCTGTGTCCTTGATAATCCTCAATCTTTGTCCCTGATAATCCTCAATCTGTGCCCTTGTTAATCATCAATCTGTGTCCCTATTAATCCTCAATCTGTGTCCCTGATAATCCTCAATCTGTGCCCTTTGTAATGAAATATATGCCTTCATCAGCCCATGTGTTTTACCTGCTTGTATTGTGTGAACCGCCCCCTTTTGTTCCTATTGTGTGTATTGGCTACGCCCCTGTCTTTTGCCATATAAAGGTCTCAAGAGCTGTATGAGTCATTCCTACCAGACGAACCCGATGTGGGAAAACCTGCAATGCTGCAATGTTCTTAGTGATTAAAAGCCTTCAGTTGAATCCTCGTCTTTGAGTTATTGATGGCATATCAATTTTAATCACTAAAACACCAAGATGGATCGACTCCTGAAACCAGAGCGCTTGGATCTGGACCCCCATGCCTCAGACGCAGCCACACAGTTCGGACACTGATTCCAATGCTTCGAATTTTTCATTGCAAACACATCCACCGCCATAGCAGCCGCAACCGCTACCGGAGACATGAAACTGGGAATCCTGCGAAACTGGGTGAGCCATCGGGTCTCCCCTCTCATCCAAGATGCCACCAGCTACGGGGATGCCTGCACCATTCTGAAGGCCCACTACGTGCGGCCAATAAACGAGGTGTATGCCAGGCATCTTCTGACTACTCGCACGCAGCGGCATGGTGAGTCACTAGAGGACTTTATACTAAGCCTAAAAGTACTGGGCAGAGACTGTAACTGTAAGGCCGTGTCTGCCATCGTGTACACGGAGGAGCTGATTCGAGACTCCCTTATTGTGGGCCTCAGTTCAAATTACATTCGGCAGAAACTGTTTGAAAAGGAGGGACTGGACTTAAAACAGGCTATAGATATAGCGCAATCGCTGGATATGGCCCAGAAGAACTCTGAATCCTGTTCCCCAGGCCACATGGCCCACTCCACCTCGTGCGCGCCGTGGGGGCCGCCATCTTGGAAGCCATCTTCACCTCCCAGGTCTCAGGCCAGCCCAGCACCATCGGAGCCCCAGCCTCCACCCAGGAGCCCCACTACTGCCGCGATGCATCGGGGCCCGAAATGCTACTTCTGCGGCCAGGACAAACACTCCAGGCATCTGTGCCCAGCGAAGGGCACCACCTGTTTTAAATGCGGGAAGAAAGGACATTTCAGCAAAGTCTGCAGAGGGAACCCCGCCTCCAACTCCACCACCGCCGTGTGCGCGCCGTGGGAGCGGCCATCTTGGAAGCCATCTCGTCCACCCTCATGGAGTCCACCATCTTGCCCCGACTACACGGACCTCCAGGACCCACTGGTGGCCTCGATCACAGTGGATCAATCCAGGCCGCATCCGTTGTCTAAATCGATGATGGACATAGAGGTAAACGGGAACAAGGTTAAATGCTTGATTGACTGCGGGAGCACCGAAAGCTTTATTCATCCTAGCCTGGTAAAACGACTTTCACTAACGATAGTCCCCACACAGGGCAAAATCGCCATGGCCGATAAGACTCATACCTCAAAAATTATAGGTTTCTGCGCGGTTATGTTGTCGGTAAAAGGCAATGATTACAGAGATTTTAAACTATTGATAATGCCAGATCTCTGTGTGAGCGTGATCTTGGGTCTGGACTTCCAGTGCCACCACCAAAGTATCACGCTTACCTACGGTGGGTCCCAGCCGCCCCTCACAGTGTGCGGTCTGGCTACCCTGAAGGTCAAGCCGCCCTCTCTGTTCGCCAACCTCGCACCCAACTTGTAGTGTATGTAACTGTTCTACCTTTAAGAGAACTATTGTATGTAACCGTCCACCTTTAAGAGAACTATTTTAGGTGTGGCACTACTTTATCCTGGCTGCTGTATACTGTAATACCGACGGTGACCACACCAGTATATAAGTGCTGTGGCAGAATTTATTGGGCAGATTCGCCCTGACCTTCGAATAGTAAAGTCCTGTTTAAGTTACTCTTGTAGTCTGTGTATTACTTCGCTATACAACCCACAGACTTTACAGTGGCGACGAGTTCGATCTTACCCTGCGGCAACAAAACTTCTGAAGAAGTAAACGAGCGTTGAGAAGAGGCACCCGCCCTCGTCGTTTTGCTGAGAGAAAACTCGAGTCTGCAGACCAAGAAAGGAGGAAGATTTCAAACACGAAGTCTTCCATCAGCAACAGGCACGGATTGTCCCTTCTGCCACGGTGGTGAGTGAGCCGATCAACACGAGAAGCAAGTCGGCCACGGTGACTGTGAGTAAAGGGAAAATAGAAACAAATAAACGGAGGATAAGGGCGGTGAACTCAGCCACAGCCGGGGAGGAAAGCACCAGACTGCGAGAAGCTGGGAGGCGCGATTGGGGTGAAAAAGGCCAGACAGTGACTGAGGCCACGAAGCGCTGCGACCGGATCGTAAGGCGCGGGAAGAGATAAAAATAAATAAACCGCGGAGAACGCAGCCACAGCCAGGGAGGAAGCACCGGACTGCGAGAGGCTGGGAGGAGCGATTGGGTGAAAAAGGTCGGACAGTGACTGAGGCCACGAAGCGCTGCGACCGGGATCGTAAGGCGCGGGAAGAGATAAAATAAATAAATCGCGGAGAACTCAGCCGCAGCCGGGGAGGGAAGCACCGGACTGCGAGAGGGCTGGGAGACGCGATTGAGAGCCGCGCGAGCGGGAGAGACAGAGCCCGAGCGAGAGCCGCGCGAACGGGAGAGACAGAGCCCGAGAGAGAGCGAGCGAGAGCCGCGCGAGCGGGAGAGACAGAGCCCGAGGAAGACTGAGCGAGACCCAGCCCAGCGGCTGAAACTGTTCACCGTCAACAGGTTGTACCCAGCACCGGAGAGACAGAGCCCGAGCGAGGGAGACTGAGCGAGATCCAGCCAGCGGCTGAGACCGTTCGCCGTCAACGGGTTGTACCCAGAGCCGGTTGCCCGGCCGAGAGAAGGGAACGCGCTGAAGCCGAAGAGCAGGCTGCGAACCCCGAAAGCCAGCGGCCATCGCCCGAGGGAAAAGCTTACCCCTTCCGCCAGGGGAAGAAAAGCGGGAACCGCCATCTTGAAAGTGGGCGGGGAAAGAAGATAAGCGCGGGAAACCACGGGAAGCCGCCAGTAGGTGGAGAAAAAGACAGAAGCGGGAACCGCCATTTTGAAAGGGGCGGGGAAAGAAGATAAGCACGGGGAAACCGCCATCTTGGAAAAAAAAAATTTTTTTAAAGAGTTAAAGAAATATTTCGTTGTTGTTTATCAGGGAGGTGAAGATGCCTAAGCGTGGTAACATCAACGATTTCGATTCCGAGGTGGAAGATTGGGCCACGTATGTAGAACGCATTGAGATATATTGTGAGGCCAATAAAATAGAGGATGATGATAAAGCTATAACCTTGCTAAACTCGATGGGGGCGAAGACATACGGGCTATTGAAGCATCTTCTAGCACCAGTTAAACCGGCGGATCAAACCTTCGATAATATTGTTGCTGTTCTGAAGGATCACTTGAACCCCACACCGCTGATGTTGGCGGAATGATTCAAATTTTATGCGAGAACGCAACGGAAAGAGGAAAGCAACGCGGAATACTTGGTCGAACTGCGTAGGCTAGCGAAATACTGCCAGTTTGGAGGAAATCTGACAGAGGCATTGCGAGACAAGTTCGTGTGCGGGTTGTCGAAGGAAGGAACGCAAAAGCGACTGCTCGAAGAGAACGACCTTACACTGGATAGGGCTGTCCTTATTGCAGCATCACACGAAGCCGCAGCGAAAGGAACTGCGGAAATGCAGCTGAAGGCAGCGGTCCTCAGTGTGGATCAAATTACTTCGGGTGCAACGAAATGTTATCATTGTGGGAAGACAACACACGACCAGAACCAATGCTGGTTTAAAAACCAGGACTGTAGGAAATGTGGCAAACTGGGTCACATAGCCAAAGTATGCCGGTCAGGGAAGAAGACCAACAACCAAAAAAAAAAAGCCATCACAGGAAAAGTACAACAAAGTACACAAGGTGGTTGAGAAGAGTTCAGATGAACAGAATTCGGATTCAGACCCAAGCGGCCAGGAACTGGGTAGTCTGAGAATTCATAATGTGAGTAAGGAAGCTGACCTACAAACTATCTGGGTCATGCTAAAAATAGCCGGAGTCCAAGTGAGAATGGAATTGGACACTGGATCAGCCCTATCAGTCATAAATCGAAGGGATTACAACCGGCTATTCTCACATATACCCTTGAGAGATACCAAGTTCGTATTGCAGACATACACGGGGCATAAAGTATACCCCATGGGAAAGATAAGAGTCAAGGTGAGAGACAGGGGCAAAGAACACCCCGGAATGGACTTATACGTACTACCTGAGGGAGGACCACCACTTCTAGGACGGGAGTGGATCAAGAAAATAGACATGGAATGGCACTACCTCAAAGCAATAACGAGTGAGGACTCGGGGCAGACAATCAGCTCAGACTCTGAAACGGATGACGATAAGACCAGCCCAAGCATGAAAGACAAGTCTAAAATGAACTTGCTGACTAAGGTTGGTAGAACGAATGTGGGCATAAAGGCTTATGCTCCAGAGGAGAACAAAGTTTCAGAACGGAATTCCTCTGAATAACAACAACATAGCTTGACAGAGAATTCTGAGTCTGTTCAAGTTACAGACATATATATTACTGAGGAACATCGAGCTCAAACGCAAACTTATTTCAGATTACGACAGCAATTAGAACAATTGAATTGCCGTCTCGAGCAAGAGATGAAAGCAATGAAAAAGTTCTATGATACCGAATGGGAGAATCTGGAAAGACAACAGAAGCAGCTGGGGAAGAAAAGGCAGCATGAGCGCACAAACCGTCTGCACGAGGAGGCCAAACGAATCAAAGCTGATTCGGCTTCTGAAGGGGCGTGCTCCAATCCGGTGGAACAAGATGTGCCGCAACTGAAGGCGCTGGTTAGCAGGTTGCAGGCAGAAAAAGCTGAGTTGGTCGACATGACTTCCGAGCTCCTACTGAAGTTGGGTGCAGCATCACCGGACGATTCATTTGTGGAAATTCAAATGATGGGGGCTGCGGATGATGGCGAAGTAGAAGCAGCAAAGGAGCCCCAGGACAAGGTTCTAAACAGCCCTGCAGTTAATGGAAAAGGGATGATGGCAGAAGAGTTAACAGTCAGCCAACTCATTCATATGCTGAGGGATAAAACTCTAAAATGGGAAAAACTTAAATACGAGCCTCAATCTTCAAAGGGAAGGGAGCTCTCAAAAGTCATTGGAAGAGCTGAGGTGGCAACCCAGACTGAGAAGTCTGCAGCAGAACAGCCCTTGGATGCCAAAAGTACGCTGACGCATGGCAATGTAGAACAACAGAATACTGAAACAGCTACTTCAGTAGAGGGATTGAATAGTCCGATCAATCAATCTCCGAATGAAGTTGAAGTATTGAAATCACAAATGAGGTCATTAGTAAAAGACTTGCAGGAAGCCCAGAAAAAGCGGGATGAATCTGAACGCATGATGAAGTCTCTTCAGGACAGATGTCGGGATTTGGAACAAAAGTCGGCTAACGTCCAGCTGGGTAAGGAGGAAATAGAAGACCCTCTCGCTGGCCTAGCTCAGGACGACACCGAATATTACCATGATCTGTTGAGTGACACCGAATATTACGAGGACCTGGTCTGCCCAGCTTGTGCCGAGAACGCCCAAAGTGCCGAAATCAGGATGAATCACTTAAAGTCTAAGGAACATAGGGAGATGGTGGCGTTACAGCTGGCAGCTGACAATGGAGCCCCGAGAGTCTCCAAGAAGCAAAAAAGGAAAAGACGAAGCAGAAGATGATAACCATCTGAACCATTATTACCTCTACCCGATCACACACGTGGTCCCCCGAACGGAGCCAAATCAGTTGGAAAGTAGGAAAGTTTCCCAAGGCAATCCAACTGTTTTTTGTTTGTTTTAAAAAAAAAAGTCAGCAATGCTGGTTCAGAAGTGATGGAAGTAAAGCTGTTAAGTCTAGGGAAGGACTATGGGATGAGTCCCTCTAGCAAGGTGACCCGACTACACCACGGAGGCGTGGTCAGGACCGAGTCAAGAAGATCAGAGACTGAATCTGTGAACTGTTTCCCGCAGAGACTGAACCTGTGAACTGTTTCCGCAGAGACTACCTCTGTGAACTGTTGTTACATGAAGTTGGATATGTTATGATGTTATGTTAATGGGGAATAAGTATGTTGTAAGCTAAAAAGGGAGGATTGTAGTGTATGTAACTGTTCTACCTTTAAGAGAACTATTGTATGTAACCGTCCACCTTTAAGAGAACTATTTTAGGTGTGGCACTACTTTATCCTGGCTGCTGTATACTGTAATACCGACGGTGACCACACCGGTATATAAGTGCTGTGGCAGAATTTATTGGGCAGATTCGCCCTGACCTTCGAATAGTAAAGTCCTGTTAAAGTTACTCTTGTAGTCTGTGTATTACTTCGCTATACAACCCACAGACTTTACACAACTGTCGACCCATAGCGACCAAGAGTAGGCGGTACAGCTGGGAGGATAGACGGTTCATTGCGTCGGAAGTAGAAAGACTCAAGCGGGAGGGTATCATCAAATGCAGTACCAGCCCGTGGCGCGCCCAGGTAGTAGTAGTTAAGGGTAGCGAAAAGAAGCGGATGGTGATAAATTATAGCCAGACGGTTAATCTATACACCCAGCTAAACGCCTACCCTCTGCCCCGCATAGCGGATATGGTTAACCAAATCGCGCAATACCGGGTGTTTTCCACCATCGACCTAAAATCGGCATACCACCAGCTCCCCTTTAGGGCGGAGGACCGTCCATACACCGCCTTCGAGGCGAACGGACGTCTCTACCACTTCCTCAGAGTCCCCTTTGGGGTAACGAACGGGGTCTCGGTCTTCCAGCGGGAGATGGACCGCATGGTCGATGAGAACCAGTTAACAGCCACCTATCCATACCTAGACAACGTCACCATCTGCGGCCACGACCAGCAAGACCACGAATCGAACCTCGCGAGATTTCTGAAAACCGCCCTCAGACTCAATCTCACCTACAACGAGGATAAGTGTGTCTTTAGCACCACGCGCCTCTGTATCCTGGGCTGCGTGGTGGAAAACGGGGAAATCGGTCCGGACCCCGACCGATTGCGCCCCCTACGGGAGCTACCCCTACAAAACACTCCCAAGGCCCTGAAAAGGTGCCTGGGGTTCTTCTCCTATTACGCCCAATGGGTCCCCAATTATTCCGACAAGGCCCGTCCCCTCCTGAAATCAACGTCCTTCCCGCTCACGGCCGAGGCCCACGCCGCCTTCAACAGCATTAAACACGACATTGAGAAAGCTGCGCTGCGGGCAGTGGACGAAAACATCCCTTTCCAGGTCGAAAGCGATGCGTCCGACTTCGCTTTAGCAGCCACCCTCAACCAGGATGGGCGGCCCGTAGCCTTTCTCTAGAACCCTCCAAGGGCCCGAGATCAGGCACTCCTCGGTAGAGAAGGAGGCCCAGGCCATAGTGGAGGCAGTGCGGCACTGGAGGCACTACCTAGCCGGCAAACGCTTCACCCTGCTTACCGACCAGCGGTCGGTAGCCTTCATGTTTAACAACAAACAGAGGGGGAAGATCAAGAACGACAAAATTCTCAGGTGGTGGATCGAACTCTCCACGTTTGAGTACGACATAATATATAGGCCGGGGGACCTCAACGAATCCCCCGACGCCCTATCATGAGGGATGTGTGCCAGCACCCAGGGGGACAGGCTACAGGGCCTCCACAATGGCCTCTGCCACCCGGGGGTCACCCGGCTATTCCACTTTATAAAATCCCGTAACCTGCCCTATTCCATCGAGGAGGTCCGGTCTATGACCAGGGACTGCCGCACCTGTGCGGAATGCAAGCCCCGTTTTTTCAGGCCCGACCGAGCCCACCTGATCAAAGCTACACGGCCATTCGAGCACCTCAGCTTAGATTTCAAGGGACCACTCCCCTCCACCGACCGCAATGTGTACTTTCTCAACATTGTGGACGATTACTCCCGCTTCCCATTCGCCTACCCCTGCCCAGATATGACCAGTGCCACGGTCATCAAGTGCCTTGGCAACCTGTTTTGCACGTTCGGCATGCCTAACTACATCCACACTGACAGGGGGGCATCGTTCATGAGCGATGAACTGCGCCAATACCTGCTGTCGAAGGGGATAGCCATGAGTCGGACCACTAGTTATAAACCCCGGGGTAATGGGCAAGTGGAGAGGGAGAACGCGACAGTGTGGAAGGCGGTCACCTTAGCACTAAGGTCTAAAGGCCTCCCCACCTCCCGCTGGCAGGAGGTCCTCCCAGACGTACTCCACTCGATAAGGTCGCTACTGTGTACTGCTACTAACACCACTCCTCACGAGAAGATGTTTGTTTTTCCCCGCAAATCAACCTCAGGAGTATCCCTACCCTCGTGGCTCTCCACCCCAGGGACAGTCCTGTTACGGAAGCATGTGAGGGGCCACAAAACGGATCCCCTCGTGGAGGCAGTACACCTAATCCACGCAAACCCACAGTACGCGTACGTCAAGCACGCCGACGGGCGTGAAGACACCGTGTCCATAAAGGACCTCGCCTCGGCAGGAAGCGACAACGACGACCCATCACCACCACCCCCAGAAGAAACTCCACCATCCCCAGAGGTTTCCTCACAACCCCCAGAAGTACCTGCAACACCCCCAGCACATGGGTATGCCCAGGAGGGCACCAAGGACTCCCGGTCGGAACCCAAGGTACTGTTGCGACGTTCAGGAAGGACTATCACACCCCCGGACAGACTAAATCTGTAGAAGGGGTGAATGTGATGAAATATATGGCTTCATCAGCCCATGTGTTTTACCTGCTTGTATTGTGTGAACCGCCTCCTTTTGTTCCTATTGTGTGTATTGGCTACGCCCCTGTCTTTTGCCATATAAAGGTCTCAAGAGCTGTATGAGTCATTCCTACCAGACGAACCCGATGTGGGAAGACCTGCAATGTTCTTAGTGATTAAAAGCCTTCAGTTGAATCCTTGTCTTTGAGTTATTGATGGCATATCACCCTTGTTAATCATCAATCTGTGTCCCTGTTAATCCTCCATCTGTGTCCCTGATAATCCTCAATCTGTGTTCCTGATAATCCTCAATCTGTGTCCCTGATAGTTCTCAATCTGTGTCCCTGATAAACCTCAATCTGTGTCCTTGATAATCCTCAATCTGTGTCCCTGATAATTTTCAATCTGTGTCCCTGATAATCCTCAATCTATGTCCTTGATAATCCTCAATCTGTGTCCCTAATAATCCTCAATCTGTGTCCCGAATAAACCTCAATCTGTGTCGCTGATAATCCTTAATCTGTGTCCCTGACAATGCTCAATCCGTGTCCCAGACACACCTCAATCTGTGTCCCTGATCATCCTTAAACTGTGTTCCTGATAGTCCTCAGTCTGTGTCACTGATGATCTTCAATCACAGTTCTGATAATCCTCAGTCTGTGTCACTGATAATCTTCAGTGTGTGTCCTTGATAATCCTCAATCTGTGTCCTGGTAATCCTCAATCTGTCTCCTGATAATCCTCAATCTGTGCCCTGATAGTCTCAATCTGAGTCCCCAATAATCCTCAATCTGTGTCCCTGATAATCCTCAAACTGTGCCCTTGTTAATCATCAATCTGTGTCCCTATTAATCCTCAATCTGTGTCCCTGATAATCCTCAATCTGTGTCCTTGATAATCCTGAATCTGTGTCCCTGATAATCCTCAATCTGTGTCCCTGATAATCCTCAATCTGTGTCCCTCATAATACTCAAACTGTGTCCCTGATAATCCTCAATCTGTGTCCCAGATAATACTCAATCTGTGCCCTTGTTTATCATCAATCTGTGTCCCTGTTAATCCTCCATCTGTGTCCCTGATAATCCTCAATCTGTGTCCCTGATAGTTCTCAATCTGTGTCCCTGATAATCTTCAATCTGTGTCCTTGATAATCCTCAATCTGTGTCCCTGATAATCCTCAATCTGTGCCCTTGATAATCATCAATCTGTGTCCCTGTTAATCCTCAATCAGTGTCCCTGATAGTTCTCAATCTGTGTCCCTGATAATCCTCAATCTGTGTCCCTGAAAATCCTCAATCTGTGCCCCTGTTAATCCTCAATATGTGCCCCTGATAATCTTCAATCTGAGTCCCCAATAATCCTCAATCTGTGTTCCTGATAATCCTCAGTCTGTGTCCTTCATAATCCTCAATCTGTGTCCCGATAATCCTCAATCTGTGGCCTCCATAATCCTCAATCTGTTCCCCTGTTAATCCTCAATATGTGACCTTGATAATCGTCAATCTGTGTCCCCAATAATTCGCAATCTGTGTCCCTGGTAATCTGTGCCCTTGTTCGTCATCAATCTGTGCCCCTGATCATCCTCAAACTGTGCCTTTGTTAATCCTCAATCTGTGCCCCTGATAATCCTCAATCTGTGCCCTTGTTAATCACCAATCTGTGTCCCTGTTAATCCTCAATCTGTGTCCCTGATAGTCCTCAATCTGTGTCCTTGATAATCCTCAATCTGTGTCCCTGATAATCCTCAATCTGTGTCCCGAATAAACCTCAATCTGTGTCCCTGATAATCCTTAATCTGTGTCCCTGACAATGCTCAATCCGTGTCCCAGATACACCTCAATCTGTGTCCCTGTTCATCCTTAAATTGTGTTCCTGATAGTCTTCAGTCTGTGTCACTGATGATCTTTAATCTGTGTTCTGATTATCCTCAGTATGTGGCACTGATAATCTTCAGTGTGTGTCCATGATAATCCTCAATCTGTGTCCTGGTAATCCTCAATCTGTCTCCTGATAATCCTCAATCTGTGCCCTGATAGTCTCAATCTGAGTCCCCAATAATCCTAAATCTGTGTCCTTGATAATCCTCAATCTGTGTCCCTGATAATCCTCAAACTGTGCCCCTGTTAATCATCATTCTGTGTCCCTATTAATCCTCAATCTGTGTCCCTGATAATCCTCAATCTGTGTCCTTGATAATCCTCAACCTGTGTCCCTCATTATCCTCAATCTGTGTCCCTGATAATCCTCAATCTGTGTCCCTCATAATACTCAATCTGTGTCCCTGATAATTCTCAATCTGTGTCCTTGATAATCCTCAATCTGTGTCCCTGATGATCCTCAATCTGTGTCCTTGATAATCCTCAATCTTTGTCCCTGATAATCCTCAATCTGTGCCCTTGTTAATCATCAATCTGTGTCCCTATTAATCCTCAATCTGTGTCCCTGATAATCCTCAATCTGTGCCCTTTGTAATGAAATATATGCCTTCATCAGCCCATGTGTTTTACCTGCTTGTATTGTGTGAACCACCCCCTTTTGTTCCTATTGTGTGTATTGGCTACGCCCCTGTCTTTTGCCATATAAAGGTCTCAAGAGCTGTATGAGTCATTCCTACCAGACGAACCCGATGTGGGAAAACCTGCAATGCTGCAATGTTCTTAGTGATTAAAAGCCTTCAGTTGAATCCTCGTCTTTGAGTTATTGATGGCATATCAATTTTAATCACTAAAACACCAAGATGGATCGACTCCTGAAACCAGAGCGCTTGGATCTGGACCCCCATGCCTCAGACGCAGCCACACAGTTCGGACACTGATTCCAATGCTTCGAATTTTTCATTACAAACTCATCCACCGCCATAGCAGCCGCAACCGCTACCGGAGACATGAAACTGGGAATCCTGCGAAACTGGGTGAGCCATCGGGTCTCCCCTCTCATCCAAGATGCCACCAGCTACGGGGATGCCTGCACCATTCTGAAGGCCCACTACGTGCGGCCAATAAACGAGGTGTACGCCAGGCATCTTCTGACTACTCGCACGCAGCGGCATGGTGAGTCACTAGAGGCCTTTATATTAAGCCTAAAAGTACTGGGCAGAGACTGTAACTGTAAGGCCGTGTCTGCCATCGTGTACACGGAGGAGCTGATTCGAGACTCCCTTATTGTGGGCCTCAGTTCAAATTACATTCGGCAGAAACTGTTTGAAAAGGAGGGACTGGACTTAAAACAGGCTATAGAAATAGCGCAATCGCTGGATATGGCCCAGAAGAACTCTGAATTCTATTCCCCAGGCCACGCGGCCCACTCCGCCTCGTGCGCGCCGTGGGGGCCGCCATCTTGGAAGCCATCTTCACCTCCCAGGTCTCAGGCCAGCCCAGCACCCTCGGAGCCCCAGCCTCCACCCAGGAGCCCCACTACTGCCGCGATGCATCGGGGCCCGAAATGCTACTTCTGCGGCCAGGACAAACACTCCAGGCATCTGTGCCCAGCGAAGGGCACCACCTATTTTAAATGCGGGAAGAAAGGACATTTCAGCAAAGTCTGCAGAGGGAACCCCGCCTCCAACTCCACCACCGCCGCGTGCGCGCCGTGGGAGCGGCCATCTTAGAAGCCATCTTGTCCACCCTCATGGAGTCCACCATCTTGCCCCGACTACACGGACCTCCAGGACCCACTGGTGGCCTCGATCACAGTGGATCAATCCAGGCCGCATCCGTTGTCTAAATCGATGATGGACATAGAGGTAAACGGGAACAAGGTTAAATGCTTGATTGACTGCGGGAGCACCGAAAGCTTTATTCATCCTAGCCTGGTAAAACGACTTTCACTAACGATAGTCCCCACACAGGGCAAAATCGCCATGGCCGATAAGACTCATACCTCAAAAATTATAGGTTTCTGCGCGGTTATGTTGTCGGTAAAAGGCAATGATTACAGAGATTTTAAACTATTGATAATGCCAGATCTCTGTGTGAGCGTGATCTTGGGTCTGGACTTCCAGTGCCACCACCAAAGTATCACGCTTACCTACGGTGGGTCCCAGCCGCCCCTCACAGTGTGCGGTCTGGCTACCCTGAAGGTCAAGCCGCCCTCTCTGTTCGCCAACCTCGCACCCAACTGTCGACCCATAGCGACCAAGAGTAGGCAGTACAGCTGGGAGGATAGACGGTTCATTGCGTCGGAAGTAGAAAGACTCAAGCGGGAGGGTATCATCGAATGCAGTACCAGCCCGTGGCGCGCCCAGGTAGTAGTAGTTAAGGGTAGTGAAAAGAAGCGGATGGTGATAGATTATAGCCAGACGGTTAATCTATACACCCAGCTAGACGCCTACCCTCTGCCCCGCATAGCGGATATGGTTAACCAAATCGCGCAATACCGGGTGTTTTCCACCATCGACCTAAAATCGGCATACCACCAGCTCCCCATTAGGCCGGAGGACCGTCCATACACTGCCTTCGAGGCGAACGGACGTCTCTACCACTTCCTCAGAGTCCCCTTTGGGGTAACGAACGGGGTCTCGGTCTTCCAGCGGGAGATGGACCGCATGGTCGATGAGAACCAGTTAACAGCCACCTACCCATACCTAGACAATGTCACCATCTGCGGCCACGACCAGCAAGACCACGACTCGAACCTCGCGAGATTTCTGAAAACCGCTCTCAGACTCAATCTCACCTACAACGAGGATAAGTGTGTCTTTAGCACCACGCGCCTCTGTATCCTGGGCTGCGTGGTGGAAAACGGGGAAATCGGTCCGGACCCCGACCGATTGCGCCCCCTATGGGAGCTACCCCTACCAAACACTCCCAAGGCCCTGAAAAGGTGCCTGGGGTTCTTCTCCTATTACGCCCAATGGGTCCCCAATTATTCCGACAAGGCCCGTCCCCTCCTGAAATCAACGTCCTTCCCGCTCACGGCCGAGGCCCACGCCGCCTTCAACAGCATTAAACACGACATTGAGAAGGCCGCGCTGCGGGCAGTGGACGAAAACATTCCTTTCCAGGTCGAAAGCGATGCGTCCGACTTCGCTTTAGCAGCCACCCTCAACCAGGATGGGCGGCCCGTAGCCTTATTCTCAAGAACCCTCCAAGGGCCCGAGATCAGGCACTCCTCGGTAGAGAAGGAGGCCCAGGCCATAGTGGAGGCAGTGCGGCACTGGAGGCACTACCTAGCCAGCAAACACTTCACCCTGCTTACCGACCAGCGGTCGGTAGCCTTCATGTTTAACAACAAACAGAGGGGGAAGATCAAGAACGACAAAATTCTCAGGTGGCGGATCGAACTCTCCACGTTTGAGTACGACATAATATATAGGCCGGGGGCCCTCAACGAATCCCACGATGCCCTATCATGAGGGATGTGTGCCAGCACACAGGGGGACAGGCTACAGGGCCTCCACAATGGCCTCTGCCACCCGGGGGTCACCCGGCTATTCCACTTTATAAAATCCCGTAACCTGCCCTATTCCATCGAGGAGGTCCGGTCTATGACCAGGGACTGCCGCACCTGTGCGGAATGCAAGCCCCGTTTTTTCAGGCCCGACCAAGCCCACCTGATCAAAGCTACACGGCCATTCGAGCACCTGAGCTCAGATTTCAAGGGACCACTCCCCTCCACCGACCGCAATGTGTACTTTCTCAACATTGTGGACGAGTACTCCCGCTTCCCATTCGCCTACCCCTGCCCAGATATGACCAGTGCCACGGTCATCAAGTGCCTCGGCAACCTGTTTTGCACGTTCGGCATGCCTAACTACATCCACACTGACAGGGGGGCATCGTTCATGAGCGATGAACTGCGCCAATACCTGCTGTCGAAGGGGATAGCCACGAGTCGGACCACTAGTTATAACCCCCGGGGTAATGGGCAAGTGGAGAGGGAGAACGCGACAGTGTGGAAGGCGGTCACCTTAGCACGAAGGTCTAAAGTCCTCCCCACCTCCCGCTGGCAGGAAGTCCTCCAAGACGTACTCCACTCGATAAGGTCGCTACTGTGTACTGCTACTAACGCCACTCCTCACGAGAAGATGTTTGTTTTTCCCCGCAAATCAACCTCAGGAGTATCCCTACCCTCGTGGCTCTCCACCCCAGGGACAGTCCTGTTACGGAAGCATGTGAGGGGCCACAAAACAGATCCCCTCATGGAGGCAGTACACCTAATCCACGCAAACCCACAGTACGCGTACGTCAAGCACGCCGACGGACGTGAAGACACCGTGTCCATAAAGGACCTCGCCTCGGCAGGAAGCGACAATGACGACCCATCACCACCACCCCCAGAAGAAACTCCACCATCCCCAGAGGTTTCCTCACAACCCCCAGAAGTACCTGCAACACCCCCAGCACATGGGTATGCCCAGGAGGGCACCAAGGACTCCCGGTCGGAACCCAAGGTACTGTTGCGACGTTCAGGAAGGACTATCACACCCCCGGACAGACTAAATCTGTAGAAGGGGTGAATGTGATGAAATATATGCCTTCATCAGCCCATGTGTTTTACCTGCTTGTATTGTGTGAACCGCCCCCTTTTGTTCCTATTGTGTGTATTGGCTACGCCCCTGTCTTTTGCCATATAAAGGTCTCAAGCGCTGTATGAGTCATTCCTACCAGACGAACCCGATGTGGGAAGACCTGCAATGCTGCAATGTTCTCAGTGATTAAAAGCCTTCAGTTGAATCCTTGTCTTTGAGTTATTGATGGCATATCGCCCTTGTTAATCATCAATCTGTGTCCCTGTTAATCCTCCATCTGTGTCCCTGATAATCCTCAATCTGTGTTCCTGATAATCCTCAATCTGTGTCCCTGATAGTACTCAATCTGTGTCCAGGATAAACCTCAATCTATGTCCTTGATAATCCTCAATCTGTGTCCCTAATAATCCTCAATCTGTGTCCCGAATAAACCTCAATCTGTGTCGCTGATAATCCTTAATCTGTGTCCCTGACAATTCTCAATCCATGTCCCAGACACACCTCAATCTGTGTCCCTGATCATCCTTAAACTGTGTTCCTGATAGTCCTCAGTCTGTGTCACTGATGACCTTCAATATCAGTTCTGATAATCCTCAGTCTGTGTCACTGATAATCTTCAGTGTGTGTCCTTGGTAATCCTCAATCTGTGTCCTGGTAATCCTCAATCTGTCTCCTGATAATCCTCAATCTGTGCCCTGATAGTCTCAATCTGAGTCCCCAATAATCCTCAATCTGTGTCCTTGATAATCCTCAATCTGTGTCCCTGATAATCCTCAAACTGTGCCCTTGTTAATCATCAATTTGTGTCCCTATTAATCCTCAATCTGTGTCCCTGATAATCCTCAATCTGTGTCCTTGATAATCCTCAATCTGTGTCCCTGATAATCCTCAATCTGTGTCCATGATAATCCTCAAACTGTGTCCCTCATAATACTCAAACTGTGTCCCTGATCATCCTCAAACTGTGTCCCAGATAATCCTCAATCTGTGCCCTTATTAATCATCAATCTGTGTCCCTGTTAATCATCCATCTGTGTCCCTCATAATTCTCAATCTGTGTCCCTGATAGTTCTCAATCTGTGTCCCTGATAATCTTCAATCTGTGTCCTTGATAATCCTCAATCTGTGTCCCTGATAATCCTCAATCTGTGCCCTTGATAATCATCAATCTGTGTCCCTGTTAATCCTCAATCAGTGTCCCTGATTGTTCTCAATCTGTGCCCCTGTTAATCCTCAAAATGTGCACCTGATAATCTTCAATCTGAGTCACCAATAATCCTCAATCTGTGTCCCTGATAATCCTCAATCTGTGGCCTGATAATCCTCAATCTGTGGCCTCTATAATCCTCAATCTGTTCCCCTGTTAATCCTCAATATGTGACCTTGATAATCGTCAATCTGTTTCCCCAATAATTCGCAATCTGTGTCCCTGATAATCTGTGCCCTTGTTCGTCATCAATCTGTGCCCCTGATCATCCTCAAACTGTGCCTTTGTTAATCCTCAATCTGTGCCCCTGATAATCCTCAATCTGTGCCCTTGTTAATCACCAATCTGTGTCCCTGTTAATCCTCAATCTGTGTCCCTGATAATCCTCAATCTGTGTCCCTGTTAATCCTCAATCTGTGTCCCTGATAATTCACAATCTGTGTCCCTGATAATCCTCAATCTGTGTCCCTATTATTCCTCAATCTGTGTCCCTGATAATCCTCAATCTGTGTCCTTGATAATCATCAATCTGTGTCCCTGATAATCCTCAATCTTTGACCTTGTGAATCATCAATCTGTGGCCCTATTATTCCTCAATCTGTGTCCCTGATAATCCTCAATCTGTGTCCCTAATATTCCTCAATCTGTGTCCCTGATAATCCTCAATCTGTGTCCCTGATAATCCTCAAACTGTGTCCCTATCATTCCTCAATCTGTGTCCCTGATAATCCTCAATCTGTGTCCTTGATAATCATCAATCTGTGTCCCTGATAATCCTCAATCTGTGTCCCTGACATTACGCAATCTGTGTCCCTGATAATCCTCAATCTTTGTCCCTGATAATCCTCAATCTGTGCCCTTGTTAATCATCAATCTGTGTCCCGATTAATCCTCAATCTGTGTCCTTGATAATCCTCAATCTGTGTCCCTGATAATCCCCAATCTGTGTCCCTGATAATCCTCAATCTGTGTCCCTCATAACACTTAATCTGTGTCCCTGATAATCCTCAATCTGTGTCCCTGATAATCCTCAATCTGTGTCCCTGATAATCCTCAATCTGTGTCCCTGATAATCCTCAATCTGTGTCCCTGACAATACGCAATCTGTGTCCCTGATAATCCTCAATCTTTGCCCCTGATAATCCTCAATCTGTGCCCTTGTTAATAATCAGTCTGTGTCCCTGTTAATCCTCAATCTGTGTCCCTGATAATCCTCAATCTGTGTCCCTGATAATCCTCAATCTGTGTCCCTGATAGTTCTCAATCTGTATCTCTGATAATCCTCAATCTGTGTTCCTGATAATCCTTAATCTGTGTCCCTGACAATCCTCAATCTGTGTCCTGATAATCCTCAAAATATGCCCTTGTTAATCATCAATCTGTGTCCCTGAAAATCCTCAATCTGTGCCTTGATAATCTTCAATCTGCGTCCCTGATAATCCTCAATCTGTGTCCTGATAATCCTCTATCTGTGCCCCTGATAATCCTCAATCTGTGCCCTTGTTAATCCTCAATCAGTGCCCCTGATAATCCTCACTCTGTGTCCCTGATAATACACAAACTGTGTCCTGATAATCCTCAATCTGTGTCACTGATAATCCTCAGTCTGTGTCACTGATGATCTTCAGTCTGTGTTCTGATAATCCTCAAGCCGTCTCCTGATATTCCTCAATCTGTGCCCTGATGGTCACAATCTGTGTCCCCAATTATACTCAATCTGTGTCCCTGATAATCCTCAATCTGTGTCCCTGATAATCATAAATCTGTGTCCTTGATAAACCTCAATCTGTGTCCCTGATAATCCTCAATCTGTGCCCTTGTTAATCATCAATCTGTGTCCCTATTAATCCACAATCTGTGTCCCTGATAATCCTTAATCTGTGACCATGATAATCCTCAATCTGTGTCCTGGTAATCCTCAATCTGTCTCCTGATAATCCTCAATCTGTGCCCTGATAGTCTCAATCTGAGTCCCGAAAAATCCTAAATCTGTGTCCTTGATAATCCTCAATCTATGTCCCTGATAATCCTCAAACTGTGCCCCTGTTAATCATCATTCTGTGTCCCTATTAATCCTCAATCTGTGTCCCTGATAATCCTCAATCTGTGTCCTTGATAATCCTCAATCTGTGTCCCTGATAATCCTCAATCTGTGTCCCTGATAATCCTCAACCTGTGCCCCTCATAATACTCAATCTGTGTCCCTGATAATCCTCAATCTGTGTCCCTGATAATCCTCAATCTGTGTCCTTGATAATCATCAATCTGTGTCCCTATTAATCCTCAATCTGTGTCCCTGATAATCCTCAATCTGTGTCCTTGATAATCCTCAATCTGTGTCCCTGATAATCCTCAATCTGTGTCCCTGATAATCCTCAATCTGTGTCCCTCATAATACTCAATCTGTGTCCCTGATAATCCTCAATCTGTGTCCCTGATAATCCTCAATCTGTGTCCCTGATAATCCACAATCTGTGCCCTTGTTAATCAACAATCTGTGTCCCTGTTAATCGTCAATCTGTGTCCTTGATAATCCTCAATCTGTGTCCCTGATAATCCTCAATCTGTGTCCCTGATAATTCTCTATCTGTGTCCCTGATAATCCTCAATCTGCGTCCTTGATAATCCTCAATCTGTGTCCCTGATAATCCTCAATCTGAGTCCCTGATAATCCTCAATCTGTGTCCCTGATAATCCTCAATCTGTATCCCTGATAATCCTCAATCTGTGTCCCTGATAATACGCAATCTGTGTCCCTGACAATCCTCAATCTGTGCCCTTGTTAATCATCAATCTGTGCCCCAAATAAACCTCAATCTGTGTCCATGATAATCCTTAAACTGTGCTCCTGCTAATCCTCAGTCTGTGTCACTGTTAATCTTCAATCTGTGTTCTGATAATCCTCAGTCTGTGTCACTGATAATCTTCAGTGTGTGTCCTTGATAATCCTCAATCTGTGTCCTGGTAATCCTCAATCTGTCTCCTGATAATCCTCAATCTGTGCCCTGATAGTTTCAATCTGATTCCCCAATAATCCTAAATCTGTGTCCTTGATAATCCTCAATCTATGTCCCTGATAATCCTCAAACTGTGCCCCTGTTAATCATCATTCTGTGTCCCTATTAAACCTCAATCTGTGTCCCCGATAATCCTCAATCTGTGTCCTTGTAAATCCTCAATCTGTGTCCCTGATAATCCTCAATCTGTGTCCCTGATAATCCTCAGCCTGTGTCCCTCATAATACACAATCTGTGTCCCTGATAATCCTCAATCTGTGTCCCTGATAATCCTCAATCTGTGTCCTTGATAATCCTCAATATTTGTCCCTGATAATCCTCAATCTGTTCCCTTGTTAATCATCAATCTTTGTCCCTATTAATCCTCAATCTGTGTCCCTGATAATCCTCAATCTGTGTCCTTGATAATCCTCAATCTGTGTCCCTGATAATCCTCAATCTGTGTCCCTCATAATACTCAATCTGTTTCCCTGATAATCCTCAATCTGTGTCCCTGATAATCCTCAATCTGTGTCCCTGATAATCCTCAATCTGTGCCCTTGTTAATCATCAATCTGTGTCCCTGTTAATCCTCAATCTGTGTCCCTGATAATCCTCAATCTGTGTCCCTGATAATCCTCAATCTGTGTCCCTGATAATTCTCTATCTGTGTCCCTGATAATCCTTAATCGGTGTCCTTGATAATCCTCAATCTGTGTCCCTGATAATCCTCAATCTGAGTCCCTGTTAATCCTCAATCTGTGTCCCTGATAATCCTCAATCTGTGTCCCTGACATTACGCAATCTGTGTCCCTGATAATCCTCAATCTTTGTCCCTGATAATCCTCAATCTGTGCCCTTGTTAATCATCAATCTGTGTCCCTATTAATCCTCAATCTGTGTCCTTGATAATCCTCAATCTGTGTCCCTGATAATCCTCAATCTGTGTCCCTGATAATCCTCAATCTGTGTCCCTCATAACACTTAATCTGTGTCCCTGATAATCCTCAATCTGTGTCCCTGATAATCCTCAATCTGTGTCCCTGATAATCCTCAATCTGTGTCCCTGATAATCCTCAATCTGTGTCCCTGACAATACGCAATCTGTGTCCCTGATAATCCTCAATCTTTGCCCCTGATAATCCTCAATCTGTGCCCTTGTTAATAATCAATCTGTGTCCCTGTTAATCCTCAATCTGTGTCCCTGATAATCCTCAATCTGTGTCCCTGATAATCCTCAATCTGTGTCCCTGATAGTTCTCAATCTGTATCTCTGACAATCCTCAATCTGTGTCCTGATAATCCTCAAAATGTGCCCTTGTTAATCATCAATCTGTGTCCCTGAAAATCCTCAATCTGTGCCTTGATAATCTTCAATCTGCGTCCCTGATAATCCTCAATCTGTGTCCTGATAATCCTCTATCTGTGCCCCTGATAATCCTCACTCTGTGCCCTTGTTAATCCTCAATCTGTGCCCCTGATAATCCTCACTCTGTGTCCCTGATAATACACAAACTGTGTCCTGATAATCCTCAATCTGTGTCACTGATAATCCTCAGTCTGTGTCACTGATGATCTTCAGTCTGTGTTCTGATAATCCTCAAGCCGTCTCCTGATATTCCTCAATCTGTGCCCTGATGGTCACAATCTGTGTCCCAAATTATACTCAATCTGTGTCCCTGATAATCCTCAATCTGTGTCCCTGATAATCATAAATCTGTGTCCTTGATAAACCTCAATCTGTGTCCCTGATAATCCTCAATCTGTGCCCTTGTTAATCATCAATCTGTGTCCCTATTAATCCACAATCTGTGTCCCTGATAATCCTTAATCTGTGACCATGATAATCCTCAATCTGTGTCCTGGTAATCCTCAATCTGTCTCCTGATAATCCTCAATCTGTGCCCTGATAGTCTCAATCTGAGTCCCGAAAAATCCTAAATCTGTGTCCTTGATAATCCTCAATCTATGTCCCTGATAATCCTCAAACTGTGCCCCTGTTAATCGTCATTCTGTGTCCCTATTAATCCTCAATCTGTGTCCCTGATAATCCTCAATCTGTGTCCTTGATAATCCTCAATCTGTGTCCCTGATAATCCTTAATCTGTGACCATGATAATCCTCAATCTGTGTCCTGGTAATCCTCAATCTGTCTCCTGATAATCCTCAATCTGTGCCCTGATAGTCTCAATCTGAGTCCCGAAAAATCCTAAATCTGTGTCCTTGATAATCCTCAATCTATGTCCCTGATAATCCTCAAACTGTGCCCCTGTTAATCATCATTCTGTGTCCCTATTAATCCTCAATCTGTGTCCCTGATAATCCTCAATCTGTGTCCTTGATAATCCTCAATCTGTGTCCCTGATAATCCTCAATCTGTGTCCCTGATAATCCTCAACCTGTGCCCCTCATAATACTCAATCTGTGTCCCTGATAATCCTCAATCTGTGTCCCTGATAATCCTCAATCTGTGTCCTTGATAATCCTCAATCTTTGTTCCTGATAATCCTCAATCTGTGCCCTTGTTAATCATCAATCTGTGTCCCTATTAATCCTCAATCTGTGTCCCTGATAATCCTCAATCTGTGTCCTTGATAATCCTCAATCTGTGTCCCTGATAATCCTCAATCTGTGTCCCTGATAATCCTCAATCTGTGTCCCTCATAATACTCAATCTGTGTCCCTGATAATCCTCAATCTGTGTCCCTGATAATCCTCAATCTGTGTCCCTGATAATCCACAATCTGTGCCCTTGTTAATCAACAATCTGTGTCCCTGTTAATCGTCAATCTGTGTCCTTGATAATCCTCAATCTGTGTCCCTGATAATCCTCAATCTGTGTCCCTGATAATTCTCTATCTGTGTCCCTGATAATCCTCAATCTGTGTCCTTGATAATCCTCAATCTGTGTCCCTGATAATCCTCAATCTGAGTCCCTGATAATCCTCAATCTGTGTCCCTGATAATCCTCAATCTGTATCCCTGATAATCCTCAATCTGTGTCCCTGATAATACGCAATCTGTGTCCCTGACAATCCTCAATCTGTGCCCTTGTTAATCATCAATCTGTGCCCCAAATAAACCTCAATCTGTGTCCATGATAATCCTTAAACTGTGCTCCTGCTAATCCTCAGTCTGTGTCACTGTTAATCTTCAATCTGTGTTCTGATAATCCTCAGTCTGTGTCACTGATAATCTTCAGTGTGTGTCCTTGATAATCCTCAATCTGTGTCCCTGATAATCCTCAATATGTGTCCCTGATAATCCTCAAACTGTGTCCCTGATAATCCTCAATCTGTGTCCCTGATAATCCTCAATCTGTGTCCCTGTTAATCCTCAATCTCTGTCCCTGATAATCCTCAATCTGTGTCCTTGATAATCCTCAATCTGTGTCCCTGATAATCCTCAATCTGTGTCCCTGATAATCCTCAATATGTGTCCCTGATAATCCTCAAACTGTGTCCCTGATAATCCTCAAACTGTGTCCCTGATAATCCTCAATCTGTGTCCTTGATAATCCTCAATATGTGTCCCTGATAATCCTCAATATGTGTCCCTGATAATCCTCAATCTGTGTCCCTGATAATTCTCCATCTGTGTCCCTGATGATACGCAATCTGTGTCCCTGATAATCCTCAATCTGTGTCCCTGATAATACTCAATCTGTGTCCCTGATAATCCTCAATCTGTGCCCTTGTTAAACATCAATCTGTGTCCCTCTTAGTTCTCAATCTGAGTCCGTGATATTTCTCAATCTGTGTCCCTGATAATCCTCAATCTGTGTCCCTGATTATCCTCAATCTGTGTCCCTATTAATCCTCAATCTGTGTCATTAATAATCCTCAATCTGTGTCCTTGATAATCCTCGATCATTGCCCCTGATAATCCTCAATCTGTGCCCTTGTTAATCATCAATCCGTGTCCCTGTTAATCCTCAATCTGTGTCCCTGATAATCCTCAATCTCAGTCCCTGATAATCCTCAATCTGTGTCCCTGATAGTTCTCAATCTGTGTCTCTGATAATCCTCAATCTGTGTCCCTGATAATCCTTAATCTGTGTCCCTGACAATCCTCAATCTGTGTCCTGATAATCCTCAAAATGTGCCCTTGTTAATCATCAATCTGTGTCCCTGATAATCCTCAATCTGTGTCCCTGATTATCCTCAATCTGTGTCCCTGATAATCCTTAATCTGTGTCCATGATAATCCTCAATCTGTGTCTCTGATAATCCTCAATCTATGTCCCCAATAATCCTCAATCTGTGTCCTGATAAACTCATCTGTGTCCCTGATAATCCGCAATCTGTGTCCCAGATGCTCCTCAATCTGTGTCCTGATAATGCTCATTCTGTGTCCTGATCTTCCTCAATCTGTGTCCTGATAATCTTCAATCTGCGTCCCTGATAATCCTCAATCTGTGTCCTGATAATCCTCTATCTGTGCCCCTGATAATCCTCAATCTGTGCCCTTGTTAATCCACAATCTGTGCCCCTGATAATCCTCAATCTGTGTCACTGATAATACGCAAACTGTGTCCCTGATAATCCTCAATCTGTGTCCCTCATAATCCTCAATCTGTGTCCTTGATAGTCCTCAATCTGTGTCCCTGATAATCCTCAATCTGTGTCCCTGATAATCCTCAAACTGTGTCCATCATAATACTCAATCTGTGTCCCTGATAATCCTCAATCTGTGTCCCTGATAATCCTCAATCTGTGCCCTTGTTCATCATCAACCTGTGTCCCTGTTAATCCTCCATCTGTGTCCCTAATAATCCTCAATCTGTGTTCCTGATAAACCTCAATCTGTGTCCATGATAATCCTTAATCTGTGTCCCTGATAATGCTCAATCCGTGCCCCAGATACACCTCAATCTGTGTCCCTGATCATCCTTAAACTGTGCTCCTGATAATCCTCAGTCTGTGTCACTGTTAATCTTCAATCTGTGTTCTGATAATCCTCAGTCTGTGTCACGGATAATCTTCAGTGTGTGTCCTTGATAATCCTCAATCTGTGTCCTGGTAATCCTCAATCTGTGTCCTGGTAATCCTCAATCTGTCTCCTGATACTCCTCAATCTGTGCCCTGATAGTCTCAATCTGAGTCCCCAATAATCCTAAATCTGTGTCCTTGATAATCCTCAATCTATGTCCCTGATAATCCTCAAACTGTGCCCCTGTTAATCATCATTCTGTGTCCCTATTAATCCACAATCTGTGTCCCTGATGATCCTCAATCTGTGTCCCTGATAATCCTCAATCTGTGTCCCTGATAATCCTCAATCTGTGTCCCTCATAATCCTCAATCTGTGTCCTTGATAGTCCTCAATCTGTGTCCCTGATAATCCTCAATCTGTGTCCCTGATAATCCTCAAACTGTGTCCCTCATAATACTCAATCTGTGTCCCTGATAATCCTCAATCTGTGTCCCCGATAATCCTCAATCTGTGCCCTTGTTCATCATCAACCTGTGTCCCTGTTAATCCTCCATCTGTGTCCCTAATAATCCTCAATCTGTGTTCCTGATAAACCTCAATCTGTGTCCATGGTAATCCTTAATCTGTGTCCCTGATAATGCTCAATCCGTGCCCCAGATACACCTCAATCTGTGTCCCTGATCATCCTTAAACTGTGCTCCTGATAATCCTCAGTCTGTGTCACTGTTAATCTTCAATCTGTGTTCCGATAATCCTCAGTCTGTGTCACTGATAATCTTCAGTGTGTGTCCTTGATAATCCTCAATCTGTGTCCTGGTAATCCTCAATCTGTCTCCTGATACTCCTCAATCTGTGCCCTGATAGTCTCAATCTGAGTCCCCAATAATCCTAAATCTGTGTCCTTGATAATCCTCTATCTATGTCCCTGATAATCCTCAATCTGTTCCCTTGTTAATCATCAATCTTTGTCCCTGTTAATCCTCAATCTGTGTCCCTGATAATCCTCAATCTGTGTCCTTGATAATCCTTAATCTGTGTCCCTGATAATCCTCAATCTGTGTCCCTCATAATACTCAATCTGTTTCCCTGATAATCCTCAATCTGTGTCCCTGATCATCCTCAATCTGTGTCCCTGATAATCCTCTATCTGTGCCCTTGTTAATCATCAAACTGTGTCCCTGATAATCCTCAATCTGTGTCCCTGATAATCCTCAATCTGGGTCCTTGATAATCCTCAATCTCTGTCCCTGATAATCCTCAATCTGTGTCCCTGATAATTCTCTATCTGTGTCCCTGATAATCCTCAATCTGTGTCCCTGATAATCCTCAATCTTTGTCCCTGATAATCCTCAATCTGTGTCCTTGATAATCCTCAATCTGTGTCCCTGATAATCCTCAATCTGTGTCCCTGATAATCCTCAAACTGTGTCCCTGATAATCCTCAATCTGTGTCCCTGATAATTCTCTATCTGTGTCCCTGATAATCCTCAATCTGTGTCCCTGATAATCCTCAATCTGTGTCCCTGATAATACTCAATCTGTGTCCCTGATAATACGCAATTTGTGTCCCTGATAATCCTCAATCTGTGTCCCTGATAATCCTCAATCTGTGCCCTTGTTAATCATCAATCTGTGTCCCTCTTAGTTCTCAATCTGAGTCCCTGATATTTCTCAATCTGTGTCCCTGATAATCCTCAATCTGTGTCCCCGATTATCCTCAATCTGTGTCCCTATTAATCCTCAATCTGTGTCGTTAATAATCCTCAATCTGTGTCCTTGATAATCCTCAATCATTGCCCCTGATAATCCTCAATCTGTGCCCTTGTTAATCATCAATCCATGTCCCTGTTAATCCTCAATCTGTGTCCCTGGTAATCCACAATCTGAGTCCCTGATAATCCTCAATCTGTGTCCCTGATAGTTCTCAATCTGTGTCTCTGATAATCCTCAATCTGTGTCCCTGATAATCCTTAATCTGTGTCCCTGACAATCCTCAATCTGTGTCCTGATAATCCTCAAAATGTGCCCTTGTTAATCATCAATCTGTGTCCCTGATAATCCTCAATCTGTGTCCCTGATTATCCTCAATCTGTGTCCCTGATAATCCTTAATCTGTGTCCATGATAATCCTCAATCTGTGTCTCTGATAATCCTCAATCTATGTCCCCAATAATCCTCAATCTGTGTCCTGATAAACTCATCTGTGTCCCTGATAATCCGCAATCTGTGTCCCAGATACTCCTCAATCTGTGTCCTGATAGTCCTCATTCTGTGTCCTGATCTTCCTCAATCTGTGTCCTGATAATCTTCAATCTGCGTCCCTGATAATCCTCAATCTGTGTCCTGATAATCCTCTATCTGTGCCCCTGATTGTGATGAAATATGCCATTCATCAGACTCTGTATTTAACTGTATATATTGTATTGCCTGCTCCGGTTTTTGTACCTTGTATTGTGTATAGGGCACTGCCCCCTTTGTGTGTCGGCTCCACCCATACCTGGCCCTACTTAAGACAAGTCCAGGCTTGTCTTGCAGTAGAACAGCAGCATGCTAGGTGAAGCTAGGTGCAGACACCGGCATCTTTTCTTTGCTAATAAAAGCCTTGTTTTATTCTGCTAACTTCGAGTCTTGAAGTTATTGAGGCCCATCAATTATATTAGCAAACTTTTAACGATGGATCAACTTTTGAAACCGGAGCGCTTGGATTTGGACCCGCATGCTTCGGATGCATCGGCACGGTTTGGACACTGGTTCCAGTGCTTGGAATTCTTTATGGCCAACTCCGAAGCCGTCACAGCCTCTAAAGCCACCGGAGATGTGAAACTCGGGATCCTGCAGAATCGGGTAAGCCACCGGGTTTTTCCACTCACACAAGACGCCGCCACCTACCTGGATGCCTGCAACATTCTAAAGGCCCACTATCTGCGGCCTACCAACGAGGTGTACGCCAGGCACCTGCTTGCTACCTGCACACAGCGACCCGGAGAGTCGCTAGAGGACTTTCTAGTCACCCTAAAAGTGCTTGGCAAAGACTGCAAATGCAAAGACGTGAAAGCCACGGTATACACAGACGAGCTGATTCGGGATGCCTTTATCGCAGGCCTTAGCTCTAATTACATCCGGCAGAGACTGCTAGAGAAAACGGGCCTAGATCTGACACAGGCTGTGGACACAGCGCGATCGTTGGATGTGGCTCAGTAGAACTCTGACTCGTACTCGGCAGGCCGCGCGGCCCACGCCGCCTCTGCTTCCCCGCCCGGTAGCCCAACACCGTCGGGGCCCTGCTCTCCTCCCAGAAGCCCTACGACTGCCGCGACGCATCGGGGCCCCAAATGCTACTTCTGCGGGCAGCCGAAGCACACCAGGAACCTGTGCCCGGCGAAAGGCACCACCTGCTTTAAGTGCGGTAAGAAGGGGCACTTTGGGAAGGTGTGCAGAGGGAACCCCGCAGGCAAAACCGCCACCGCCGCGTGCGCGCCGTGGGAGCGGCCATCTTGGACGCCATCTTGTCCGACCTCGTGGGGTCCGCCATCTCGCGAGCAGACAGTGTGGACGCCATCTTACCCGGCCTCGTGTGGCCCACCATCTTGTCCCGATCAGGGCCCTACAGTGGCGTCGATCACAGTGGACCAGTCCAGACCGCACCCACTATCCAAATCGATGGTGGACATTGAGGTAAACGGGTGCAAGGTTAAATGTTTAATTGACAGCGGGAGCACAGAGAGCTTCATTCACCCTGATCTGGTACAACGACTCTCTCTAACTATAGTCCCTACTCAGGGCAGGATCTCTATGGCCGACAAAACCCAGATATCGACTATTGTGGGTTACTGCGCGGTACGATTGTCCGTTAAAGACACTGTATATAATAATTTTAAACTGTTAATTATGAAGGATTTATGTGTGAGCGTGATCTTGGGCCTGGATTTTCAGTGCCACCACCAAAGCATCACGCTCAATTTCGGTAGGACCCAGCAGCCCCTCACAGTGTGCGGTCTGGCTACCCTGAAGGTAAAGCCACCTTCGCTATTCGCGAACCTTACCCCTAACTGCCGGCCAATAGCGACCAAAAGCAGGAGGTACAGCTGGGAGGACAGGCGGTTTATCGCGACCGAGGTAGACAGGCTCCTGAAGGAGCGCATTATTGAACGCAGCAACAGCCCGTGGCGCGCCCAAGTGGTGGTGGTGAGGGGTAGCGAGAAGAAGCAGATGGTGATTGACTATAGTTAAACAGTCAACATCTATACCCAACTAGACGCCTACCCACTACCCCGCATATCCGAGATGTTGAACCAAATCGCCCAATACCGGGTGTTCTCCACCATCGACCTCAAGTCAGCGTACCACCAGCTCCCTATCAGACCAGAGGACCGTTCGTACACCGCCTTCGAGGCAAACGGACGCCTCTACCAGTTCCTCAGAGTCCCCTTTGGGGTGACGAATGGGGTCTCGGTCTTTCAGAGGGAGATGGACCGCATGGTCGATGACCACCACTTGCAGGCAGTCTTCCCCTATCTCGACAACGTCACCATCTGCGGCCACAACCAACAGGACCACGACTCAAACCTCGCGAGGTTTCTGAAAACCGCACAAAAACTCAACCTCACCTACAACGAGGACAAGTGCGTTTTCAACACCACGCACCTCTGCATACTAGGCAGCGTGGTGGAGAATGGGGAAATCGGACCAGACCCCGACCGATTGCGCCCCCTACGGGAGCTGCCCCTGCCCAACACTCCCAAAGCCCTGAAAAGGTGCCTGGGGTTATTCTCGTATTATGCCCAATGGGTCCCTAACTACTCCGATAAAGCCCGTCCCCTCTTGAAAGCATCCTCTTTCCCGCTCTCTGCTGAGGCCCATGCTGCCTTCAAAAGCATTAAGCAGGATATTGAGCGGGCCACGCTACAGGCAGTGGACGAGAACACTCCCTTCCAAGTGGAAAGTGATGCGTCTGACTTTGCCTTGGCGGCCACCCTCAACCAGGCAGAGCGGCCCATAGCTTTCTTCTCGAGGACCCTCCAGGGGCCCGAGATCAGACACTCCTCCGTGGAAAAGGAGGCCCAAGCCATCGTGGAGGCAGTGCGCCACTGGCGGCACTACCTAGCCGGCAAACGCTTCACCCTACTTACCGACCAGCGGTCGGTAGCGTTTATGTTCAATAATAAACAGAGGGGGAAGATTAAAAATGATAAGATTCTTAGGTGGCGGATCGAGCTCTCCACCTTCGAGTACGACATCATATACCGGCCGGGGGCCCTTAACGAATCCCCCGACGCCCTCTCACGAGGGATGTGTGCCAACGCCACCGGGGATCGGCTACAGACCCTCCACAACGACCTCTGCCACCCAGGGGTCACACGGCTGTTCCACTTCATAAAGTCCCGCAACTTACCCTACTCGATTGAGGAAGTTCGGTCCCTGACCAGGAACTGCCGCACTTGCGCTGAGTGCAAGCCTCGGTTCTACCGCCCTGATAGAGCCCACCTAATCAAAGCTACACGGGCCTTTGAGCGGCTTAGCTTAGATTTCAAGGGCCCCCTCCCGTCCGTCGACCGCAATGTTTACTTCCTGAACATTGTGGACGAACACTCCCATTTCCCATTCGCCTTCCCCTGCCCAGACATGACCAGCGCCACGGTCATTAAATGCCTCAACAGCCTGTTCTGCCTGTTCGGTATGCCAAGCTATATCCACACGGATAGGGGGTCGGCCTTCATGAGTGAAGAGCTACGCCAGTACATGCTGT
Source organism: Somniosus microcephalus (assembly GCF_052327205.1). Classification (NCBI taxonomy): domain Eukaryota; kingdom Metazoa; phylum Chordata; class Chondrichthyes; order Squaliformes; family Somniosidae; genus Somniosus; species Somniosus microcephalus. The sequence continues at coordinate 63,156,816 of NC_141003.1, forward strand.
CCAAGGGGATTGCCACGAGCCGTACCACCAGCTACAACCCCCGGGGTAACGGTCAGGTGGAGCGAGAGAATGGGACAGTATGGAGGGCAGTCACCCTAACTCTAAGGACCAAGGGCCTCCCTATCTCCCGCTGGCAGGAAGTCCTCCCAGATGTGCTCCACTCAATACGGTCACTATTGTGTACCGCCACTAATGCCACGTCTCATGAGCTAATGTTTGTGTTTCCCCGGAAATCCACCTCAGGCGTATCCATACCGTCATGGCTCTCCACCCCAGGTCCGGTACTTCTGCGAAAGCATGTGAGGGGTCACAAGACGGACCCTCTCGTGGAGCCAGTGCACCTGCTCCATGCCAACCCACAATATGCGTATGTCCGGCACGCCGACGGATGGGAGGACACTGTGTCCATAAAAGACCTCGCCCCAGCCGGCAACAACAGCAACAACGACAATGACTACAACAACAACAACAACCACAACATCTATTACCCACCCACTTCACCCACTATTCTTTCATCACCCCCGGAAGAACACCAGCCAACGGTACCCCCACCACCTACCCCCTCACCACCTACTCCTTCAACAACCCCGGTGGCGCCCCCCGGCAGAGACCCAGGAGACCACCCGGGACACCCAGCCGGCACCCGCGGCACCGCAACCGTTACGTCGGTCACAGAGGACTATCACACCCCCGGACAGACTAAATCTGTAGAAGGGGTGAATGTGATGAAATATTCTATTCATCAGACTCTGTAGTTAACTGTACATATTGTATTGCCTGCTCCGGTGTTTGTACCTTGTATTGTGTACAGGGCACCGCCCCCTTTCTGTGTCGGCTCCACCCATACCTGGCCCTACTTAAGACAAGTCCAGGCTTATCTTGCAGTAGAACAGCAGCACGCTAGGTGAAGCTAGGTGCAGACACCGGCATCTTTTCTTTGCTAATAAAAGCCTTGATTTATTCTGCTAACTTCGAGTCTTGAAGATATTGAGGCGCATCACTGATAATCCTCAATCTGTGCCCTTGTTAATCCACAATCTGTGCCCCTGATAATCCTCAATCTGTGTCCCTGATAATACGCAAACTGTGTCCTGATAATCCTCAATCTGTGTCACTGATAATCCTCAGTCTGTGTCACTGATGATCTTCAGTCTGTGTTCTGATAATCCTCAAGCTGTCTCCTGATATTCCTCAATCTGTGCCCTGATGGTCACAATCTGTGTCCCCAATTATGCTCAATCTGTGTCCCTGATAATTCGCAATCTGTGTCCTTGATAATCCTCAATCTGTGTCCCTGATAATCCTCAATCTGTGTCCCTGATAATCCTCAATCTGTGTCCCTCATAATCCTCAATCTGTGTCCTTGATAATCCTCAATCTGTGTCCCTGATAATCCTCAATCTGTGTCCCTGATAATCCTCAATCTGTGTCCCTCATAATCCTCAATCTGTGTCCCTCATAATCCTCAATCTGTGTCCCTGATAATCCTCAATCTGTGCCTTTGTTCATCATCAATCTGTGTCCCTGTTAATCCTCCATCTGTGTCCCTGATAATCCTCAATCTGTGTTCCTGATAAACCTCAAACTGTGTCCCTGATAGTTCTCAATCTGTGTCCCTGATAATCCTCAATCTGTGTCCTTGATAATCCACAATCTGTGTCCCTGATAATCCTCAATCTGTGTCCTGATAATCCTCAATCTGTGTCCTTGATAATCCTCAATCAGTGTCCATGATAATCTTCAATCTGTGTCCTTGATAATCCTCAATCTGTGTCCCTGATAATCCTCAATCTGTGTCCCTGATAATCCTCAATCTGTGTCCCTGATAATTCTCAATCTGTGTCCCTGATAATCCTCAATCCGTGCCCCAGATAATCCTCAATCTGTTTCCCTGATAATCCTCAATCTGTGTCCCTGATAATCCTCAATCTGTGTCCCTGAAAATCCTCAATCTGTGTCCCTGATAATCCTCAATCTGTGTCCCTGATAATCCTCAATCTGTGCCCTTGTTAATCGTCAATCTGTGACCCTGATAATTTTCAAACAGTGTCCCTCATAATCCCCAATCTGTGTCCCTGATAATCCTCAAACTGTGTCCCTGATAATCCTCAAACCGTGGCCCAGATACACCTCAATCTGTGTCCCTGATCATCCTTAAACTGTGCTCCTGATAATCCTCAGTCTGTGTCACTGATGATCATCAATCTGTGTTCTGATAATCCTCAGTTTGTGTCACTGATAATCTTCAGTGTGTGTCCTTGATAATCCTCAATCTGTGTCCTGGTAATCCTCAATCTGTCTCCTGATAATCCTCAATCTGTGTCCTTGATAAACGTCAATCTGTGTCCCTGGTAATCCCCAATCTGTGTCCCTGATAACTTTCAAACTGTGTCCCTGATAATACGCAATCTGGGTCCCTGAAAATCCTCAAACTTTGTCCCTGATAATCCTCAATCTGTGCCCTGATAATCTTCAATCTGTGCCCTTGTTGATCATCAATTTATGTCCCTGTTAATCCTCAAACTGTGTCCCTCATAATCCTCAATCTGTGTCCCTGACAGTTCTCAATCTGTGTCCCTGATAATCCTCAATCTGTGTCCTTGATAATCCTCAATCTGTGTCCCTGATCATTCTCAATCTGTGTCCTGATAATCTTCAATCTGTGCCCTTGTTGATCATCAATCTATGTCCCTGTTAATCCTCAATCTGTGTCCCTGATAATCCTCAATCTGTGTCCCTGATAATCCTCAATCTGTGTCCCTGATCATTCTCAATCTGTGTCCCTGATAATCCTCAATCCGTGTCCCGGATAAACCTCAATCTGTGTCCCTATTATTCCTCAATCTGTGTCCCTGATAATCCTCAATCTGTGTCCTGATAATCTTCAATCTGCGCCCTTGTTGATCATCAATCTATGTCCCTGTTAATCATCAATCAGTGTCGCTCTTAGTCCTCAATCTGTGTCCCTCATTATCCTCAATCTGTGTCCCTGATAATCCTCAATCTGTGTCCCTGAAAGTTCTCAATCTGTGTCCCTGATAATCCTCAATCTGCGTCCCTGATAATCCTCAATCTGTGTCCCTGATAGTTCTCAATCTGTATTTCTGATAATCCTCAATATGTGTCCCTGATAATCCTTAATCTGTGTCCCTGACAATCCTCAATCTGTGTCCTGATAATCCTCAAAATGTGCCCTTGTTAATCATCAATCTGTGTCCCTGAAAATCCTCAATCTGTGTCCCTGATTATCTTCAATCTGTGTCCCTGATAATACTAAATCTGTGTCCCTGATAATCTTCAATCTGTGTCTCTGATAATCCTCAATCTATGTCCCAAATAATCCTCAATCGGTGTGCTGATAACCTCATCTGTCTCCCGGATAATCCGCAATCTGTGTCCCAGATAATCCTCAATCTGTGTCCTGATAATCCTCATTCTGTGTCCTGATCTTCCTCAATCTGTGTCACTGATGATCTTCAGTCTGTGTTCTGATAATCCTCAAGCTGTCTCCTGATATTCCTCAATCTGTGCCCTGATGGTCACAATCTGTGTCCCCAATTATCCTCAAACTGTGTCCCTGATAATCCTCAATCTGTGTCCCTGATAATCCTCAATCTGTGTCCCTGATAATCCGCAATCTGTGTCCCTGATAATCCTCAATCTGTGTCCCTGATAATCCTCAATCTGTGTCCCTCATAATACTCAATCTGTGTCCCTGATAATTCTCAATCTGTCTCCCTGATAATACTCAGTCTGTGTCCCTGATAATCCTCAATCTGTGCCCTTGTTAATCATCAATCTGTGCCCCTGTTAATCCTCAACCTGTGTCCCTGATAATCCTCAATCACTGTCCCTGATAATCCTCATTCTGTGTCCCTGATAATTCTCTATCTGTGTCCCTTATAATCCTCAATCTGTGTCCTTGATATTCCTCAATCTGTGTCCCTGATAATCCTCAATCTGTGTCCCTGATAATTCTCAATCTGTGTCCTTGATAATCCTCAATCTGCGTTCCTGATAATCCTCAATCTGTGTCCCTGATAATCTTCAATCTGTGTCCCTGATAATCCTCAATCTGTGTCCCTGATAATACGCAATCTGTGTCCCTGATAATCCTCAATCTGTGTCCCTGATAATCCTCAATCTGTGTCCCTGATAGTTCTCAATTTGTGTCCCTGATAATCCTCAATCTGTGTCCGTGATAATCCTTAATCTGTGTCCCTGACAATCCTCAATCTGTGTCCTGATAATCCTCAAAATGTGCCCTTGTTAATCATCAATCTGTGTCCCTGATAATCCTCAATCTGTGACCCTGATTATCCTCAATCTGTGTCCCTGATAATCCTCAATCTGTGTCTCTGATAATCCTCAATCTATGTCCCCACTAATCCTCAATCTGTGTCCTAATAATCTTCAATCTGTGTCCCTGATAATCCTCAAACTGTGTCCCTGATTAACCTCAATCTGTGTCCCTATCAATCCTCAATCTGTGTCGTTAATAATCCTCAATCTGTGTCCTTGATAATCCTCAATCTGTGTCCTTGATAATCCTCAATCTGTGCCCTTGTTAATCATCAATCCGTGTCCCTGTTAATCCTCAATCTGTGTCACTGATAATCCTCAATCTGAGTTCCTGATAATCCTCAATCTGTGTCCCTGATAGTTCTCAATCTGTGTCTCTGATAATCCTCAATCTGTGTCCGTGATAATCCTTAATCTGTGTCCCTGACAATCCTCAATCTGTGTCCTGATAATCCTCAAAATGTGCCCTTGTTAATCATCAATCTGTGTGTGGTAAACCACTGTTGTTAGTATTGTTGTTCACTGTTAGTACTGTTGTTCACTCTTGCATATTGTTGTACTTGTCTGTGCATGCCTCAGCTGACTCCGCCCCTGGCTCCACCCTCATGGCTGGGTATAAAGGTCGCTGCTCAGAAGCCTCCGGCCCTTTTGGATACCAGGCAACCACAAGAGGCATGCTCTGTTCTTTGGTAATAAAAGCCTGTTTATTACTTTCTCAATCTCCAGTCTTTTGTAGCAATTGATAGTGCATCAATTTTATTACCAAAGTTAAATGTTGGCTGCGGATGCTGATCAACCGATGGCGCAAAACGCTGAGCAGCAGGCGCTGCTGCGAGCCCTCAGACCAACATGCCTGGACTTAGACCCCCAAGAAGCAGGTTCGTCGACTAAATTCGCACAATGGCTGCGTTGCTTTGAGGCGTATCTGGAAGCCTCGACCGTGACTCTTGATGAAAATAAACTGAAAATCCTGGCCTCGAAGGTGAGCCACCAAGTCTATACTTTAATCCAAGATGCGACGACCTACGCGGCGGCTATCGACCTACTGAAAGGGCAGTATGCACGCCCGGTTAACACGGTCTATGCCAGGCACCTTTTAAGATCTCGCAGACAGCAGCCCGGGGAATCGGTGGAAGCCTTCCTACGGGCACTGCGGGTACTCGGACGCGGCTGCGACTGCAAGGAAGTATCGGCCGCGGCACATGCGGAGGGACTGATACGAGACGCTTTCGTTGCGGGTCTAAGGTCCGACTACTCCCGGCAGAGGCTGCTGGAGAAGGGTGAAATAGACCTGACAAAGGCAGTGTCCCTCGCGCTCTCGCTCGACGCGGCCCACAGAAATATGGACGCTTTCTCCCCTCATCGCCCCGCGCCGTGGACGCCGCAATCTTGGGCCATGGGACCGCCACCTCCGACTGCTGCAGCGATGTCCAAGGCACAAAAATGCTATTTTTGTGGCCAAGCTAAACACCCTAGAGCACGCTGCCCCGCGAAGAATGCTACCTGCTCCGGCTGCGGGAAGAAAGGTCACTACGTTAGCGCCTGCAAAGGGAAGACCGCTAACGCCAGCAGCGCTGCGTGCAAACCGTGGGCGCAGCCATCTTGTCCGCCATCTTGGGCTCCCCCAGCCGCGTGGGGATCGGGACCGTGGGCGCCGCCATTTTGTCCGCCATCTTGGACGCCTCCGACTTCAACCACGGGGGACCCGGACTCAACCACCGCCTCATCTGACGACCACATCGACTCGCTCGACCATACGCTGGCCTCCGTGACGCTGGACCAATCTCTCCCTCATCAACTGTCCAGGTCCATGATGGATATTACGGTAAACGGCCGCGCCACTACCTGCCTTTTTGACAGCGGGAGCACGGAGAGCTTTATCCACCCCGACACGGTGCGCAGTTACTCTCTCCCGGTCCTGCCGACGCGCCATCGGATCTCTTTGGCTTCCAAAGCCCAGTCAGCGGACGTCGGTGGCTACTGTGTAGTGACCCTTTCAGTAAGGGGCACAGAATACAAAAATTTTAAACTTCTGGTCCTGCCCCATCTCTGCGCTGCCGTTCTACTGGGGTTGGATTTTCAGTGCCACCTTAAGAGTGTCACATTAGCGTATGACGGACCCCTCCCCCCACTCACAGTCTGCAGCCAGCAGCTTTTAAATCGCCCGCCGTGCACCATTTGCAGCCTCTCCACCCTTAAAGTTCCCCCCCCCTCCTTGTTCGCTAACCTCACCCGCGACTGTAAGCCCATCGCTACCAAAAGCAGGCGTTACAGTGTTGGGGATAGGAGCTTCATTAAATCCGAGGTAGCGAGACTCCTGAAGGAAGGGATTATTGAAAGTAGCACCAGCCCATGGCGAGCACAAGTGGTGGTAGTGAAGACTGGCGAAAAACAGCGCCTAGTTATTGACTACAGCCAGACGATCAATCGCTACACCCAACTAGATGCATACCCACTCCCCCGCATATCTGACATGGTCAATCAGATAGCACAATACCGGGTGTTCTCGACGATTGATCTGAAGTCGGCATACCACCAGCTCCCCATCAGGGCTGAGGACCGCCAGTACACAGCTTTTGAAGCTGACGGTCGGCTCTATCACTTTCTCAGAGTTCCCTTCGGCGTCACCAACGGAGTTTCTGTCTTCCAACGGGAGATGGACCGGATGGTTGACCAGAACGCGCTCCAGGCCACTTTCCCATATCTAGACAACGTCACCATCTGCGGCCACGACCAGCAGGACCACGACGTTAATCTAGAGAAATTCCTCCGGACGGCCCAGCGGCTGAATCTCACATACAACAAAGACAAATGTATGTTTCGTACTACGCGCCTTGCTATTCTTGGCTGCGTAGTGGAGAACGGAGTCATCGGCCCAGACCCCGATAGAATGCGCCCCCTTATGGAGCTCCCCCTCCCCCACTGCCAGAAAGCACTGAAGAGATGCCTGGGGTTTTTCTCTTACTATGCTCAGTGGGTGCCCAACTATGCGGATAAAGCCCGACCCCTCATCAAGTCCGCCTCCTTCCCCCTGACAGCAGAGGCCTGTGCAGCCTTCACTCTCATAAAAGGAGACATTGCGAAGGCCACAATGCACGCTGTGGATGAGTCCCTTCCTTTTCAAGTGGAGAGCGACGCATCCGACTTTGCCCTAGCTGCAACCCTTAACCAGGCGGGGAGACCCGTGGCCTTTTTCTCAAGGACCCTCCAGGGCCCCGAGATTCGACACTCCTCTGTCGAAAAGGAGGCCCAGGCCATTGTGGAAGCCGTGCGACATTGGCGGCATTACCTGGCCGGAAAACGATTTACCCTGCTCACTGACCAGCGTTCAGTGGCTTTTATGTTTCATAATAAGCAGCGGGGCAAAATCAAGAATGACAAGATCTTAAGGTGGAGAATCGAACTCTCCACCTACAATTACGATATCTTGTACCGGCCCGGGAAACTCAATGAGCCCCCAGATGCCCTATCACGTGGTACGTGCGCCAACGCGCAGGTTGATAGGCTACAGACCCTCCACAATGACCTCTGCCACCCGGGGGTCACCAGGTTCTTCCATTTTATCAAATCCCGTAACCTGCCCTACTCCATCGAGGAGGTCAGGACCATGACCAGGAACTGCCAGATCTGTGCCGAGTGCAAGCCGCATTTTTATAGGCCAGACAGAGCGAGCCTGATCAAAGCCACGCGCCCCTTCGAGCGGCTGAGCATCGATTTTAAAGGGCCCCTCCCCTCCTCTGACCGCAATGTGTACTTCCTCAATATAATTGATGAGTACTCCCGTTTCCCGTTTGCCATCCCTTGCTCGGACATGACCAGTACCACGGTCATTAAATGTCTGAATGACCTCTTCGCCTTGTTCGGTTTCCCTAGCTATATCCATAGCGACAGGGGCTCATCTTTTATGAGCGACGAACTTCGGCAGTACCTGCTCGCGAGAGGCATTGCTACAAGCAGGACCACCAGCTACAACCCCCGGGGTAACGGCCAGGTGGAAAGGGAGAATGCGACAGTCTGGAAGGCAGTCCTTTTAAACTTAAAATCTAAGGGCCTTCCGACCTCCCGCTGGCAGGAGGTCCTCCCTGCGGCGCTCCATTCCATTCGGTCGCTGCTCTGTACACCCACCAATGCCACTCCTCACGAGAGAATGTTCTCCTTCCCCAGGAAGTCCACGTCGGGGATTTCGCTACCAACATGGCTGACTTCTCCAGGTCCCGTCCTACTGCGGAAGCACGTGAGGACCCATAAGGCGGACCCCCTGGTCGAGAGGGTGAGCCTCCTCCACGCCAACCCGCAGTATGCTTACGTGGTGTACCCGGACGGGCGGGAGGACACAGTCTCCATTCGAGACCTCGCACCTGCAGGTGCTCCTGAAACACCCTTTTCGCCACCCACCGCTACTCCTGCCTACCCCCAGGACACAGTCCCCGCACGAGACCTCGCACCTTCGGGTGCCTCTGAGAGACCACCATCGCTACCTCCCATTACCCATGCTCTGACCCCTGTAGACGGCATGCAGCAGCCCCAGGGTCCGCCACCTGCTACACCTCCTCTGAACGAGACACCGGGTTCACCGTTGGATGCTGCACCATCACCGCCGCTGCTGCGACGCTCAGGACGGCTTACAAGGCCTCCTGATAGACTTCAGTACATGAATTTTTAGTGCACTTCACCCCGCCGGACTCAATTCTAAACAAGGGGTGAATGTGGTAAACCACTGTTGTTAGTATTGTTGTTCACTGTTAGTACTGTTGTTCACTCTTGCATATTGTTGTACTTGTCTGTGCATGCCTCAGCTGACTCCGCCCCTGGCTCCACCCTCATGGCTGGGTATAAAGGTCGCTGCTCAGAAGCCTCCGGCCCTTTTGGATACCAGGCAACCACAAGAGGCATGCTCTGTTCTTTGGTAATAAAAGCCTGTTTATTACTTTCTCAAACTCCAGTCTTTTGTAGCAATTGATAGTGCATCACTGTGTCCCTGATAATCCTCAATCTGTGACCCTGATTATCCTCAATCTGTGTCCCTGATAATCCTCAATCTGTGTCTCTGATAATCCTCAATCTATGTCCCCACTAATCCTCAATCTGTGTCCTGATAACCTCATCTGTGTCCCTGATAATCCGCAATCTCTGTCCCAGATAATCCTCAATCTGTGTCCTGATAATCCTCTATCTGTGCCCCTGATAATCCTCAATCTGTGCCCTTGTTAATCCTCAATCTGTGTCCTGATAATCCTCAATCTGTGTCACTGATAATCCTCAGTCTGTGTCACTGATGATCTTCAGTCTGTGTTCTGATAATCCTCAAGCTGTCTCCTGATATTCCTCAATCTGCGCCCTGATGGTCACAATCTGTGTCCCAAATTATCCACAATCTGTGTCCCTGATAATCCTCAATCTGTGTCCCTGATAATCCTCAATCTGTGTCCCTGATAAACCTCAATCTGTGTCCTTGATAAACCTCAATCTGTGTCCCTGATAATCCTCAATCTGTGTTCCTCATAATACTCAATCTGTGTCCCTGATAATCCTCAATCTGTGTCCCTGATAATCCTCAATCTGTGTCCCTGATAATCCTCAATCTGTGTCCTTGATAATCATCAATCTTTGTCCCTGATAATCCTCAATCTGTGCCCTTCTTAATCGTCAATCTGTGTCCCTATTAATCCTCAATCTGTGTCCCTGATAATCCTCAATCTGTGTCCCTGATAGTTCTCAATCTGTGTCCCTGATAATCTTCAATCTGTGTCCTTGATAATCGTCAATCTGTGTCCCTGATAATCCTCAATCTATGTCCCTGATAATCCTCAATCTGTGTCCCTCTTAATACTCAATCTGTGTCCCTGATAATCCTCAATCTGTGTCCCTGATAATCCTCAATCTGTGCCCTTGTTAATCAGCAATCTGTGTCCCTGTTATTCCTCCATCTGTGTCCCTGATAATCCTCAATCTGTGTTCCTGATAATCCTCAATCTGTGTCCCTGATAGTTCTCAATCTGTGTCCCTGATAATCCTCAATCTATGTCCCTGATAATCCTCAATCTGTGTCCCTCTTAATACTCAATCTGTGTCCCTGATAATCCTCAATCTGTGTCCCTGATAATCCTCAATCTGTGCCCTTGTAATCATCAATCTGTGTCCCTGTTAATCCTCCATCTGTGTCCCTGATAATCCTCAATCTGTGTTCCTGATAATCCTCAATCTGTGTCCCTGTTAATCCTCAATCTGTGTCCTTGATAATCCTCCATCTGTGTCCCTGTTAATCCTCAATCTGTGTCCCTGATAATCCTCAATCTGTGTCCCGGATAAACCTGAAAGTGTATCCCTGATAATCCTTAATCTGTGTCCCGGATAATCCTCAAACCATGTCCCCCATAAACCTCAATCTGTGCCCTTCTGAATCATTAATCTGTGTCCCTGATAATCCTGAAACTGTGCCCTTGTTAATCCTCAATCTGTGCCCCTGTTAATCCTCAATCTGTGCCCCTGACAATACTCAATCTGTGTCCTGATAATCCTCAGACTTTGTCACTGATGATCTTCAATCTGTGTCTTGATAATCCTCAGTCTCTGTCACTGATAATCTTCAATATGTATCCTTGATAATCTTCAATCTGTGTCATGGTAATCCTCAATCTGTCTCCTGATAATCCTCAATCTCTACCCTGATGATTTCAATCTGTGTCCCCAATTATTCTCAATCTGTGTCCCTGATAATCCTCAATCTGTGTCACTGACAATCCTCAATCTGTATTCCTGATAATGCTCAATCTGTGTCCTTGATTTTCTTCAATCTGTTTCTGTTAATCTTCAATCTGTGCCCCTGATAATCCTCAATCTGTGTCCCTGATATTGCTCAATCTGTGTCCCGGATAATCCTCAATCTGTGTCCTTGATTATCCTCAATCTGTGTCCCTGGTGATCCTCAATCTGTGTCCCTCATAATCCTCAATCTGTGCCTTGTTAATCATCAATCTGTGTCCTTACTAATCCTAAATCTGTGTCCCTGATAATCCTCAATCTGTGTTCTTGATAATCCTCAATCTGTGTCCCTGATTATCCTCAAACTGTGTCCCTGCTCATCCTCAATCTGTGTCCTGATAATCCTCAATCTGTGCCCTTGTTAATCATCAATCTGTGTCCCTGATAATCCTCAATCTGTGTCCTTGATAATCCTCAATCCGTGTCCCTGATAATTCTCAATCTGTGTCCCTGATAATCCTTAATCTGTGTCCCTGATAATCCTCAATCCGTGTCCCAGAAACACCTCAATCTGTGTCCCTGATCATCCTTAATCTGTGTCTCTGATAATCCTCAGTCTGTGTCACTGATGATCTTCAATCTGTGTTCTGATAATCCTCAGTCTGTGTCAGTGATAATCTTCAGTGTGTGTCCTTGATAATCCTCAATCTGTGTCTTGGTAATCCTCAATCTGTCTCCTGATAATCCTCAATCTGTGCGTTAATAGTCTCAATCTGAGTCCCCAATAATCCTCAATCTGTGTAATCCTCAATCTGTGCCCTTGTTAATCATCAATCTGTGTCCCTATTAATCCTCAATCTGTGTCCCTGATAATCCTCAATCTCTGTCCTTGATAATCATGATTCTGTGTCCCTGATAATCCTCAATCTGTGTCCCTGATAATCCTCAATCTGTGTCCCTGATACTCCTCAATCTGTGTCCCTGATAATATGCAATCTGTGTCCCTGATGATCCTCAATCTGTGTCCCTGATACTCCTCAATCTGTGTCCCTGATACTCCTCAATCTGTGTCCCTGATAATCCTCAATCTGTGTCCCTGATAATATGCAATCTGTGTCCCTGATACTCCTCAATCTGTGTCCCTGATAATATGCAATCTGTGTCCCTGATAATCCTCAATCTGTGTCCCTGATAATAAGCAATCTGTGTCCCTGATAATCCTCAATCTGTGTCCCGAATAAACCTCAATCTGTGTCCCTGATAATCCTTAGTCTGTGTCCCTGATAATCCTCAATCCGTGTCCCAGATACACCTCAATCTGTGTCCCTGATCATCCTTAATCTGTGTCCCTGATATTCCTCAGTCTGTGTCACTGATAATCTTCAGTGTGTGTCCTTGATAATCCTCAATCTCTGTCCTGGTAATCCTCAATCAGCCCCCAATAATCCTTAATCTGTGTCCCTGATAATCCTCAATCTGTCTCCCTCTTAGTCCTCAATCTGTGTCCCTGATAATCCTCAATCTGTGTCCCTGATAATCCTCAATCTGTGTCCCTGATAGTTCTCAATCTGTGTCCCTGATAATCTTCAATCTGTGTCCTTGATAATCCTCAATCTGTGTCCCTGATAATCCTCAATCTGTGTCCTGATAATCTTCAATCTGTGCCCTTGTTGATCATCAATCTGTGTCCCTGTTAATCCTCAATCTGTGTTCCTGATAATCCTCAATCTGTGTCCCTGATAATCCTCAATATGTGCCCTTGTTAATCATCAATCTGTGTCCCTCTTAGTCCTCAATCTGTGTCCCTCATAATCCTCAATCTGTGTCCCTGATAATCCTCAATCTGTGTCCCTGATCATTCTCAATCTGTGTTCCTGATAATCCTCAATCCGTATCCCGGATAAACCTCAATCTGTGTCCCTGATAATCCTTAATCTGTGTCCCTGATAATCCTCAATCCGTGTCCCGGATAAACCTCAATCTGTGTCCCTGATATTCCTTAATCTGTGTCCCTGATATTCCTCAGTCTGTGTCACTGATGATCTTCCTTCTGTGTTCTGATAATCCTCAGTCAGTGTCACTGATCATCTTCAGTGTGTGTCCTTGATAATCCTCAATCTGTGTCCTGGTAATCCTCAATCTGTGCCCTGATGGTCTCAATCTGTGTCCACAATTATCCTCAGTCTGTGTCCCTGATAATCCTCAATCTGTGCCCTTTGTTGTGTATGTACCTTTAAGAGAATAACTTGTCTCAGACTGCAGTACCGGCAGTGACCACCCCTGTATAAAAGGCGCTAGTGAGCCTCTGTTGTTTTCAGTTTCACTATTGACTTCCAGCAGTAAAGACTTGTTTTGTTCAACTCCTGCTGTCCGTGTCTCAATCATTCACGGACATAACACTGGCGACGAGCAGATACGAACCTACCTACAGTCTGCACCACCTCATGGGATCCATTCCTACAGCGAAGTGGTCAGAGGTCGAGGCCAGAAAGAAAAGAAAGTAAGAGGCAGTAGAAACGGGCGTCGACCATGGGCATCCGCCCCTGTGTTAGCGGAGTTGAAGATTGCTGGAGAAGCTGTCGGAAGCGGGGCCTGGTTCCTGTCGATGGTGCTTCAGCTAATCGGGCTGGTGGCAGGTAGTACACTGATCCTTCCTGGGCTGCGGCGGTCGTGAATTCGAGCGGGTGGCTTGCAACGGGGCCGAGCAGCGTTGTCGGGAAGAAGAGAGAGAGAGGGTGGAGCACACAGGGCGCGGCCGATGCTATGAAGCCAGGCTGCGTATAGACCCGAGAAGAGGGAGGCAAGAGTCCCACAGGGTTGTTCCACGACGGGAAAATAATAAAAAAAGAAATATTAAATGCGCAAGAAACCGCGAGGAGCTGCAGGTTGCAACGGGAACCGTGGAAAGCAGCGCTAGCAACAGCGGGGAAGAAGGCAAAACGCAGGAGGCACCATCTTAATCAGCGGGGAAGAAGGCAAAGCGCGGGAGGTGCCATTTTGTTAAATCGGGGAAGAAGGCAAAGCGCGGGAGGCGCCATTTTAGATTTGCAAGATGCCGAAGACTGGCTGTATCACTGCTTTTGATAATACAATAGAGGACTGGACCACGTATGTGGAAAGAGTCGAGGTATATTTCGAGGCAAACGAAATAGCTGATGAGAAAAAGGCATCGGTATTGCTAAACTTAATGGGCGCTAGAATGTACGGCCTATTGCGGGACCTGATTACTCCGGCCAAACCGAAGGCGAAGAGTTTTAACGAAATTGTTGCTGTCCTACAGGAACACCTAAACCCTGCACCGCTGTTGATAGCAGAAAGATTTAAATTCCACAGGAGAACTCAGCATAAAGATGAGAGCAATGCTGAGTACCTTACAGAACTACGCAAGCTATCAAAGCACTGCCAGTTCGGAGAAGGACTGACAGATACCCTACGGGACAAATTTGTCTGTGGACTCCTGAGTGAAGGAACACAGAAGAAGTTACTATCAGAGAAAGAGCTGACGCTAGGTAAGGCTTTCAGCGTGGCAGTATCGTATGAAGCAGCAGCCAGGGGAGCTGCAGAAATTCAACAAAAGCCACAGGAATACGGCACCCACGAAATGACACGGAGATTTGCAAAATGTTATCGCTGCGGCAGAACTAACCATGACCAGAAGGACTGCTGGTCCAAAGACAAAATATGCAGGCAATGCGGAAAGATGGGACACATTGCACGAGTTTGCAGGTCTGGAAAGAAGACCAGCGACAACAAAAAGGCTACTAAGGGACCGTACAAGAAAGTACAAAAGATGACGGACAGTAGTTCCGAAGACCAGATGAGCGATAGTGAATCCGGGAACAGGAGATTAAGCTGTCTCAAACTTCACAATGTAATCGCAAAAGAGGATCACCAAACCATTTGGGTCACCCTCACGATAGCAGGGTCCCAAGTTAAAATGGAATTGGATACAGGATCAGCGCTAACCGTCATGAATCGACGAGACTGCGAGCGGCTGTTCTCACATATACCCTTGAGAGACATCCATCGTCTTGACGACGTATACGGGGCAAAAAGTATACCCCAGAGGAAAAATAAGGGTGCCTGTCGAATACAACGGCAAGAAAATATGGAAATTTTATCTCTACATACTGCCAAATGGTGGACCACCATTATTGGGACGTGAATGGATCAGGAAGATAAACTTAGATTGGCACTCCATTCATGCAATGACGGTGGACGGTAAAAAAGATGAAGATGTAACTCCTGGACGATTGTCAACAATTTTAGCTAACGCCAAAGAGGTATTTCAACAAGAACTGGGCACGCTTAAAGGCGTAACCGCCTCGATAAAAATAGAAGAGAATGCAGTTCCCAAGTTTTTCAAAGCAAGACCGGTACCATATGCAATTCGCCCAGCCGTCGAGGCAGAGCTGGAGAATCTGGAGAAGGCAGGCGTGTTGTCTAAGGTCGACTGGAGCGAGTGGGCGACACCCATCGTTCCTGTCATGAAGAAAACGTTAAGCAATAAGTCCGGGGAGCCAAGGAAGATTCGCATCTGTGGGGATTTAAAGGTGATGGTGAACCCAGTCCTTCACACAGTACAATATCCTCTTCCAAGGATAGAAGACATCTTTGCTTCACTGTCTGGAGGGAAGCGTTTTACAAAAATTGACCTAGCACAAGCATATTTGCAGATGGAGGTTGAAGAGTCCTCTAGGAAGTATCTCACGATAAACACTCACAAAGGTCTTTACCAGTATCATCGATTGGTATTCGGAGTAGCATCAGCTCCGGCGATATGGCAAAGAGCGATGGAACAAGTCCTGCAAGGGATTCCGGGGACTCAGTGTTACTTGGACGACATCCTTGTGACAGGTGAAGATGACAGTGAACACCTTAACAACCTAGAACAGGTGCTCACTAGACTACGGGAACATGGGCTACGAGCCAACCGCCCCAAGTGCGAGTTTTTTAAGAAACAGATATCGTATTGTGGCCACGTGATTGATGAAGAGGGGTTACATAAGTCCCCTGACAAAATTGAAGCGGTTGTTAAGGCCCCAGCACCTGAAAATGTGTCGCAACTGAGGTCATTCCTCGGATTGGTGAATTACTACCATAAGTTTTTGCCGAATTTGTCGACAATTCTGCACCCACTGAACGCCCTGCTACGAACGGGGGTAGCATGGAAATGGAGCGATGATTGTAAGCGGGCCTTTCAGAAGAGTAAGGACTTAATCACTTCAAGGGAAGTATTGGCTCACTACAACCCAGCACTGCCGATCAGACTGGCGTGTGATGCGTCTCCCTACGGCATTGGGGCGGTACTGTCACATAAATTCCTTGATGGTTTAGAGAGGCCAATAGCTTTTGCGTCACGCTCGTTAACTTCTGCCGAGCGTAATTACGCCCAGATTGACAGAGAGGCCCTCAGCCTAGTGTGGGGGGTGAAGAAGTTCAATCACTACCTGCACGGTCAAAAATTTACCCTATTAACCGATCATCAACCTCTTGTCTCCATTTTCAACCCTCAGAAGGGCGTACCGATAATGACAGCACAACGGCTGCAGAGGTGGTCCCTTTTCCTAGGGGCACACCAATATGACATCGAGTACAAAGGAACTAAACAGCATGGGAATGCTGATGGATTGTCACGCCTACCGTTGCCGACGGTGGAAGAAGAAGACCTTGCAGTGGATCCAATGGAGTTATTCCACTCGACCATAGTCGAATGTCTCCCTGTGACGAATGCAAACATAGAAAAGGAAACACGGAATGACCCGACACTATCACGGGTCTATGATTTAACGGTGAAGGGATGGCCAGCACATGGCGAACCACTGCTGCCAGCATTCTCGCCGAGAAGAGAACAGCTGTCAGTGTGCAGAGGAACCTTGATGTGTGGATCCAGAGTAGTAATTCCACCTAAGTTGAAGGATAGAGTGCTCAATGAGCTTCATGAGGGTCATCTGGGAGGGGTAAAAATGAAGAACTTAGCCAGAGCGTTTGTGTGGTGGCCGGGAATCGATAGAGAAATCGAAGAGATGACCAAGAGCTGTGCAGGATGCCAGAAGGACCAAAACGCCCCACCACAAGCTCCTCTGCATCCATGGGAGTGGCCCTCATCTCCATGGCAAAGGGTGCACATTGATTTTGCTGGTCCCTTCATGGACTCGATGTTTTTAATTGCGGTGGATGCACATTCAAAGTGGCCAGAGGTAATAAAAATGTCCTCAACCACCACGGAAAAAACTATCACAGTTTTACGAACCCTATTCGCCAGGAATGGGCTGCCTGAACAGATTTGCTCTGACAATGGACCACAGTTTGTGTCTGAAGAGTTCCGGAGGTTCTTAAAGAACAATGCTGTTAAGCATTACACATCTGCCCCATATCATCCAGCCACTAATGGATTGGCCGAGAGGTTTGTCCAAACATTCAAGAAAGCTATCAAGGCAATGTGTAATGAAGATATACCCCTACAACACAAGGTGGACAACTTCTCGTTTGCCTACCGGAATGCGACACATGCGGTTACCAACCAAACTCCAGCCATGATGTTCTTCAATCGAAGACTACGATGCCACTTGGATTTGGTTAAGCCAAACGTCCGAAGAGATGTGGAGAACAGGCAGTTTCAGAATATGAATGAAAGGCCGAGCAGGAGTTTTAAGATAGGTCAACCAGTTTTGGCCCGGGACTACCGCACTGAGAAATGGCAGCCAGGAACGATTTGTGCACGGCAAGGACCTCTCATGTATACCGTGGACGTTGGAGAGAGCATTGTAAGATGCCATGCTGACCAGATTCTAGAGTCACTGGAAAACGTCAACTCCACACCACGATCTGATACACCTGGCAATGAAATCGACGTACCAATTGCAGCTACCGCAGAACCGGTGATATTGGAAGCAGATGAACCAAACAACGACATTGATCCCGACTCAACATTGCCAGAAGAACCTGATACCCCAAAGAGGCGTTATCCAGACAGAATCAGGAAGCCTCCTCAAAGACTGAACTTAAAATTGCTTAAACTTAACCAATGTATCTAGCAACCGTAATTGTGATTGTAATTAGTTATCATTTAGTTGTTAAATGAATGTTATGTACTGTTTATCTAAAAGGGGAGGAATTGTTCTGTATGTACCTTTAAGAGAATAACTGGTCTCAGACTGCAGTACCGGCAGTGACCACCCCTGTATAAAAGGCGCTAGTGAGCCTCTGTTGTTTTCAGTTTCACTATTGACTTCCAGCAGTAAAGACTTGTTTTGTTCAACTCCTGCTGTCCGTGTCTCAATCATTCACGGGCATAATACCTGTGGTGTATGTGCCTTTAAGAGCAATTATGGTGTATGTGCCTTTAAGAGCCCCAGGTGTGCGTAATGCCGGTAATTGCCACTTGGGCTATATAAGCCTGTGTATTGTGTATATCCTTTAGAAACCCCCCCCCCCCAGACTTGCTTAGTAAATACCTATGAACCAACTCCTGTCTTCAGTGTCTTTATCTACACACGGACACTACAGTGGCGACGAGGATGGGATACGGACTTACCTGCAATTCGGCAGCACCTCAAGGACATCGATTCCTCCAGCGTCCAGAAGACTCAAGGAAGTAAGAGAAACTGTGGTTTCACCAGCTGGCCAAGCTGGTGACAGGTACTGCGCTAATCCTTCCGGGCGTCAGGCTGGAGCTCCAGCGGCGGGCTCTACAGCTGAGACAGGCAGCGAAATCGGAGGCAAGCAATAACGGACTGGGAGGGTGCACTCGAGAGACGGCCAGCGCGGCAAGCAGGTCAGCGTTTAGACCTCCGTCGGGAATGAGTCTCCAACAGTGAATAAACGGAAACCACAGTAAAACAGCATTGTTATTGGTAGCAGCGGCGGGAAAGCGCGGGAAGCGCCATATCGTTGCTACAGAGAGAGAAAAAAAAAAGCGCGGGAAGCGCCATATCTTTTCTGAAATGCCTAAATCTGGTAATATTGAGGCTTTTGATGGCAAAATAGTAGATTGGACCACATACGTGGAAAGAGTAGAGGTTTACTGCACTGCAAATGGAATAGCAGATGAAAAAAAAGCTTCAGTACTTCTGAACTTAATGGGCGCGAAGACATACGGGCTGTTACGAAATTTAATCACTCCAGCCAAACCAAAGGACAAGACTTTTAAAGAAATTGCTGATACCCTGCAGGAGCATTTAAACCCAACACCGCTGCTGATAGCGGAACGATTCAAGTTCTTCAAGAAAAATCAACACAAGAATGAAAGTAACGCTGATTACCTAACCGAATTAAGAAAGCTATCAAAGTACTGCCAATTCGGAGCAGGACTATCGGATTATCTTCGAGACAAATTTGTTTGCGGTCTCTTAAGTGAAGGAACACAAAAAAGACTGCTTTCTGAAAAAGATTTAACATTGGACAAAGCTTTCAGTATGGCTGTATCATACGAAGCAGCAGCAAAAGGAGCTGCAGAGATACAACAAGAGACACAGGACTTCGGCACCCATAAAATGACACAGGAGTTCGGAAGATGTTATCGCTGCGGCAGATCCACCCATAACCAGAGGGACTGCTGGTTCAAGGGCAAAGCATGCAGGCAATGTGGTAAGATTGGACACATTGCACGGGTATGCCAATCTGGACAAAATAAATCCACTGACAGAAAACAAAAAATCAATAAAGAAAAGTACAGGAAGGTACAAATGATGACGGACAATAGCTCCGAAGACCAGAATAGCGATAGCGACTCCAGAAACAAGAGACTAAGCTGTCTCAAATTACATAATGTACTTGCCAAAGAGGATTACCAAACCATTTGGGTTACCCTCACAATAGCAGGGTCCCCAGTTAAAATGGAGCTAGATACAGGATCAGCTCTAACCGTAATAAATCGATGAGATTACGAGAGGCTATTTTCGCATATACCTCTAAAAGACACATCCATTTTCTTAAAAACATATACGGGGCAGAAAGTCTACCCCAAAGGAAAAATAAGGGTGCCTGTGGTATACAACGGCAAAGAAATACAAAAGTTGTATTTATACATTCTACAAGATGGTGGTCCACCATTGTTGGGACGTGAATGGATAAGGAAGATACGTTTAGACTGGCACTCCATTCAGGCACTGACGGTGACCAGTAAGGAAAAAAACAATGATGACATCATACCTGAACGATTAAAAGACATCTTGGCCAATGCCAAAGAAGTGTTTCAAGAGAAACTAGGAACCTTGAAAGGCATCACCGCCTCAATAAAAGTGGAAGATACAGCAATTCCAAAATTTTTTAAGGCAAGACCGGTGCCATACGCAATACGTCCGGCAGTCGAGGCAGAGCTGGAGAATTTGGAAAAGGCAGGCGTATTATCCAAAATAGATTGGAGCGAATGGGCAACACCCATCGTTCCAGTCATGAAAAAAACATTGAAAAATAACTCTGAGGAACAGAAAAAAATTCGCATCTGTGGGGACTTTAAGGTGACTGTAAACCCGGTCCTTCACACGGTACAGTATCCTCTTCCGAGGATAGAAGATATTTTCGCCTCACTATCCAGAGGGAAACGTTTCACAAAAATTGATTTGGCACAGGCATATCTACAGATGGAGGTTGAGGAGACCTCTAAAAAGTATCTCACAATAAACACACACAAAGGCCTGTACCAGTACAATCGACTGGTTTTTGGAATAGCATCAGCTCCAGCTATCTGGCAAAGAGCTATGGAGCAAGTCCTGCAAGGGATTCCGGGAACTCAATGCTACCTAGACGACATCCTTATAACAGGAGAAAACGACAACGAGCACCTTGCCAATTTGGAGCAGGTGCTCACTAGGCTGAAAGAACGGGGCCTACGAGCAAATCGCCCCAAGTGCGAATTTTTCCAAAATCAGATATCATATTGTGGCCACATAATTAATAAGGAAGGGTTGCATAAGTCACCTGAAAAAATTGAAGCAGTTATAAAAGCCCCAGCACCTGAAAATCTTTCACAATTAAGGTCATTCCTGGGATTAATAAATTACTATCATAAATTTTTACCGAACTTATCAACTATTCTACACCCTCTTAATGATCTTCTACAGGCAGGAGTGATTTGGAAATGGAACGAAGACTGTAAACGTGCCTTCCATAAATGTAAAGACTTAATCACATCCGAGAAAGAATCTACACACGGACACTACAATACCCTTGTTCATCATCAATCTGTGTCCTTGATAATCCTCAATCTGTGTCCCTGAAAATGCTCAATCTGTGCCCTTGTTCATCATCAATCTGTGTCCCTGATAATCCTCAATCTTTGTCCCTGATAATCCTCAATCTGTGTCCCTGATAATCCTCAATCTGTGTCCCAGATAAACCTGAATGTGTGTCCCTGATAATCCTTAATCTGTGTCCCGGATAATCCTCAATCCGTGTCCCGGATAAACCTCAATCTGTGTCCCTGATAATCCTTAATCTGTGCTCTTGTTAATCATTAATCTGTGTCCCTGATAATCCTGAAACTGTGCCCTTGTTAATCCTCAATCTGTGCCCCTGATAATCCGCAATCTGTGTCCCTGATAATCCTCAATCTGTTTCCTGATAATCCTCAATGTGTGTCACTGATGATCTTCAATCTGTGTCCTGATAATCCTCAGTCTGTGTCACTGATAATCTTCAATATGTGTCCTTGTTAATCATCAATCTGTGTCCCTGATAATCCTCAATCTGCCTCCTGATAATCCTCAATCTCTACCCTGATGATTTCAATCTGTATCCCCAATTATTCTCAATCTGTGTCCCTGATAATCCTCAACCTGTGTCCCTGATGATCCTCAATCTGTGTCCCTGATAATCCTCAATCTGTGCCCTTGTTAATCATCAACCTGTGTCCCTGATAATCCTCAATCTGTGTCCCTGATAATCCTCAATCTGTGTCCTTGATTATCCTCAATCTGTTTCTGTTAATCTTCAATCTGTGCCCCTGATAATCCTCAATCTGTGTCCCTGATAACACTCAATCTGTGTCCGTGATGATCCTCAATCTGTGTCCTTGATTATCCTCAATCTGTGTCCCTGATAACACTCAATCTGTGTCCATGATGATCCTCAATCTGTGTCCTTGATTATCCTCAATCTGTATCCCTGATAATCCTCAATCTGTGTCTCTGATAATCCTCAATCTGTGTCCTTGATTATCCTCAATCTGTGTCCCTGATAATCCTCAATCTGTGTCCCTGATAATCCTCAATCTGTGTCCCTGATAATCCTCAATCTGTGTCCTTGATTATCCTCAATCTGTGTCCCTGAAAATCCTCAATTTGTGTCCCTGTTAATCCTCAATATGTGTCCCTGATAATCCTCAATCTGTGTCCTTGGTAATCCTCAATCTGTGTCCCTGGTAATCCTCAATCTGTGCACCTGATAATCCTCAAAATGTGTCCCTGATAATCCTCAATCTGTGTCACTGATAATCCTCAATCTGTGTCCCTGATAATCCTGGCTGGAGAGATGGTGCAGTAGGGACGGCTTTAGAATCCACGGGCATTGGGTCCGGTTCTGGGGGAGGTGGGATCTGTACAAGCCAGACGGGTTGCACCTCAACTGAGCCGGAACTGATATCCCCGCGGGGAAGTTTTCTAGTGCTGTTGGGGAGAGTTTAAACTAAGTTGACAGAGGGATGGGCACCAGGATGTAACATTAGAAAGGATAAACATGTGCACAATAGGTTGGGAGAGATGGATAGCACTGAAGTAAGAAATAGTAAGGTATTAGGTGGGGTATAAGACCGAACACAGGATGGTCTAAGATAGGTTTACAGTGCATGTACGAAGCATCGTAAACAAGGTTGGTGAGCTGCAGGCGCAAATAGTCACATGGGAATATGATGTCATGGCAATAACGGAGACCTGGCTCAAAAAAGGGCAGGATTAGGTATTAAATATTCCTGGATATAAGTTGTTCAGGAAAGATAGGGAAGGAATGATAGGAGGTGGTGTGGCAGTATTGGTTAAGGGGAATGTTACAGTGCTGGAGAGAGAGGATGTCCTGGCGGGGTCAAGGACAGAATCTATGTGGCTAGAGTTAAGAAACAATAGAGGTGCCATTACACTACCAGGTGTATTCTATAGACCATCAACTTGTGGAAAAAATATGGAGGAGCAAATTTGTAGAGAAATTATAAAGAGATGCAAGAACTATAGAGTAGTGATAATGGGGAACTTCAACTATCCTAAGATAGACTGGGATAGTAATAGTGTAAAGGGTAGAAAGGGGGAAGAAATTCTGAAGTGTGTTCAGGAGAACTTTCTTGATCAGTATGTTTCTGGCCAAATGAGGAAGGAGGCATTGTTGGATCTGGTTCTGAGGAATGAGGTGGATCAAGTGAAGCAAGTGTCATAAGAACATAAGAAATAGGAGCAGGAGTAGGCCAATCGGCCCCTCGAGCCTGCTCCGCCATTCAATAAGATCATGGCTGATCTGATCCTAACCGCCAATCTACTATCACAGAACCATCTCCTGAATCTAACAGAATTAGACACATGAAATAGCAGCAGGATCAGGCTACACGGCCCCTGGGCCTGCTCCGCTACCCACAGGGCCATGTCCGATCCGAACCTAGACTCATGTCCAAATTCCTGCCCGCTCCCCGTAACCCTTAATTCCCTTTACTTCGAGGAAACTGTCTATTTCTGTTTTAAATTTATGTAATGATGTAGCTTCTACAGCTTTTTGGGGCAGCATATTCCATGGACCTACCACCCTCTGAGTGAAGTAGTTCCTCCTCATCTCAGTTTTGAAAGAGCAGCCCCTTATTCTAAGACTATGCCCCCTAGTTCTAGTTTCACCCATCATCGGGAACATCCTCCCCGCACCCACCCGATTCAACCCCTTCACAATCTTATATGTTTCAATAAGATCGCCTCTCATTCTTCTGAACTCCAATGAGTAGAGTCCCAATCTACTCAACCTCTCCTCATATGTCCATCCCCTCGTCCCCGGGATTAACCGAGTGAACCTTCTTTGTACTGACTCGAGAGCATGTATTTTCTTAAGTATGGACACCAAAACTGTATGCAGTGTTCCAGGTGCGGTCTCACCAATACCTTGTACAACTGAAGCAATACCTCCCTATTTTTATATTCTATCCCCCTAGCAATGAAAGCCAACATTCCATTGGCCTTCTTAATCACTTGCTGCACCTGCATACTAACCTTTTGACTTTCGTGCACCAGGACCCCCAGATCCCTTTGTACTTCAGTACTTTCCAGTTTCTTGCCATTAAGATAATAACTTGCTCTACGATTTTTCCTGCCAAAGTGCATAACCTCACACTTTCCTGTATTGTATTCCATCTGCCAAATCTCTGCCCACTTACTTAGCCTGTCTATGTCCCCTTGCAGGTTTTTTATGTCCTCCTCACTCACTACTTTCCCTCCCATCTTAGTATCATCTGCAAACTTTGATATGTTACACTCGGTCCCCTCCTCCAAATCGTTAATATAGATTGTAAAGAGTTGGGGACCCAGCACTGACCCCTGCGGAACACCACTAGTTACTGATTGCCAGTCTGAGAATGAACCATTTATCCCAACTCTCTGCCTTCTGTTAGAGAGCCAATCCTCTATCCATGCCAGAATATTACCCCCAATCCCGTGATTTTTTATCTTAAGCAATAATCTTTTGTGTGGCACCTTGTCAAATGCCTTTTGGAAGTCTAAATACACCACGTCCACTGGTTCCCCTTTATCCACCCTATATGTTACTTCCTCAAAGAACTCCAGCAAATTTGTCAAACATGACTTCCCCTTCATAAAACCATGCTGACTTTGTCCTATTAAATTATGATTATCCAAATGTCCTGTTACTGTCTCCTTAATAATGGACTCCAAAATTTTACCTGCCACAGATGTTAGGCTAACCGGTCTATAGTTTCCAGCCTTCTGTCTACTGCCCTTTTTAAATAAGGGTGTTACATTAGCAGTTTTCCAGTCTGCCGGGACCATTGCCGAGTCCAGGGAGTTTTGGAAAATTATTACCAATGCATCCACAATCCCTACTGCCACTTCCCTCAAGACCCTAGGATGTAAGCCATCAGGTCCAGGTGATTTATCCGCCTTGAGTCCCATTATTTTACCGAGTACCACTTCCTTAGTGATCTTGATCGTGTTTAGCTCCTCCCCCCCTATAGCCCCCTGTTTGTCCAGTGTTGCGATATTCTTAGTGTCCTCTACTGTAAAGACTGATACAAAATATTCATTCAGTGTTTTTGCCATCTCCATATTTCCCACCATTAATTTCCCGGTCCCATCCTCTAAGGGACCAACATTAACTTTAGCCACCCTTTTTCTTTTTATATAACTATAAAAACTCTATCTGTTTTTATATTTTTTGCTAATTTACTTTCATAATCTATCTTCCCTTTCTTAATCAATCTTTTTGTTATTTTTTGCTGTCTTTTAAAGTTTTCCCAATCCTCTATCCTCCCACTAGATTTGGCTACCTTATATGCCCTTGTTTTTAGTCGAATACTATCCTTAATTTCTTTACTTAGCCACGGATGGCTGTCTTTTCATTTACACCCTTTTCTTCTCAGTGGAATATATATTTTTTGGAAGTTGTAAAATAACTCCTTAAATGTACACCACTGATCATGTATCATCTTACCCTTTAATCTATTTTCCCAATCCACTCTACTCAATTCCGCTCTCATACCTTCATAGTCTCCTTTATTCAAGCTTAGTACGCTTGTTTGAGATCCAACCTTCTCACCCTCTAATTGAATATGGAATTCAACCATGTTATGGTCACTCATTCCAAGGGGATCCTTTACTAGGACATTTTTAATTAATCCTGTCTCGTTACACAGGACCAGATCTAAGGTTGCTTGCCCCCTGGTCGGTTCAGTTACAAACTGCTCAAGAAACCCATCCCTAATACACTCAATGAACTCATCCTCAAGGCAGCCCTGCCCAATTTGATTTGTCCAATTAATATGATAGTTAAAATCCCCCATAATTATAGATGTTCCCTTATTACAAGCCTCAACTATTTCCTGATTGATACTCTGTCCAACAGAGTTGCAACTGTTCGGAGGCCTATAGACTACGCCCACTAGTGTTTTTTTCCCCTTATTATTCCTTACCTCCACCCAAACTGTTTCATTGTCCTGATCTTTTGACCCAATATCATTTCTCTGTATTACAGTGATTCCTTCCTTTATTAACATAGCCACCCCACCTCCCCTTCCTTCCTGCCTGTCCTTCCTGATCGTTAAATAACCTGGTATGTTTAATTCCCAGGCATTGTCACCCTGCAGCCATGTTTCTGTAATGGCCACAAGATCATACCCATATGTAGTTATTTGTGCCATTAACTCGTCTATTTTGTTACGAATGCTACGTGCATTCAGATAGAGAACTTTCAAATATGTTTTGTGACACTTAGTTCCTGCTTTTGCCCTTTTTATTACTTTGCCTTTTACTCCATACCTTCTGCCCCTTCCTGACACGCTCTGGTTTTTAATTTCCCCACTGCTACCTAAGTCTATGACCTTCTCTGTTGTCATTTTTATTATTTGCTCTCTCGGAACCTCCCCCCCACTAGTTAGTTTAAAGCCCTCTCTGCAGCCCTAGTTATATGATCCGCCAGGACTCTAGTCCCAGCACTGGCCAAGTGAAGCCCGTCCCAATGGAACAGCTCCCTCCTGCCCCAGTGCTGGTACCAGTGTCCCAGGAAGCAAAACCCATTTCTCCCACACCAGTCTTTGAGCCACGCATTTAACTCTCTAATTTTATTTGTCCTAGCCAAATTCGCTCGTGGCTCAGGTAATAATCCAAAGATTATTACCCTTGAGGTTCTGTTTTTTAATTTGACCCCTAGCTGCTCATACTCCTTTAACAGAACCGGTTTCCTAGTCCTATCTACGTCGTTTGTACCAACATGGACCACGACAATTGGATCCACCCCCTCCCACTGCAAATTTCTTTCCAGCCCAGAGGAGATGTCCTTAACCCTGGCACCGGGTAGGCAACACAGCCTTCGGGACTCTCGCTCTTGGCTGCAGAGAACTCTATGTAGGTGAACATTTAGGGAACAGTGATCATAGTATCATAAGTTTTAGATTATCTATGGAAAAGGACAGGGAGCAATCTAGAGTAAAAATACTAAATTGGAGGAAGGCCAATTTCAGTGGGATGAGAACGGATCTGGCCCGGGTAAATTAGAATCAAAGATTGGCAGGCAAAACTGTAATGGAACAATGGGGTGCCTTTAAAGAGGAAATAGTTTGAGTATAGTCGATGTGCATTCCCACTAGGGGGAAAGGTAGGGCAACAAAAGTCAGAGTTCCCTGGGTGATGAAAGAGATAGAGAGTAAGATGAAGCAGAAAAAGAACGCGTGTGACAGATGTTAGGTCGAGAATACATCTGAAAATCAGACTAAATATAGAAAGTTCAGAGGAAAAGTGAAAAAGAAAATAAGAGGGGCAAAGAGAGGGTATGAGAATAGAATGGCAGCCAACTTAAAAGGTAATCCAAAAGTCTTCTATAGGCATATAAATAGTAAACAGGGCAGGGATGGGGCCATTTAGGGACCAAAATGGAGACCTATGCATCGAGGCAGAGGGTATGGCTGAGGTGCTAAATGAGTACTTTGCATCTGTCTTCACCAAGGAAGAAGATGCTGCCATAGACATAGTGAAGGAGGAGGTAGAGGAGGTACTGGATGGGATAAAAATTGATAAAGAGGAGTTACTAGAAAGGCTGGCTGTGCTTAAAGTAGATAAATCACCAGGACCAGATGGAATGTATCCTAGGACGCTGAGGGAAATGAAGGAAGAAATCGCGGAGGTACTGGTCATGATCTTCCAATTCTCCTTAGAAACAGGGGTGGTGCCAGAGGACTGGAAAATTGCAAATGTTAAACCCTTGTTCAAAAAAGGGTGTAAAGATAAACCCAGCAACGGCAGGCCAGTCAGTTTAACCTCGGTAGTGGGGAAGGTTTTAGAAACAATAATTAGGGACAAAATTAACAGTCACTTGAACAAGTGTGGATTAATTAAGGAAAGCCAGCACAGATTTGTTAAAGGCAAATCATGTTTAACCAACTTGATCAATTTTTTTGATGAGATAACAGAGAGGGTTGATGAGGGCAATGCCGTTGACGTGGTGTACATGGATTTCCAAAAGGCATTCGACAAAGCGCCACATAATAGGCTTGCCAGAAAAGTTGAAGCCCATGGAATAAAAGGGACAGTGGCAGCATGGATACGAAATTGACTAAATGAAAAGAAACAGAGTGTAGTGGTAAACAGTTGTTTTTCAGACTGGAGGAAGGTATACAGTGGTGTTCCCCAGGGGTCATGTAAGATTCGCAAAATTGAACATTGTCCTATAAGGGTCTATTGGCAGATAAGACCTTAATTTTAAAGACTGTTTTAAAAGAAGCCCAGAAAAAGGGGCACACAAAATGGCCACTAGACCCCGTGACCAGCTTTTTGGGACATTTTAAAATGGTTCCTGCAGTCCCCAGACAGCTTTTGTGGATTCAGCCCACAGTAAGTTCTGGAAAGCAGTTTCAGAGAAAACGAAACTAGACAGAGCCCCATACATATAGATTGGATGCAGATCCGATCAGATCGGCCTGTAGATAAAGGCCCTCTAAATGTTTACCCAGACAAAGGGAAACAGATCCAAGTTCAAAGGGGGACATTAAAGACAATACAAGGTCATTCCAGACCAGAGATGGCAGTTACCGGCCATCCCGAAAGTACTTTAAACACAATGACTACAAGCCCGCCAAAAGTTTTAAACAAAGACTAACCTTGATTTGGCGGGAGATAAAGGCCTCCATGGAAAAGTATAACCGGAGACCTGAAGCGTCAGCCATCAGCGGAATTCGGAGGCAGCTTCATTGGGGAGCGATTTCGAGAGCGATCGAGCTGCAGCCATCGAGGAGCAATTGACGTGGCCATTGAGGAGCATCAGCTTCATTGGTGCGGAGTTCAAGTCGAGACGATCGAGGTTCGAGTCCGGAGAGACGCTCGGGAGAGAGAGAGAGAGAGAGAGAGGGAAGATCAAGTCAGCGCCCAGCCCCGGGGTAACTGTCGGGAGATCATCGACTAACCCCGGGACGTTGACGAGACGAGAAGAAACCCATATGATAATGGTGAAACAGATGGCCTCTCTCCACACCGATGTCCAGGCCTGCTACCATCCAGCCTGTCCGAGTCCATCACCTTGAGGGAGGAAAGAGTGTGTCGCAGCCCGCTGCATTCCACTGACCACGTGGAGACAGGACGCCTGAGAGGACCAAAACGCAGACTTCAAAACCTCTATTTTCTAACTGGGATTGGTGAGCATGTTTCTGGCCCCTCATAATCTAATCTAGCTAGGTTTAGGGGGTGGGCATTTTAGGGGATAATTAACAATGAGTTGCTGTCCCTCGACGTTCCATGTCAGGGTTGCTGTCACGGGGCCGTGTAGACACGGGGCCGTGCTTTCCGGGCGAGGCTGGTTCTGGGCCCAAGTGCAGACAGATGAGGCGAGAAGCAGATATGCAGTCTTAAATAACAGTACTTTACTAGAATCACACAGGTAAACAGTTACAAAACATAGGAGCTCAAGACAAGCTACCACATAGG
This sequence comes from Somniosus microcephalus, assembly GCF_052327205.1. NCBI lineage: Eukaryota > Metazoa > Chordata > Chondrichthyes > Squaliformes > Somniosidae > Somniosus > Somniosus microcephalus. The sequence continues at coordinate 63,186,425 of NC_141003.1, forward strand.
CAAATGGCTAGTCAAGATAGGAACTCAAGACAAGCTACCGTGAGGCAACCAGCTTGTCAAGACTGAGCTCAAGACAAGCTACCCCAGGGCAACCGGCTTGTCAAGATAGGAACTCAAGACAAGCTACCATGAGGCAACCGGCTTGTCCAAACTGAGCTCAAGACAAGCTACCACAGGGCAACCGGCTTGTCCAAAACTGAGCACCTTATCAAGACTGAGCAACTTGTCAGCACCTTGTCAAGACCGAGAATAAAGGGAAGAACCACAGAACTTAAATACAAGCAGAAACATAACAGATAAACAGTTATAGACATAGGAGCTCAAGACAAGCAAACACTAAGGCAAACGGCTTGTCAAGACTTAGCCCAAGACAAGCTATCCCTAGGCAACCGGCTTGTCAAGGCAAGCTACCACAGGGCAACAGGCTTGTCGAGACTGAGCACCTAGTCAAGACAGAGCACCTTGTCAAGACTAACTCCCTTGTCAGGACTGAGCCCAGAGGGAAGAAACCACAGAACTTAAATACAAGCAAAAACAGGTGAAACCAATGAACCTGATAAAAGGCAGTTAAGTAAACAAGTAACAATTTAGCAAAGGAAAACCAACCAGTGAAGGTGCCATCTAGGGGTTACTGAAGGATCTGACCGGCACCCTCACAGTTCCATGTGTTTCCCCTTTTCATGATGAACCTTGTAAAGTATAATATGCCGGTGGATACCTTGGTTAGTACTGTATTATGATTTGTTTTTCCCTCCCATGTACCTTACTGGCTTACCTTCAATTTTTCTCTATGCAATAAAATTTTCATTTCGTTTCATTAAACTTGGTCTACAGAGTATTCTCTGCATTGTAGTTCCTGCCTCAAAGTCCAGTTTATAGAACCTAAGGGGTGAGTGGGTCAAACCACTCGGTAAATTACTGTGCAAAAGAGAGAGGTCTCACCAGAGAGAGAGACCCCGGATGAAAAACCCCTTACAGAAAATGGCGACCGCAGCAGGACACTGGCAGCAGGATTGCAATGTATTAGACCCAGGTTTAAATGGACGAAATGTTATGGATGAGAGGATAGCGGATTATGTTTTTGGTAAGGTAAATCTCACTAAGCAGTGGATTTCCGATCTCTTACTGGATGGGCGTCTGGTAGACGCAGCCGCCAGGTGGACAGAGAGTAAAGAACATAAAAAGTCAGTAGAGCAGGCAGTGTGGCTGATGTGCTACAAAAGACAAGTCCAGATTTTGGACAGAGTCGTTGCAGCGCAGGCAGCCAAGATCAAAACCCAGGCATCGGAAATAGAGGAAAAGGCCATGGGTGGGGAAAAGCTGATCGCAGCGCTTCACGCACTGAATCAGGAACGCCAAACTGTAGCCAGCCAACATCAGGCTAAGGTAGAGTACCTGGAATGTCAGGTTACTGAGGCAAAGATTCATGAAGCGAGAGTACGGGAGAAAAGCGCCCGCCTCGCACAACAGCTAAGAGCGCAGGAGGAGAGAGTAATGGAGGTTAAGGCAGCTTACAAGCTGGCCATCGAGCACGGGTTTGATAGCGCAGACCATGGCCCCTGCCAAAAGGTGATAGAAGACCTAAGAATGGCCCTGGCTAAGGCAAAAGGCATGGTATGCCTCGTAAGCCCAAAGGCAAGTCACATAGACTTCCTGCAGGAATCCAAAAAAACAATTCCATGTGAGGTAGTTGTGGCACCAGCCACTGAACCCTCAGCACCGCTGAGCTATAGTGAGGTTTGGCCCGAAGGGTGGGTGGTAGAAGAGAAGGAAGCCGAGGTAGAACAGGAGGAGGAACAACCCCCGGTAGTGAAGCCGGAGCCGGCACCAATGTGTCCTACTCGGCACCGGAGGTACGGTCCCACTGCCGCAAATGGCAATGACGGACCCCTCCTGAACCATCTCGAGCTGCCCCATGGTGCCCAACAACTCAGAGCGATGGTGAGCCACATCCCAAAACTCTCCGAGAAGGGAGATCCCTCAGTCCATTTCAGGGAGATGGAGCAGACAGCCACCGTCAATGACTGTGATGAGCCAGAACAGGTTAAGATGTTGCTGTTCTCCCTGGATAGTACCATCCTTCAGTGCCTCTCAGACGGGAGTAAGAGGGGGCAGAGAGGGTATCAGGAACTCCGGGACGAGGTCCTGGAGGTTATGGGAATGGACGACGGCAGCCCGTTCCTCCATGTGGAAGGGACTATGCAGCTAACTGGAGAGCCCCCACGGGTTTTCGCAGAAAGGCTGTGGCCAGTGTATCGGCGCAGCTGTCCGGGCATGCCTGAACGGGCCACAATGAATGATGTCCAGTGGGTTCATTGGCTCCACTGCCTGGTTGCCAACAGCTTACCGCAGATAAAGGCCCAAGCCAAATCTTGGTTTGACCCCCAAGGTCCCGGTATCACAGAGGAGACAGTGCTCCGACAGCTCACCATTGCATATAAGAATTGCAGGAGTCAGGCGGCACATCCCTCTAAGGGAAAAGTGCATGAGGCAAAACCCGCTGCCCCAAGTAAAAAGGAGTGGCATCAGGAGGGGAACCGCCCTCCCCAGGCCAAGCTCAATTGCTACGGGTGTGGGAAGGATGGATATTGGCGCAGGGACTGTAAAAATCCGTGGAAGGATAATAAGGGAAAATCTCCCGCAGCCCAAGCCCAAGCCCAGACCGCCGCCCCAGCACGAGTCCAGGTCCAAGCCGCAGCCCCTGTCCCAGAAAGGGGAGCTGGTGCAGCTATGGATCCCGCTGCGATAGAATCAATTTTAGAGACAATGCGGTCTCTTACGATCTCGCAGGGGAAGATAGCAGTCACCACCGGTCCTGTCGTTCCCGCAGCACCGACCGCTTCACCCCAATGACTAGAGCCAGCGCAGCCCGTTTACTTGTGTCCGTTGCGATATGATTTATGGAGGCGACCCCTCGTGGAGATGGAGGTAGAGAAGGTGAAAGGGACTTATCTGTTGGGTACGGGGGCATCGTGCACCGTGATCCAAACAGCTAACCCTACCACCTCACCTCTGTCCACCGGGGTTCCATATATTCTGTCGGGCTTCACGGGCAAAGAACAGGCTGGCGCATTCTCCATCCCCCTCTCCATTCATTTAGGACCACTCCGCACCACGTGGAAGTGTGTACTGATGAAGTGGGAGATGGAGGGTGGAAAAGGGATCCTTGGGTCCGATTTCTTGGTAGAACACGGGATCCTCGTGGACCTTAGAAATCACTGTCTCTGGGGAGCGAGTACGGGTAAGAAAGGTGAGGTAGTCATCATCCCAGGGAAGGAAGGGAAAGGGATCCTATGTACCGTGAAGCCAAAAGAGGGCTACGACCTCGAGCTCATGCTCGCCAGCGTCCCACAAGATCTGCAGGCATTCGTGTCAGACCACCTGACTACGTTTGCCACTCACAAACACGATTGTGGGAGGGTCACCGGGATTGAGGTCAGAGTAGATGGGGACCCCATGGCCCGACCCCAAAAACAGTACAACTTCCCCAGGGAAGCGGAGCCCGACATGGAGACAGCAATGTCTTCACTGGTGCAGCAGGGCGTGTTGAGGTCGATAGCCACCCACGTAAACTCTCCTTTGTGGCCGGTGAAGAAGCTGGACAATTCCTGGAGAGCCACGGTGGACTACAGAGTCCTCAATAGTAACATCCCAGCCTGCGCGCCGACGGTAGCAGCAGTTGCCGACCTGATAGGGAGTATTCCAGCATCCGCGACCACGTTCACGGTGCTGGATATTTCCAATGGGTTTTGGTCCATCCCTTTAAGGAGGGAGGATCAGTACAAGTTTGCCTTTACTTTTAAAGGGCAACAGTACACCTGGAACTGCTTGCCACAGGGTTTCCATAACAGCCCCAGCATTTTCCATCAATGCATGGCAGGGAGCTTAAAAGAGTTCAGCCAGCCCAATCAGCTAGTGCAGTATGTGGACGACCTGCTCCTGTTCACAGATTCCAGAGAGGAGCATGGCCCACTATTGGCCAAGCTATTGGAGCTGTTAGGCAGAAAGGGTTTCAAGGTGAACCCAAGGAAGGCACGGATCAGCCAGCAGGAAGTAAAATTCTTCGGTCTGACCATCCGCGCTGGAGAGAGAGCCATAGACAAGGCCAGACGGGAATCGGTGCAAGATCCACCGATCCCCACCACCGTATCGGGTGTGAGGTCCTTTCTGGGACTGGCCGGGTACTGCAGAGACTTCATTGAGGACTATGCAGCCACAGCAGCCCCGCTGCTCCGACTCCTACACAAAGGAGTGGAGTGGTCCTTGTTAGATCCGTGTATCTTGATGTTGTGTGTCCTTCAATAATTAGACAAGAGACTGCAGTGAACAATCAACAGGTGTTTACTGGATGAGGGTTACTCTAAAACTAACTGTACAGATCCCTACTCAGGGTTTATATACAGGTGTGGTCACTGCCGGTACTACAGTATACAGGAGCTGTAAAAAGTAGTTCTCCCCTTAAAGGTACATACATTGCAATTCCTCCCCTTTTAGATTAACAGTACCATAACATTCATTTAACAATTAAATATCAACTAATTACAATTAACACTTTTAACATGCAACATTAACTGAAAATAGTCTATTTATAAATTCAGTCTTTGGGGAGGCTTCCTGATCCTTTCTGGATAGCGCCTTTCCTGAGTGTCTTGCTCTTGGTGCGGAGGCGATTCTGGCCCCCTGTCGTCGGTTGGTTCATCAGCTTCCGATGCTACTGTTTCTGGGGTAGATGCTACCTGTATGTCGGGTTCATCACCAGGTACGCGAGACATGGGGTTGACTCATTCCTGTGACTCTAGGATCTGCTCAACATGGCGTCTCACAATGTTCTCCCCAACATCCACTGTGTACATTAGTGGCCCCTGCCGTGTGCATATCGTTCCTGGTTGCCATTTCTCTGTTCGGTAGTCGCGGGCCAAGACTGGTTGCCCTACATTGAAGCTCCTTGTCGGCTTCTCATTGATGTGCTGGAATTGCTTATTCTCAACATCTCTTCGTACATTTGGTCTGAGCAAATCCAGACGGGATCTCAACCTTCGGTTAAAGAACATCATGGCCGGGGTCTGGTTGGTGACTGCATGTGTTGCATTTCTGTAGGCTAACAGGAAATTGTCCACCTTATGCTACAGTGGAATGTCGTCATTGCACATGGCCCTTACTGCTTTTTTAAAGGTTTGTACGAACCTCTCAGCCAATCCATTTGTGGCTGGATGATACGGGGCGGATGTGTAATGCCTTACCCCATTCCTTTTCATAAATCTTCGAAACTCTTCGGACACAAACTGTGGTCCGTTATCAGAGCAAATCTGCTCTGGCAAGCCGTTCCTGGCAAATATGGTCCGTAGGACTGCAATAGTTTTCTCTGTGGTGGTGGAGGACATTTTGATCACCTCAGGCCATTTCGAGTGCGCATCCACGGCTATTAAAAACATTGAGTCCATGAATGGACCAGCAAAATCAATATGCACCCGTTGCCATGGAGAGGAGGGCCACTCCCATGGGTGTAGAGGGGCATGTGGTGGTGCATTTTGGACCTTCTGGCATCCTGAGCAGCTCTTTGTCAGGTCCTCGATTTGCTGATCGATCCCTGGCCACCACACATAAGCCCTAGCAAGGCTTTTCATTTTCACCCCTCCCAGATGGCCTTCGTGAAGCTCATTGAGCACTCTCTCCCTTAACTTGGGTGGAATTACCACTCGGGATCCACACATCAAGGTCCCCTGGCATACTGACAGCTGTTCTCTTCTGGATGAGAATGCTGGCAACAGTGAGTCGCCATGTGTTGGCCATCCCTTCACCGTCAAGTCATATACCCGAGACAGTGTCGAGTCATTTCAGGTCTCCTTCTCTATATCAGCGTTAGTTACTGGCAAGCGTTCAATTATAGTCGAATGAAATATTTCAACAGGGTCCACTGCTGGTGCTTCCTCCGCAGTAGGCAGTGGCAGGCATGATAGCCCATCAGCGTTTCCATGCTGTTTCGTGCCCTTATACTCGATTTCAAATTGGTTCACCCCTAGAAAAAGGGACCATCTTTGTAGCCGTTGCGCAGTCATCACCGGAACGCCCTTCTTTGGATTAAAGATGGAGACAAGGGGTTGGTGGTCAGTCAGCAAGGTGAACTTCTGCCCATGCAGATAGTGGCTGAACTTTTTCACTCCCCACACTAGGCTGAGGGCCTCCCTGTCAATCTGGGCGTAGTTACGCTCGGCTGAGGTTAGTGACCGAGACGCAAAGGCTACTGGCCTCTCCGAGCCGTCCGGGAATTTGTGCGACAGCACCGCTCCAATGCCATAGGGTGATGCATCACACGCCAACCGAATTGGTAGTGCTGGGTTGAAATGAGCCAACACCTCTTTTGATGTGATCAATTCTTTGCACTTCTGGAAAGCTCGTTGACATTCGTCATTCCACTTCCATGGTACCCCCGTTTGCAGTAGGGTGTTCAGTGGGTGTAGTACTGTAGACAAATTCGGCAAGAACTTATGGTAGTAGTTCACCAGCCCGAGGAACGACCTCAGTTGTGACACATTTTCCGGTGCTGGAGCCTTGACTACTGCCTCAATCTTTTCAGGGGACTTATGTAACCCCTCTTCATCAATAACGTGGCCACAATATGAGATCTGCTTCTGGAAAAACTCGCATTTGTGGCGATTAGCTCGGAGCCCATATTCCTTCAATCTAGTGAGCACCTGCTCCAGGTTGGCGAGGTGATCACTGTCATTTTCGCCCATGACCAGGATGTCGTCCAAATAACACTGGGTCCCTGGAATCCCTTGCAGGACTTGATCCATTGCCCTTTGCCAAATAGCCGGAGCTGGTGCTACCCCGAACACCAGCCGGTTGAATTGGTAGAGACCTTTATGAGTGGTGATCGTGAGGTACTGTTTCGAGGCTTCTTCTACCTCCATTTGCAGGTACGCCTGGGCCAGATCAATCTTAGTGAAGCGTTTCCCTCCAGATAGCGAGGCGAAAATATCTTCAATCCGCGGAAGCGGATATTGTACAGTGTGAAGGACTGGCTTCACTGTCACCTTAAAGTCCCCACAGATGCGAACCTTCTTTGGTTCCCCAGGCGTATTACTCAACAACCTCTTCATTACAGGAACGATGGGTGTAGCCCACTCGCTCCAGTCCACTTTGGACAGTACTCCTGAATGTTCCAAACCTTCCAGCTCTGCTTCGACGGCTGGGCGGATCGCATAAGGTACCGGTCTGGCCTTAAAAAACATTGGGCTTGCATTTTCCTCTATTTTGATCGTTGCTGTTATGCCTTTTAGTGTTCCGAGTCCCTCCTGGAACACTTCTTGTGCGTCAGTTAACATTTTTGACAGTCGTCCAGGTGTGATGTCGTCATCCTTTTTGGCAGCTACAGTCAGTGCTTGTATGGAATGCCAATCTAGCTGTATCTTCCGGATCCATTCACGTCCTAGTAGTGGTGGTCCTCCATCTGGCAATACATATAGGTCCATTTTTGGTGTTTCCTTGCCGTTACATATAACGTTCACCCTTATTTTTCCTTTGGGGTAGACTTTTTGCCCCGTGTATGTCTTCAAGACAATCTCTGTATCTCTCAAGGGTATATGTGAGAATAGCCGCTTGTAGTCCCTTCGGTTTATGACTGTTAGGGCTGATCCTGTGTCCAATTCCATTTTCACTTGGACTCCGGCTATCTTGAGCGTGACCCAGATAGTTTGGTGATCCTCCGTTTTGATCACATTATGTAGTTTCAGACAACCCAGCTCCTTGCTTCCAGAGTCTGTATCACTTTTCTGTTCGTCTGCACTGCTCTCCGTCGCCTTATGTACCTTCTTGTACTTCTCCTGTGGAGATTTCTTGCTACTGGTTTTCTTTTCTGACCTGCAGACTCTTGCTATGTGTCCTACTTTTCCACACTGTCTGCACACTTGGTCCTTGAACCAGCAATCCTTATGGTCGTGCGTTGTTCTGCCACAGCAATAGCACTTCACTGTTCCGTATGACATTTCATTTGTGCCATATTCTTGCGGTCTCCGTTGTATCTCTGCCGCGCCCCGTGCTGCTGCTTCATGTGATACTGCCATGCTGAAAGCCTTGTCCAGCGTAAGATCCTTTTCTGATAGAACCCTTTTCTGGGTTCCTTCACTTTGAAGCCCACACACAAACTTGTCCCTTAAAGTATCTGCTAGTCCCGTTCCAAACTGGCAGTGTTTCGATAGCTTGTGCAGTTCCGTTAAAAACTCAGCATTACTTTCATCTTTATGCTGGTTCCTTTTGTGTAACTTAAATCTTTCCGCTATCAGCAGCGGTGTGGGGTCTAAGTAGGATTGACACTATGTTTTCAAAATCCTTTTCCACTGGCTTCTCTGGGGTTACTAGGTTTCGCAGTAAGCCATACGTTTTTGCACCCATTGAATTCAACAATACCAGCACTTTCCTGTCATCTGGCACTTCATTCGCCTTGCAGTACACTTCTATGCGTTCGACATATGTCGTCCAATCTTCGACTTCATTGTCGAATGCTGTGACACTGCCACTCTTCGGCATCCCTGGGTGTGGTTAGACTGGCTCAAAATGGTGTCTCCCGCGCTCTCCCTTCTTCTCCGCTGCGGCTCAAAATGGCATCTCCCGTGCTTTCCTTTCTTCCCCGCTGACGCTGCTCAGCCCTTGAACACCGGCTGTGCCCTGTGCGCTCTACCCTCTCTCTTCTCCCGTCTACGCCGCTCGGTCCTGAACACCGGCTGCGCCCTGTGCGCTCTACCCTCTCTCTTCTTCCGTCGACGTTGCTCGGCCTTTTTCTGTGCCGTTGGTCGGCTCTAGCCACCGCTGTCCGGGAAGGGTCTGCGCCGTACCTGTTGCCAGCCCGTTTCGCTGGACCACCGTGACTGGAGAACCAAGCCCGGCTCTCGACAGCCTCCCCTGCAATGCTCAAATCTCCGCTGGATGACTGGGGGGTTTCCCATGGTCGATGCCCGTGCTTCTGGACTCAGCCTTCTTCTTTCACTGTTCTCCAGGAGCGAATCCCTGGGAGGTGATGCAGAGTTGCAGGTAGCTTTGAATCTTCTCGTCGCCAATGTTAGATCTGTGTATCTTGATGTTGTGTGTCCTTCAATAATTAGACAAGAGACTGCAGGGAACAATCAACAGGTGTTTACTGGATGAGGGTTACTCTAAAACTAACTGTACAGACCCCTACTCAGGGTTTATATACAGGTGTGGTCACTGCCGGTACGACAGTATACAGGAGCTGTAAAAAGTAGTTCTCCCCTTAAAGGTACATACATTACATGTCCTGGGATGAGGGTTGCCAGGCAACATTTGAAAAACTCAAGGGGGACTTGCAGACCGCGCCAGCTCTGGGGGCCATAGATGGGGGAAAGGAGTTTTTCCTGGAGGTAGCGGCTAGCGGGGATAGCCTGAGCGCTGTATTGCTCCAAGAGCATCACGGCAAGCTAAGGCTGGTGGTTTACTCCTCCAGGGTGCTCACAGATGTGGAAAGGAGCTTTTCCAATTGCGAGTGGCATCTCTTGGCCACGCATTGGGCTGTGAAAAGGTCTTTGATCTTCACAGGCACCTCTCCCATCACTCTCCTCACCCATCACACACCCACTCGGATGCTTCTGGATGGAAGGATTAAGGATGGGACAGTAAGCAGTGCCCGCATTGCACGCTGGACCCTCCTCCTTTCCCAGATGGATCTGAAGGTGAAGGGTCTCTGCGAGCCCAAGCTCGCGGCCAACGTGGTATATCCCAGAACAGCCCATCGGTGTTCCGTAGAAGGGGTATGGGAAGTGAACGTAGGTTTACGGGCCGGGATACATCCCACGGGCCGCGAGATCTACGTAGACGGTTCCAGCACGGCATCCACTGGCGAACAACTCACAGGGTGTGGAGTTTATGACCCCGCGGCAGACATTGCCCTGACGATTAAGCTCCCCAGCACTATGAGTGCCCAGCAGGCTGAACTGTCCGCGGTGGCGTACGTGGTTACCCACCCCGAGATCTTCCCCACCCCATACACGATTTGCTCGGACAGCATGTTCACATGCAACTCATGTACGGAGTACCTGGCCATCTGGTCTCCCCGCGGATATACCTCTGCGGATGGGCGACCCTTGACCGTGAAGCCCATACTAGAAAAGATCCTGGCCACAGTGGGGGAGGAAGGGGAAGTCTTTATCCACAAGGTGAAGGCCCATTCCTCCACGGAGCCCCGCAACCAGGGTAACCAGCGAGTGGATACGCTAGCCAGGGAGGGTGCCCGCACCGGCACTTTCTGGGATCCCTATGGGTCCAAACCCGTGGCAGTAATCCGAGGCAGGGATGGGACTCAGGGGACCACAGGGGTAACACTGCCCCCAGACCTCAAGACCGTCGAAACCCTAGATCCCGCCCTAAAAACAGTCCTCAATGCCATCACTGAGGGCAAGGAAGTAGAGGGTCCGTACGGTACAGCAGCCCTCTCCATCAAGGAAGGCATGCTGTTCCGAGGGGAACAGTGGGTTGTGCCACAGCAGCACCGGAGGGAATTCCTTCAACTGGCCCATGAGGGTCCAGGAGCGGGACACCCCGGGCCTGAGGTCACCTGGCAACGGGTAGAACAGGCGGGGTGATGGCCGGGACTTCGGAACGATGTCTGCGAGTTCTGCGCTAATTGTCTGGTGTGCGCTGCAAACAACCCAGACCCCCAGAAGAGGAAGGTGCCCATGGGACACATCAGGAGAGTAGAGGGACCATGGCAGTTGATACAGGTCGACTACATTGGGCCCCTGCCCACCGCCCAGGGAGGCTATAAGTATTGCCTTGCCCTGGTGGATGTGTTCACCAAGTGGGTAGAAACCTTCCCATGCAAAACAGCCACGGCACTTAGTACTGCCAGGATCTTGGTCCGGGAAGTGTTCTCACGGTGGGGACTACCACGGTTTGTGGAGTCTGACCAAGGGAGTCACTTCACCGGCCAAGTGATGCAGAACACCCTCATGCTCTTAGGCATCGAAGGGAAGTGGCACGTGGCCCACAATCCTCAGTCATCCAGGATTGTGGAACGCATGAACCGCACCCTCAAAGAAAAACTGAGGAAAGAGACGATGGACTCGCCCCAGAAATGGGCGGAGGTCCTACCTTTAGTCCTCATGGGGATCCGGGCTAGCCAGTCTAAAAGTACGGGGTACTCCCCGCACAAATTAATGACTGGGAGAGCCATGCGAACCCCCACCTATGTGCTAGCCCCGGTGCTCACTGAGGGTCAGCTCCGAGAGGTAAATCGGGACAAGTTTGCCCGGACCCTTTTGGAGCGCCTGAAACAGATTTATGGGCAAGCGGCTGGGAACATGGGAAAGCAGCATCAGGGCAACCGACTGCTGCTCGAACCCCATAAGACACAGGAGTGGGAAGTTGGAGATCAGGTCATGGTGAGAAACTACGCCCGAGTAGGGAGTTTAGAACCACTTTACATGGGGCCTTACAATATTGTAGATAAAGCCAGCCCCATGGTATACGCAGTGAAGTTGCCCCGGCGCACTAAATGGTTTCACGTAAATCAGTGTAAACTATTTAAGCCGGGTGCAAAAGAGCCAACAACCAAAGCCAGGTCTGAGGGTAAAATTCCTCAGCCTGAGGCGTGCAATAAGTCACAGGCCACACAGGCTGGAACCGCAGCCTGCTTGAGGGGAGGAGCTATCCCGCCCACCTGGGAGGTTTCCCCAATGGCCTGGGACTCGGACAGGGAAGAGCCCGAAGACCAAGGCCCTCCCCCTGATCCGAACGCCATTGGGGGGGAGCCTGAACAGCTAGGCCCCACCCCGACATGATTCTGGAGGAGGTGGAGTCGGAGGATGGAGGTCCCGCCCTCGGCTCAAGCGTAGGGGAGGTAGAACTTGGGGGCGGAGATTCTCAACCTGTAGGGACAGGTAGGGAGGAGTCGTCTGCCACAGACCCAAATCCCAATGGGGCGGAGTCTGAGGGAAGGGAGCCGAAGCCGGCAGTCGTGGAGGAGCCACGGGCTGTGAGGGCTAATGTCCCAACCAAAGGTCCACTCGCTAAGGGGGCCTCACCCAAAGTATCCCCTCGCAGGTCGTCTCGGACGCCTCAGCCAATAAAACTCTGGCCCGATTCCCCCGACTTCAGCAGACACCGACTTGGGAAATCCCTAGAAAGGCGCAGTCCCCAATTGGCAGCAAAAGGCTGCGGGGGACCCAAGCCACAGGTCAGTGCGGCCCCGCCACAGGGAGCGGTGAGCTGCAGTCCGAACAGGGATTAGGCAGGCCGCCCAGGGACGGGCGGCGCTGTACATAAGTTTAGTTAAGTTTAAGTTTAGTTAAGTTTAAGGTGTGTACATTTTTTAAGTAATGAGTGATATAGGAAATAGTTTTGGAATCTGCCCAGCATGTGTGTTTGTTTTGGATTGAGGTCGAAAGACCCGATCATGCCTTCACCTAGGCCAGAATCTCTCGGGAGCCTGGCTGTATCGTTTAATCTGTTGCAGGAACCAAAGGTACCATGGAGAGGATTCTCATCGTGTTCACGGTGATCGGGTGTAGCTTAGCCTATCGGGGCTACACCAAGGACTCCATCGTGTATGGATGCTCCGGGGACACAGCCCCCATCGCGACCGATGGGACAGGTGAACGGGACGTTGAAGAAACAGCCACCTACTTCCACGAAGGGAGGTGGCCAGGATGGCTGGGGTCAAACTCTACGGAATATTCCAGCCAGTCCGGATTTGCATACAGAGAGACTTCTCTAATGTGTCCCAGGGTGAGGATCATCGCGCCCAGAGTCAGCGTAACCGTCGGGAGGAAGATTTGTTTAATCTGCTACGGACATGTTCCTTTTTACAGATGGTGGTGGCTTCCATGAAGAACTCCACGGTTGAGTGGGAGCGACTGGGTAATAATACCCATCGGACTATTACGGGGACTCATGGGGGATTGAGTGTCTGTTGGGACAAATGGTGGGAACCAGATGAGGGGATTTACATCTGCATGTGGGGTTCAGAACACGTCTGCCCCACAGGCGTCTCCATCTTTTTCCAAAGACAGTGGCAGGATGCTGAGAAAGGGATGAGGTGGGACGTCAGCACACGGGCGTGCGGAGTCCCATACTCTCAGATCCCGGTGAATGCCACTGAGCTCATCACCCGCCCCCGCAATCCCCTGCCCACGATTCCGGTAGCCAAAGCCGGCAAGGAAGGGTGCCCCGCCACTACCAAGGGGCCCGGGAACGGACTGGTATTGGTACCCACAGGTCAGGTGCTGTACCAAGGGGTGCACTACGCGGTAGCCTCGGTGATTTTGAACCTCACCGAGGTGCGATTGCCAGAGTGGTGCCCCAAGGAAACAGAGCAATTGTACCAGGTCCTGTTAACAAATATGTTCAGAGAATTTTATGAGTTCGACTTTGCCGATGTCGACAGAGCCGGATTGTACACCACACCACATGAGGTCTTGGACAGGGTAGGGAGACAAAGAAGGGGTACAGTCAATGATATTTTTACCGCCTTTAACACAGGGACTTCCATCATCAACACTCTGGATGACGTGGAGCTGCAGACCCAGATCAATGGTTTAAAAGCGCGGTTAAGAAAGATACTGACGGACGAGAATATGGTAGTGGGTTCTGAGTTACATGAGGACCAGGCCATGATACTACACTTAAAAGAAATCATAGCTGAGCTGGAGAAACACGCTAGAACGGTAAATGCTCTCATCAGAGAGGATCGGAATGCATCAGATCAGGCTGCGCAGAATGAGGCATGCGTGCTGTATGGGGCGTGGTTACTGGGCGAGGGCCGCAGTAATCTGGAGGATTTAAAACAAGGGCCTAGAAATTCAGTTGCGTTCGCCAGCCGTTAGCGCCATAAGAGGAGTAGATCTCGAGCGCTAGGCACTTAGCGGCCGGGCGCAGAACGATCAGCGCCTACGCCCAACTTCAGTAGACATTTAGCGCCGGCGCAAAGTGTTTGCGCGCGCTCAGCTGCGCGCGCAACTTATGACGTCATTTCGTCGTGCAACGCCGTTTGAGAGCCCCAAACCGGAACTTCAGTGGCGCCAGCCCAATGTGGGCATGGCGCTGTTAAGAACTGTGAAGTGGAATGCAGCAGAGGCCCTGCGGGCCTCGGGGAGCGCTAATTAAAGGACACTTACACTGAACTATAAAGGCCAGCCATTTTGCTGCAATGACTTTAGTGCTACGGATTTCTGGACAGAGACCAAGGAAGAGACCTTACTGATTTGGGCCAACATAGGAGAGGTATTTTTGGCTTCTGGCCAGTGCTTGGAAATTTGACTCATTGTGATTTCACTGTTTGCAAGTATATTATGGGGGCTGCATGGGGTTCCAACCCTCAGTTCCAGCATTATGTGCGAAGGGCTCGCAGACGCTGTGTGAGAGGGGCAGCCATGCCTAGACGCAGAGGGGCCATCAGGCGTCGGCAACGTAGGCCTTACCCACTCAGGGAATACCGCCAGCAGGTGTCCTATCTCACCATGACTGCCGCGCAGTGTGTTAAGAGGCTGCGCTTCAGAAGGGAGGTGGTTGCAGAGATCTGCCAGCTGCTTCACAGAGATCTGCATTCACAGCTGATGTGCAGGACGTCTCTGTCGGTGGAAGTGAAGGTCACGGTGGCTCTGAACTTTTATGCAAGCGGCTCCTTCCAAGCCGCTGCTGGGGATATAGCGAACATCTCCCAGTTCGCCATGCATCGCTGCATCCGGCAGGTCACCAATGCCCTTTTCACAAGGAGACACCAATTCATCTCCTTCCCCATGACCCCAGAGAGGCAGGAGCAGCGTGCAGTCGGATTTGCGAGGATCGCCGACTTCCCCATGGTGCAGGGCGCCATTGACTGCACGCATGTGGCTATGCGGGCACCTATCGACAATGCTGAGGATTACCGCAACCGGAAGGGCTACCATTCCCTCAATGTACAGCTGGTGTGTGACCACAGGCAGCGCATCCTAGCTGTCAATGCCCGCTTTCCAGGCAGTAGCCACGATGCATTTATCCTGCGCCAGACTACTGTGGCTGACATGTTCCAGGCACAGCCTCCCCCAAGAGGATGGCTTATCGGGGACAAAGGCTATCCTTTGTGTACATGGCTCATGACCCCGCTCCGCGCGCCCAGGACCCCTGCTGAGGAGGCATACAACGAAAGCCATCAAGCCACAAGGAACATCATAGAGCAAACGATTGGCGTCCTCAAGCAACGGTTCCACTGCCTGGATCGCTCCGGCGGATCTCTGCAGTATTCGCCGGATAGAGTCTCCCAGTTCGTCGTCGTTTGCTGCATGCTGCACAACCCGGCTATCCGCAGGACTCAGGCACTGCCACCTCATGTTGGACCACCACCTCAGGAGGACGAGCAGGAGGACCATGAGGAGGAGGAGGAGGAGCACCAGCCCAGGAGGGAGCCACAAGGTCCAAGGGCCGTCCGTCGGCGGCTTATTGAACGACACTTCTAGGCCCCCTGTCAGGGAATGGCTTGCGGCAATGAAGGCACATGAATGCAGCCGCTCCGCAAGCCCTCAGCCGGTTAACGCGACAACCACTTGAAACATCACACATGGACAAGCTGAATAAAGAAAAAGTTTTATTGAACAAACTCAGGGCCCTTCCCACATGAAACCCAAAAACACACAACACCCCCAAAAAACACTCAAATACATATCTCACAGCCACAAGCTGGGGAGGAATAACAAAAGTTGTCCATCCAAATGGCCTTCATCCTTGGCCTTACCAAAAGAACCCCCCCCATAGAGAACACAAACACCCCCATATAAAAAAACATTTGCCTTCATCCTCGGCCTTACCAAAAGAACCCCCCCCATAGAGAACACAAACACCCCCATATAAAAAAACATTTGCCAACACACTCTACTTTGTGTGCCGAGAGGGCGAGTCCTTGTCCAGGCTTTTCCGGCCCCTGGCCGACCTGCTGCTCCGCCTCAACCTGGGCCCTGTGGGTGTTGCAAGGCTGGGGGAAGGCTCCTGAGGGGCACATTGCGTGACGGCAGATGCCCTTGGGGGTCGGCCTAGACGAGCTGTGGCCCTCGAGGGGCCGGCTGCTGACTGCTGCAGCTGTGGCTCGGCAGCATCAGTCTCTCCAGCAGCTCGTCGCAGCTTTGCTGGGGGAGTGGCAGTGGCGGCTGCAGCAATGGGGGCAAGCTGGCTGATGCCAGGTGCTCGCTGGTCGCCAGAGACACTGCCACTCGGCCGGGCTGGCACTGCAGCAAGCGCAGCAATCTGGTGAAGGCCAGACCGCTGTGCTGCAGCAGCGCGGCGGGTGCCCTGGCGATGCGTGCGTGACACAGCGAGTGTGGCAGCAGTGAGTGCCCGTACTGCCCTGGTCTGTGCCCACATCAGACCAGCCAGTGACTGCACAGCACCACTGATCAACTCTCCACTCGCTGCCTGTGCTGCCCTGAAGTCGTCCCGACTCGCGTCCTGTGCTGCCCTGAACTCGGCCCGACTCGCGTCCTGTGATGCCCTGAATTCGGCCCGACTCGTGTCCTGTGATGCCCCGAATTGTGCCCGACTCGCGTCCTGTGATGCCCCGAATTGTTCGAGACCCCTGGCCTGTGCTGCCGCGAGTTGTTCGAAACCCCTGGCCTGTGAGGCCCCGAAATCGGACACACTATGAGCCAGGGACTCAATGGCCTCAGGCAACCGTGCCACAACCCCCATGAACTCGGTGTGCCGACGATCCGAGTCCGCGGACATTTGATCAAGGAGGCGCACCTCCTGGGCGAGGACCGTCTCCGGACTGGAAGCCGGACTCTCCCTCTGGGGAGAAGGCCGCCGAGCTGGCCGACCCTTCCCGCGTGGCTGCACGCCACTGGGCCCAGCAACTACACTCCCCTGCAACACGTCCCCCCTCTGGGGAGAAGGCCGCCGAGCTGGCCGACCCTTCCCGCGTGGCTGCACGCCACTGGGCACAGGAGCTACACCCCCCTGCAACACTTCCCCCCTCTGGGGAGAAGGCAGCCGTGCTGCCTAACCCTTCCCGCGTGTCTGGACGCCGCTGGGCACAGGAGCTACACCCCCCTGCAACACTTCCCCCTGGCTCTCCTCCAGGGAAGACGTGTCCCCTCCATTGCCATCCCCTGGCGCGGATGAGGGTTCCCCCGATGTGCCGCCTTCCTCTTGCTCCTCCTCGTCCTCCTCTTCCGAGGGACTGACACTCGCAGCTTCAGGGACCTCCTCCTCACCAGCTGAAAGCAGGAAGGCACAAGAGTAGCTTTAGAGTGAGGACAGGGCGTCAGCGAGGGAGGCATGAGTGGTGGCATTCTGCGCATTGGTCGGACAGTGGCAAAGGATGTAGATCTGAAGCGCAAGGGGAACGAGAGAGGTCCAAACGGTCATGTCCTTACCATTGGGGCCCAGCACAGGGTCGGCATCTCCAATTGCAATGGGGCCAATCACCTGGGCACCCATGAGTCGACCCACGCGCTCCTCCAGGTCACTGAGCTGCTGGAACTGGGCACGGCCTCCCCCGGTGTCAGTCCGGCTCTTCAGATTCTGGGCCAGCTTGGCCTGCAAGAGAAAGGACGGCCTCTAAGTACAGTGTGGTGCCCTGTTGTTGTGTGCACTGCCTCCCATGGTCGAATAGCTTGGCCAGTGTGGTGCCCTGTTGTTGTGTGCACTGCCTCCCATGGTCGAATAGCTTGGCCAGTGTGGTGCCCTGTTGTTGTGTGCACTGCCTCCCATGGTCGAATAGCTTGGCCAGTGTGTAAAGTGCAGAAAGTGCAATTGATGTTCATGCCAGTGCCATAGCTGCTGGATGAGGGCTGGCCATTCGGCCTTTAAGGTCCCTTTGCCCATAATGTGAGGTGCACATGCAAGGATGAGGAGGACACTGGAAAGGGTACTCACCCTGACAACCCGAGTGAGGTCGTTAAACTTTTTCCGGCATTGGTCAGCAGTCCTGGGGACATCGCTGTTGGCTGTGACCCTCTGGGCGATTTCCCTCCAGGCTCTCCTGTACACCCTCTTGGGAGGCTTCTTGCCACTGTCCGGGAACAAGATATGGCTTCTCTTCTCCAAAGCCCTAACCAGCACCTTTAAATCATGGGCAGAGAAGCGCTGCGCTCGCTCACGGGCCCTCTGCATCCTTCCTGGCGCTATTTCTCTCCAGCAGCAGTGTTTAGGCCTAGCTGGAGGGCTGCAGTATCCAGGGCGTGGCAGCAGACCAAGTCGACCCTTCCCCCTTTAAGAGCTGGCCGGCGCCAGGGTGTCTGCTGTCAATCAAAACATGACCACACCTGCGCTGCGCCCGGCCTCGGCGGTATCAGTCTGCACCGCCGGCTTAGCGCCTAAAGATAGCCGTGCAACGCCAGTTTTAGCGCTCGAGCAAACTCCTTGGCCAAAGCTACTGAATATCGGCGAAGTGGCCTCCACTTTCCGGCGGGCACAAACTTTAGCGCCCGCCCGACTTTACCGCCCCAAAAGTGGCTATACTGAATTTCTAGGCCAAGGTTTGGTCCCCTCCTGGATCAGCAATAAACACCTCGCAGACCTCCACCCTTTTGAGAACGCATTAAGTCCGTGCCAGCTCAGACTAGCTTCACAGGCCTACCCAGTCCCAGTGGACTGTGAGCGGTCTAATCACACCATTATGGGTATAGTGGTAAGAATGCCGGTTATGGGAAAGACAGCTAAACCCGCCCCGGTATACAGGGTGGAGAACATTGGAGTCATTCAAGGGGGTGCACACATTCGCTACACAGCGGTCCCACCTTACGTCATTCGATGGGAGCATGCAATGACGGGTACCAACCTCTCGGGGTGCCGGAGCCGGGGAGCACACATCATCCTGTGTCCCCAGCACTTGAATGCCTATTCGAAACCACAGTGCGGGTTCAGAACTGCTGGCGCGAAGCCTATAAATTGCACCATGGAGGCAATGGCACAAGGCCATGTGCCCCCGCAGGTAGCATATATAGGAGGTGGGACATACTGTGTCACCACTGCAGTGCCCCACTACCAACATGGGCAGCATGGCTGGTGTCCAGTCAGTGACAGCAGTTCCTGCTTCAAACCCAAGGCAGAAGTTCAAGTGGCCCAAGAGCGAATTGTCCCTATTCCTGAACCTTCCACTGTTCACCTCACTGTCCAAGTAAATTTCACCGATCTGTAACGATTCGTTGCGCATTTTGGCTATGTCATTCTCCCTCTCCCTGAACACCTCACCAAGATACTAAAAGCCATTGCCGTTTCACAGAAACATTTTTACACGCTGGAGCAGAAGACATTAGAAATAGGGGCAGACATATTAGATATAGTGACCCCACAGTGGTGGGACCTGTTCACTAATATAGAAGTCCCTTCATGGATTAGGATAGCCTCCCACATCCTCGTAGTATGCCAGATTTTTATTGTGATTTATTCACTCTTTGTACATTGTAAGAGGGACAAACGTTTCCAGAAGTATGAGAACAGAGGAGAATGGAGGGAGCATTATGTGCGGGTAGACGAGGAGACACCTGTTTAAATTTTGCTGCTCTGTATAGAGTTAAAGTTTCCCTCCCTCCTCTATTTTTGATAGTATTCATGTGTGATTTTGTGTGTATTTTTCTTTCTTTATTATTTTTATTGAAGTTTATTATGTGTGTTGTTATCAATAAAAGATAATATGGATGAACCAGGTGGTGTAGGGGTATTAGGCCCCCCTCCACGCCTGGAAATATGTGTGTCGGATTTTAACTCCAATGTATTGCCATCTATAGATGCTTAATGTACACTGTGGGTTTTCTGAAATGGGAAATGCATGTGTCGTGGGGTCATAGATAGGTAAATACAGGGGATGGTTTGGTTATGGAGAGTCAGAAAATTTTGCTCACCCAGATTTATGATACTTCAAGCAAGTTATAGTGTCATCAGGGCGGACTGTAAGATTCGCAAAATTGAACATTGTCCTATAAGGGTCTATTGGCAGATAAGACCTTAATTTTAAAGACTGTTTTAAAAGAAGCCCAGAAAAAGGGGCACACAAAATGGCCACTAGACCCCGTGACCAGCTTTTTGGGACATTTTTAAATGGTTCCTGCAGTCCCCAGACAGCTTTTGTGGATTCAGCCCACAGTAAGTTCTGGAAAGCAGTTTCAGAGAAAACGAAACTAGACAGAGCCCCATACATATAGATTGGATGCAGATCCGATCAGATCGGCCTGTAGATAAAGGCCATCTAAATGTTTACCCAGACAAAGGGAAACAGATCCAAGTTCAAAGGGGGACATTAAAGACAATACAAGGTCATTCCAGACCAGAGATGGCAGTTACCGGCCATCCCGAAAGTACTTTAAACACAATGACTACAAGCCCGCCAAAAGTTTTAAACAAAGACTAACCTTGATTTGGCGGGAGATAAAGGCCTCCATGGAAAAGTATAACTGGAGACCTGAAGCTTCAGCCATCAGCAGAGTTCGGAGGCAGCTTCATTGGGGAGCGATTTCGAGAGCGATCGAGCTGCAGCCATCGAGGAGCGATTGACGTGGCCATTGAGGAGCATCAGCTTCATTGGTGCGGAGTTCGAGTCAAGACGATCGAGGTTTGAGTCCGGAGAGAAGCTCGGGAGAGAGAGAGAGGTTCGAGAGTGAAGATCAAGTCAGCGCCCAGCCCCAGGGTAACTGTCGGGAGATCATCGACTAACCCCGGGACGTTGACGAGACAAGAAGAAACCCATATGATAATGGTGAAACAGATGGCCTCTCTCCACACCGATGTCCAGGCCTGCTAACATCCAGCCTGTCCGAGTCCATTACCTCGAGGGAGGAAAGTGTGTCGCAGCCCGCTGCGTTCCGCTGACCACGTGGAGACAGGATGCCTGAGAGGACCAAAACGCAGACTTCAAACCTCTATTTTCTAACTGGGATTGGTGAGCATGTTTCTGGCCCCTCATAATCTAATCTAGCTAGGTTTAGGGGGTGGGCATTTTAGGGGATAATTAACAATGAGTTGCTGTCCCTCGATGTTCCGTGTGTTTCCCCTTTTCATGATGAACCTTGTAAAGTATAATATGCCGGTGGATACCTTGGTTAGTACTGTATTATGATTTGTTTTTCCCTCCCATGTACCTTACTGGCTTACCTTCAATTTTTCTCTATGCAATAAAATTTTCATTTCGTTTCATTAAACTTGGTCTACAGAGTATTCTCTGCATTGTAGTTCCTGCCTCAAAGTCCAGTTTATAGAACCTAAGGGGTGAGTGGGTCAAACCACTCGGTAAATTACTGTGCAAAAGAGAGAGGTCTCACCAGAGAGAGAGACCCCGGACGAAAACCCCTTACAGTCAGTTCTAGGACCACTGTTTTTCTTGATACATATTAATAACTTGGGTGTGGGTGTACAGGGCACAATCTCAAATTTGCCAATGACACAAAACTTGGAAGTATAGTGAACAGTGAGGAGGATAGCGATAGACTTCAAGAGGACATAGACAGGCTGGTGAAATGGGCGGACACGTGGCAGATGAAATTTAACGCAGAAAAGTGCGAAGTGATACATTTTGGTAGGAAGAACGAGGAGAGGCACTATAAACTAAAGGGTACAATCTGAAAGGTGGTGAATGAACAGAGAGACCTGGGGGTATATGTGCACAAATCATTGAAGGTGGCAGGGCAGGTTGAGAAAGAGGTTAAAAAAGCATACGGGATCCTGGGCTTCATAAATAGAGGCATAGGGCTGGAGTTCGTGAATGGAGGCGAGTTGGAGGCGGGACAGCCGCTTGTCATGTCAATATCCCGCCTCCATCCTCGCCTGACCAACCAGAGGGATTTTCCCCTGATTGAGCTTGTTAAGCCTGCCCTGCGGGCTCAGCAGGCCAATTAGAGATGAAGTCACTGACAGATCACGTCAACGTCAGACATGCTATCTGTCAAGACTTCTTGAAAGAAGAAATGTCAGTGTTTGACAGCTCTATGAAGCTGTCAAACACTGACATTCTCTTTAGTTTGATGAGTCCTTCTGTTGAGGACTCATCAAACCTTTCAAATTTGCAAATTTCACATGGCTCTTGGAACAGAGGCTCCAACAGCCATTCTGTGAAATTGACAAGCAGGATGTCGGCTCTCCCGATCCAGCGCGGCTAAAGGCTGTAAGAAGAAAACAAGGTAAGTGAACACTTTTTTAAACCTATCACTCACCTTGTATACTTACCACTCTACACTTGCACCCATCACTCACCTCTACACCTTACCTCCAGGTGCCTCTGACCGCCGCAGACCTCCTCCACGTCTTCTCCAACCTGGCGGGGTTCTCCAAGGTCAGGAAGCCTTCACCTGTGAAGGAAAAATGGCACTAATCCTTTTTTCTGCCTGTTAACGACCTGTTGAAAGGATTAAATGCCTTTTCCGCCTCCAGGAGACGGGACCCGAAGCTGCACATCTTCCTGCCTCCTGGCAAAAGGGCACGGAGGCGGGATGGGGGCGGCTTTGCCAGCCGCCCCCACTTTCTCCGAGTTTACCGGCTGTCCTGCCTCCATGCCCACCTCCTCGGGGCTTGGAAAATCCAGCCCAAAGAGTACAAAAGCAGGAAGTTGTGATGAACGTTTATAAAACACTGATTCGGCCTCAACTGGAGTATTGTGTCCAATGCTGGGCACCACACTTTAGGAAGAATGTGAAGGCCTTAGAGAGGGTGCAGAAAAGATTTACAAGAATGGTTCCAGGGATGAGGGACTTCAGTTACGTGGATAGACTGGAGAAGCTGGGGTTGTTCTCCTTAGAGCAGAGAAGGTTGAGAGGTGATTTGATAGAAGTGTTCATAATCATGAGGGGTCTAGACAGAGTAGATAGAGAGAAGCTGTTCCCATTGGCGGAAGGTTTGAGAACCAGAGGACACAGATTTAAGATGATTGGCAGAAAGGCGACATGAAGAAAAACATTTTTACTCAGCGAGCGGTTAGGATCTGGAATGCACTGCCTGAAAGGGTGGTGGAGGCAGATTCAATCATGGCTTTCAAAAGGGAATTAGATAAGTACCTGAAGGAAAAAAATGTGCAGGGCTATGGGGAAAGGGCAGGGGAGTGAGACTAGCTGAAGTGCTCTTACAGAGAGCTGGCACAGGCTCGACGGGCCGAATGGCCTCCTCCTGTGCTGTAACCATTCTATGATTCTATGATTTTATGAAGAGGAGGAAGAATGAGGAAATCTACATGATATAAGGGGTTAATTTCAAGTGCTTGCTGGGTAAAAGTTTTCAGACTTGACACAGGTAAAGAGTCGATGTGTAACTAGAGCTATTGCACGTACCTGGATTACAGCCAAGAACAGATGTCTGCCCACCTAATGAGAATGTAGAAGTGAAACAATGGGTTTCATTTCTGAAATACCCAGTGACCTAATAATTTGTTAGATCTAGTCTCCAGATACATGATTAAGATTAAGGAGGACCTCCGGTTACACGATTCATATCCTGTTATATCTTAACCGTTGACTTATGTGTCCAGGATCCTTCTGTCAATATGTCATAAGACCTAATGATTAATCTAAAATGTATCCTGATTGAGGAACAAAGGAATGTTAATTAAACTTGTTTGTTACACTGTATAAATATGGAACGCTTACGCTGTATCATTGGAATAGTAGCCTCACCCCTTGAGTAGAGGTGCTGATTCCCCTTGCAAGAGAAGTAAAATAAAAGGCCTGTCCGTCTGACGAATCCAAGTGTGTATTGAGTCATTACCCAGAGCTAAGAAGTAAGGCACTTCTACAATTTGGAGGTTCCACCGAGATGGCTTGCTGTACCAATTGGTGAGTTAACAGACGCCGAGTACGTTGCTCGGTTGGGAAAATCCCATCGGCCGAAGGTGGTGTTTTGCCACATTTTTGGGACTTTCCCTGCCAGAAGCATAGCTGCGCATAGTCTGTTTATTCCATTGGACAGTACTGCCATCGGGTAATTGACTCACAAGGTTCGGAGGTTAAACTGCCGTTGTGACTGCTTCCCTTTCAGAAACGGAACAGAGGATCAGCCATGAGGCGCTGACGCCCCGCGAACAGGATCGTGCAGAAAAGGACTGTATAAAGGTACCAGAGAGAGAAGGTTAAGTCAGGAATTTGATTAACTAAGGAGCTAGCGATTTACTGGAAATTGAACTAGCAAGGTTCCATAAAGGGAGTAGGGTAGAAGGAGAGAGAGTGGGTGAAGTTAGTTGGGACAAATTGAAGGCCCTTTTTGCTAAAAAATCTGGCTAAAGGGAGTAAGGTAGAGGGAAGAAGAGTGGGCGATTGTCTGAAACATAGGCCTAGAAATTCAGCTGTTTGCGCCAGACGTTAGCGCCAGATTTCCGGCGCTATCCACTTAGCGCCCGGGCACTGCCGGATCTGCGCCTACGCCGAAATTCAGCTGGGCTTTAGCGCCGGCGCAAAGTGTTAGCGCCCGGTCAGCTGCGCGCGCATCTTATGACGTCATTCCGTCGTGCAACGCCGTTTGTGCACCCCAAACCGGAAATTCAGTGGCGCCCGGCCGATGTTGGCGTGGCGCTACTAAGAACTGTGAAATGGAACTCAACAGAGGCCCTGTGGGATTCGGGGAGCGCTAATTAAAGGGCACATCCACTCACCCATAAAAGCTAGCCATTTCGCTGCAATGACTTGACTGGTTTGGATTTCTGCACAGAGAGCAAGGCACAGAGATTACTGATTTCGGACACCATAGGAGAGGTCTTTTTGGCTTCTAGCCAGTGCTTTGACATTTGCATCCTTGTGATTTTGCTGGTTGGAACTTTGTAATGGGGGCTGCATGGGGGGCCAACCCTCAGTTGCGACATTTTGTGCGAAGGGCTGGCATACGCTTTGAGACAGGCCCAGGCATGGCTAGACGCAGAGGGGCCATTAGGCGTCGCCAACGTAGGCCTTACCCAGTCAGGCAATACCGGGAGCAGGTCTCATATCTCACCATGACTGCGGCGCATTGTGTTAAGAGGCTGCGCTTCAGAAGGGAGGTGGTTGAAGAGATCTGCCAGCGGCTTCATGCAGATTTGCAGCCACAGCTCATGTCCAGGGCGTCTCCCTCGGTGGAAGTGAAGGTCACGGTGGCTCTCAGCTTTTATGCAAGCGGCTCCTTCCAAGCCGCTGCTGGGGACATCGCGACCATCTCCCAGTTCGCCGCGCATCGCTGCATCCGACAGGTCACCGAAGCACTTTTCGCGAGGAGCCACCAATTCATCTCCTTCCCCATGACCCAACACAAGCAGGAGCAGCGTGCATTCGGATTTGCCAGGATCGCGGCCTTCCCCATGGTGCAGGGCGCCATTGACTGCACGCATGTGGCTATGCGGCCACCTATCCGCAATGCCGAGCAAGACCGCAACCGGAAGGGCTACCATTCCCTAAATGTGCAGCTGGTGTGTGACCACAGGCAGCGCATCCTAGCTGTCAATGCCCGCTTCCCAGGAAGCATCCACGATGCCTTTATCCTGCGACAGACTACTGTGGCTGACATGTTCCAGGCACAGCCTCAACCAAGGGGATGGCTTCTCGGGGACAAGGGCACCCTTTGTGCACATGGCTCATGACCCCGCTCCGCGCGCCCAGGACCCCAGCGGAGCTGGCATACAACGAAAGCCATCAAGCCACAAGGAACCTAATAGAGCAAACGATAGGCGTCCTCAAGCAACGGTTCCGTTGCCTGGATCGTTCGGGCGGGTCTCTTCAGTATTCGCCGGATAGAGTCTCCCAGTTCGTCGTGGTCTGCTGCATGCTCCACAACCTGGCTATCCGCAGGACTCAGGCACTGCCACCTGACATTGGGCCACCACCTCAGGAGGACGAGCAGGAGGACCCTGAGGAGGAGCAGCACCAGGCCAGGAGGGAGCGACAAGGTCCAAGGGCCGTCCGCCGGGGGCTTATTGCTCGACACTTCTAGGCCCCCTGTCAGGGAATGGCCTGGCCCACTGAACGCAGCCGCTTCGCAAGCCCTCAGCCGGTTAACCCAACAACCACTTGAAACATGACACCTGCACATGGTGAATAAATAAACATCTTTATTTGAAAACCTCAGGGCCCTTCCCACATGGAAGAGCAAAACAGAGAAGACCCCCAAAAAACAGTAACAAACTTCTGTCACTCCCAAAACCTGGGGAGGACTAACATAACATCAGCATCCAAATGGCCTCGTCACTGGCCTAACAAAAACAAGCCCCCCCAACAACACAAAGACCCCCATAAAACAAAAACACATAATGCCCCCCAGAACAGAAGCCCCCGCATCACCCAAACCCTCGGTGAACACACTCTATTGGGTGTGGCGAGAGGGCGAGTGTGTGGACAGGCGTCTTTTGCCCCGGCCCGTCCTGCTGCTGCGCCTCAAGCTGGGCCGTGAGGCTGTGCCGAGGCTGGGGGAAGGATCCTCAGGGCGACAAGGCGTCTCGCCAGATGCCCTTGGGGGTCGGCCTACACGAGGGCGGGCCCGGGAGGGGCCGGCTGGTGGCTGCTGCAGCTGTGGGTGGCCCTCTTCAGTGGCTGCAGGAGCTCCTTGCACCGTGGCTGGGGGAGTGGCAGGCTCGCCTGCACCAATGGGTACAAGGTGGGTGATGCCAGGCGCGCGCTGGTCGCCAGACACATGTGCACTCGGGCGGCCTGGCCGGGGAGCAAGCGCGCCAAACTGTGGGTGGCCAGACCGGTGTGCGGCAGCAGGGCGGCGCCTGGCCTGGCGACGCCTCCCCGCCAGTGCGAGGGTCGCAGAAGTCAGTGCCCCAACTGCGCCGGCATGTCCCCGCATCTGCAGTCCCATTGTCTGGACAGCACCTCTCAGCTGGCGACTGGCGTGCTGCGCTGCCTCGAGTTGCTCGACCCCCCTCTCATGCGCTGCCACAAGGAGCTCCACCCCCCTGGCGTGCGCTGCAGCGAAAACCTCGAGGCCCCTGGCCTGGGCTTGGCCGAAAGCCACCACACTTTGAGAGAGGCTTTCGATGGCCTGAAGCATCTGTGCCAGCACCTCCATGATTTCCACGTGGCGGCGCTCCGACGCCGCCGACATCTCGTCCAGGAGGCGCACCTCCTGGGCGACGTCCGAGTCCGGACTGGAGGGCGCCTCCACCCTCTGGCCAGAAGGCTGGCGTGCCGCCGGAGCGCTGCCGCGTGCGGCCACGCCACTGACACCAGGTTCTGCCCTCCCCTCCACCGCCTCCCCCCTCTGGGCAGAAGGGTCGCGTGCCACCGGAGCCTTGCCGCGGGCGTCCATGCCACTGGGACCAGGTTCGGGGCTCCCCTCCCCCGCCTCCCCCTGGCTCTCCGGCACGCCAGACGTATCCCCTTCATTGGCATGTCCTGGAGCGGAGGAGGGTTCCCCCGAGGTGGCGCCTTCCTGCTGCTCCTCCACGTCCTCCTCCTCCGAGGGCCTGGCTGTGTGGGCTTCAGGGAGCACCTCCTCCTCACCAGCTGAAAGCAGGAAGGCACAAGTGTAGCTTTAGAGTGAGGACAGGCCGACAGCGAGGGAGGTCGCACTGGTGCATTATGCGCATTTATCGGCCACTGGGGAAGGATGTAGATCTGATGCGCGAGGGCAAGGATAGAGGTGCAGCCGGTCTTGTCCTTACCAGTGGGCTCCAGTATAGGGTCGGCGTCGCCGATCGCCACAGACCCAATCACCGGGTGCCGCAGCAGTCGGGCCACCCTCTCTTCCAGAGGCGTCAGCTCCTGGAACTCGCGAGGGCCTCCACCAGTGACACGGAGGCTCCTGGCGTTCCTCGCCAGCTTGGCCTGCAAGAGAAAGGAGGGCGTCTAAGTACAGTGTGGTGCCCTGTAGCTGTGTGTGAGGCCTGCCATGGTGGAATAGCTTGCACAGTGTGGTGCCCTGTAGCTGTGTGTGAGGCCTCCCATGGTGGAATAGCTTGCACAGTGTGGTGCCCTGTAGCTCTGTGTGAGGCCTCCCATGGTGGAATAGCTTGCACAGTGTGGTGCCCTGTAGCTCTGTGTGAGGCCTCCCATGGTGGAATAGCTTGCACAGTGTGGTGCCCTGTAGCTCTGTGTGAGGCCTCCCATGGTGGAATAGCTTGCACAGTGTGGTAAGTGCAGAAAGAGCTCTTGATTAACATGCAAGTGCCATTGCAGCGGCAGCAGGGCTGGCCATTAGACCTTGGATGTCCCTTTGGCCCTAATGGGAGGTGCACATGCAAGGATGAGGGGGACATTGGAAAGGGTACTCACCTTGACCAGCCGACATAGGTCGTTGTATTTCTTGCGGCACTGGTCCGCACTCCTGGGAACATCTGAGCTGGAGGAGACCCTCCAGGCAATTTTGGTCCAGGCCTCCCTGAACTGGCTCCTGGGAGCCTTCCTGCCACTAGCCGGGCAAACGACCCGCCTTCTTTTGCGCACCCCATGAAGGAGCACACCCAGCGCATGCTCAGAGAAGTGTTCGGCTCTTTCACGGGCCCTCTCCATGTCCTCCAGGCGTTGATATGCCACACAACCACTCCTGAGGCCTAGTTGCAGGGCTACAGCATGCAGGGCGTGGCTGCAGTCAAAGTTGACCCTTCCCCCTTTAAGAGCTGGCCGGCGTCAGGGTGTCTGCTGACACTCACCACATGATCGCACCTGCGCTGCGCCCGGAATCGGCGTTATTAGGCTGCATCGCCGGATTAGCGCCTGAACACAGGGTTCCAACGCCTTGTGCAGCGCTCGGCCAAAAAGTTGGCCAAATCTACTGAATTTCGGCGAGCTCGCCTGCACTTTCCGGTGGGCGCTAAATTTGACGAGCGCCCGACTTTAGCGCCGCAATAGCGTCAGAACTGAATTTCTAGGCCATAGTGTCAATGTTTAATGTTTATGAGAGTGAGGCCTAGAAATTGGGTTTTGGCTTAGCCAGGGCTTTAGCGCCGGAAGTTAGTGCCGGCGCTAAGTCCCCTGCGCGCGCCAAAAATTCAGTGGCGCCGCGCCCAAACGGCTGCCGGCGCTACTGAAGGGTCTTTGCGGCGGTACATCGGCGCTAACTGCCGTTTCGCGCCGCAATTCCGGCGCTGCGGCACCCGATGCAGTGCGGCAGGCTGGGGACGTGCAGGCCTCCTCCTCCCGTTAAGGAGGAGCTGCCTGCACCCGGCCGCGGCCCGCGCAAATCAGCTTAAAAATGAGCCCGGCACCTCGGACAAGTGCCGGGCTTGCATCTGTTCCGGGGGGGGGGGGGGAGAAGTCCGGGGAGGGAGCTGCGGGCAGGCGGCCGGCGGGAAAGTGGCCGGCCGCCGCGGGGCCTTTAATGCGCCGGCGCAAACTGGAGTAAGGCACCTCTGCCAGAACGTTGCTTGCGGCTGCCACGGGCGAGGCGGCCGCAACTCAATTTCGGAGTTCGGGCGGGTTACCACGGCAACCGGGACGCTGCGCACACCGATGACGTCATCGGTGCCGGCGCAGCGCTACCGGTGCAACGCCGATTTAGGGCCCCAGGGAATTTTTTAACTGGCCATAACTCTGGCGCTAGTCCCTCTAGCGCCTCAAATGCGGCGCTAAGGCTACTCAATTTCTAGGCCTGAGTATTTAACTACTTGTTATTATCAATCAACTTTGTCCAGTAAGGCTGCATAGGTTGGGGATTTAGTAACACTTTGGTTGTTGTTTAACAAGTGTATTGTTTATTGTTTATTGTCATATGTATTAATGTTTAGTCATGTCTGATCTGTAGTGGCGTCCCACGCAGATCATAGAGTGTTACGGAATTGTTGTATGTTTTAACTAAAATATTTAAGCTGAAAAAAAAAACTGCAGAAGGGGTTGGAAAAGACCCAAGCCGGGGAAGTGAGTCCCGCGGCGGAATGTATTGTTGAGAAAATAGTGATGTCTTTTACATGATCCACTAAGCTATTGTGGATTTAGTATTTTCCCCAGTTAGAAATACCTTCCACGAGGGTTGAGAACCCTCGAGTTTTAAAGCATAAGGATATGTCTTAATGTGTTGTAAATATTTTTTTTTTAAAAACCTTGTTGCAGTCAGTTGACTAAATTCAGTCGGGAAGTGCTGAGTTTCAGTCGCCTAGCCTCAGGCCGGTTATTAAGAGGGCAAATGCCCCACGTGAAGGCCGGGACCATAAAGTAGGCGCCGAAACTCTAAAGGCACTCGGAGTGACAAATGGTCAAGGACTTTGTGACACTGATTTGAAGTAAAGACCAAGAAGATTGGATGTGACTGTAATTTTGATACGTATGTATAGTTTATTAATCTGATCTGTAGGGGCGTACAACGCAGATCACGGATTGTCACGGGAGTTTAGATTGTTTTAAGTGAACCATTTAAGCTGCTAAAATGGGTGCTAGCACCAGTAAGCCACCCGAGAAAGGCACGCCAGTAGCCTTTATGTTAATGAACTGGTCAATCATCCATTGATCACCGACCAAATTGGTCCAAATGGACTGTAAATAAGACTAGACCCTTTCCCTCAGATGGTTCATTTAACATAGAAAGAATTACTTGCCTCGAGGAATGTTTAACGGACAAGAGAGAAATTGTTAACAGCCAGATAAAAAGACTGCCTCTATGTTTGTTGAGTCAGAAGAAAAAAAAATTACCCCGAAGAAATACCTTTCTCCTCTATTATGGTAGGATAACAAGGTAACTATAGAAGGATGAATAGAGGGGAATATAGAGGAAGACGTGGTAGAGTAAGAGGGTATGGACGATCTGGTAATTGTTACAATTGCGGACAACCCGGACATTGGGCAAACCAATGCCCTGCGAAAAATCGTCAGAACCAAACCTCCAATAATGGACCTCCGTTAGAGAATAAAGGTCCTAATTTCACTGTCCATAACCCTTTTTTGGACCAGTCAGGAGGTCACCCTACAAACGGACAGGGATTTAGGAGAAATAGAGATCAGAATTACTGACTGACACCAGCAGCCCCAGGCGCCACAGACCACCAAATGCCCGTTGTTTCTTTAAATTCACGCAGCGAACCTGAAATTAAAATGCAAATAGCTGGGAAACCTATGTCATTTTAGTAGATACAGGAGCAACCTTTTCGGTGTTAGGGAAAGGATATTCTGAAGGAATGCCTATTAATGGGAAAAAGACCCCGATAGCTGGATTGGCTGGAATACTACAACGCTTGAATCAATCGACTCCCCTCACAGTAAAAGTAGAAGAATTTGAGGAAGAACACTCCTTTCTGTTATCAGGAGATGTCTCTATGAATTTATGTGGAAGAGACTTGCTGTGCAAAATGAATGCTACAATCATTTGCTCCCCATCAGGAGTAGTGGTAGAAATCCAAGTAGATAAGGCATATGAGTACCCAGTAACAGAAATAAAACACCCTGTTCTTTACGCATGGGAAATTGCCGACCCAAGTTTGAGTCCCAAACTTGTCAGTCTGTTAGGAGCGTGGGGATTCATTACAAGCTCCATAAAACAATACCAGGAATCCCTGAAACTAGGGAAATGGCATTCAAAATTGCACTGCACGGCCTGCTATGACAAAACAGGACAAGATTATCAGCCGTTTTTAAATTTAAAATACCTCCTAACTATTAGACTGCACAGCCCTATAAAGTTACAATTAATCCAGCTGCACCATTACCCAAAAGGTCACAGTATCCATTGTCAGAGAAAGCAGAAAAAGGAATTGAGCCAGTGATGGAATCATTGTTAAAACAGGGAGTTAACGCCGGATAGAATAAAGGTCGTTTGCAACATATCGTTGCCAAAAACTAAAAGAGAAATGAAGCATTTTCTAGGAATGACTGGCTATTGTAGACAATGGATATTGAACTATTCAGAAATAACCAGACATGAGCATGACAAATTTGGAAAATTCGCGGTTACCTGACTTCCTTGGGAACCCAGATTAAAAATGCACAAGAAGTGCAAAATCTTTTACTAGCTATTCAGAGACGTAAACAGATTGCAATTATTAAGTGCCAAGCGCACACGGGGCATTTGGACGAGGTTGCGCTTGGAAACGCTGCTGCAGATAGCGCTGCTAAGACAGTAGCTATATCAAGTACTGAACGACAAGTTTCAGCCTTCCCTGTTAGGGAAAAGCCAGAGATACCGCAGCCCCTGTCCTTAGATGATGTGCTGACCCATCAAGATAGGGCCAGTTCTGATGAAGTAAAGGAAGGGGTTGTTAATCATTGTTTTAAAAACACTGATGGCTTATGGGTTCATCATGATGGCCGCATGGTGGCACCCAAATCATTACTATCACCAATTGCCCGATGTGTTCATAAATTCACCCATGCGGGCAAAGGGGGGATGGCGGACTATATCCTCAAGACCTGGTATGCACCAGGAATCTCAAAGTTGGCAAAACAAATATGTGAAAATTGTACTATCTGCCAGACCATGAATGCAGGGAAAATAAAGAAGGTACAGCCCGCATCCCACCCAAACCCCATGGGTCCTTTTGTACACTTGCAAATGGATTTTATTGAACTACCTGTGTGCATGAGCTTTAAATATGTATTAGTTATTGTTGATATGTTTTCAAGATGGATTGAAGCGTTTCCTTGTAGAAAGAGTGACGCCACCACTGTTGCTAAATGTTTATTGAAGGACATTGTGCCTCGCTTTGGGATACCAGCAAAACTGTCAAGTGACAATGGGTCCCATTTTATGGGAACAGTGATTAAGGAACTATGCAAAGCCTTACAGATTAACCAGCACCTCCATTGCAGTTATCATCCACAGTCGGCTGGACTAGTGGAAAGATATAACGGGATGCTGAAAAACAAGCTTGCAAAACTGTGTAAAGAAACTGGACTTAAATGGGTTGATTTGCTACCCATAGCTTTAATGACAATGCGGTCTGCTACCAACAGAACTACAGGATTGTCGCCTCACGAGATCGTCATGGGAAGACCACAAAGATTGCCCTTTTCGGCACCTTTAACAGCTAAACAAATGGACATCCATAAAATGGAGGAAGATATGTTGAGTTATTGCATTGCACTAACCAAATGCATTTCTAGTTTCCATCAACAGGTGAAGGAAGCCCAGGTCGATCCTGCTGAAGGAAAGTGCCATACTTTCGAGCCAGGAGATAACGTCTGCATAAAAATCTTCAAGCGAAAGAATGGCCTTCAACCCAGATTTGAGGGACCCTTCCAAGTACTCCTGACCACAAACACCGCTGTAAAAGTAAAGGAGCGACCAACATGGATACATGCGTCCCATTGTAAGAAGGCATCAGTTGAAGACGATACACTGCCAAGATGAACTGGATTTGGACTTTAACAAGACTGTTCTTTTTGTCAACAATAATTGAAACTGCCATATGGATTTACCCAGATCCTCTGCAAGGCAAACCATGCATAAAAGAATGTGTACTTTTAACCAAAAATCTCTTTTATATTATATGTTATAATGAGACCATGAAAGTCCAGCTCCAGGACCATACTATGCAGGTACCCCCGTATCAACCCCTAAATCTTAGGGTAAGACAGGGTAAGATAGTAGAAGAAGATAGTGGACAAAGGCTTGATAAGCTATGGGTCACATGCCCTGATACTGTATTACCAAGTGACAGAACTGCGAACGGAGGGGTTATCTGTAATGGTAATTCGAGAGGAGGACTGGCCCTGACAGCTAAGTCAATGTTTTGTGATAATCCTTTTACACAACCCCTCGTTTCAACATCAATTACTCAGAAAAGAAAAATTAATAGGACCACTAAGAAACAAGGAGGGAGAGGTGGAAGACTGTTAAATAAGCATAACTATCATCATGTTAATACCTTTGTATACATGAGTTATTTGCACCAGATATGGAACAAATTTGAAGCCTATAATAACACCTATTTCATCTGTGGGCATAGAGCATACCCTTGGTTACCACAAAATTGGACTGGGTCATGTTATTTGGGATATGTAGTGCCCTATATACATCATATTTCATCTTTGGATAGCCACCCTGGGACACGAGCAAAACGAGCCATTACAGAAACTGAAAGGTTCTTTGCTATAGCATTTCCCTGGTATGGAACAGGGAAGTTAGCAAGAGAATCTATAAACATGGCAGCAGTGTTGGAACAAATAGCCAATGATACTGCTGATGCTCTTAGTGATGTAAACGCAGAAATGGTGGCTTTGCGCACTGTTGCCTTACAAAACCGCATGGCTCTGGACTATTTGTTGGCAAAAGAAGGGGGCACATGTGCAATCATAAAAACCGAATGTTGCACCTATATTCCAGATAGCTCAGAAAATATCACCAACCTGGTAAACCACATAAGGGAGGCCGTAGAGAAACTACGTCAACCTGAACAGTGGTCCATGTGGGATTGGATTTCAGGGTGGGGAGGAGCACTAGGAAAGCAAATTTTGGAAAATTATTGTGTACAAAAGTCCTTTCCTCATTAACATCAACTCCTCCAGTACCAATGATGTCTGAATATGAGGATATTAAGGGTGAGACCTTTGATGTAGAATTTCTTAAACTTAGCGAAAGATTGTCCTTAGTAAGGACAAAAGGGGGGAATGAGGAAATCTACATGATATAAGGGGTTAATTTCAAGTGCTTGCTGGGTAAAAGTTTTCAGACTTGACACAGGTAAAGAGTCGATGTGTAACTAGAGCTATTGCACGTACCTGGATTACAGCCAAGAACAGATGTCTGCCCACCTAATGAGAATGTAGAAGTGAAACAATGGGTTTCGTTCCTGAAATACCCAGTGACCTAATAATTTGTTAGATCTGGTCTCCAGATACATGATTAAGATTAAGGAGGACCTCCGGTTACACGATTC
This sequence comes from Somniosus microcephalus, assembly GCF_052327205.1. Taxonomy (NCBI): domain Eukaryota; kingdom Metazoa; phylum Chordata; class Chondrichthyes; order Squaliformes; family Somniosidae; genus Somniosus; species Somniosus microcephalus. The sequence continues at coordinate 63,221,076 of NC_141003.1, forward strand.
ATATCCTGTTATATCTTAACCGTTGACTTATGTGTCCAGGATCCTTCTGTCAATATGTCATAAGACCTAATGATTAATCTAAAATGTATCCTGATTGAGGAACAAAGGAATGTCAATTAAACTTGTTTGTTACACTGTATAAATATGGAACGCTTACGCTGTATCATTGGAATAGTAGCCTCACCCCTTGAGTAGAGGTGCTGATTCCCCTTGCAAGAGAAAATAAAAGGCCTGTCCATCTGACGAATCCAAGTGTGTATTGAGTCATTACCCAGAGCTAAGAAGTAAGGCATTTCTACAAGACACAGAAGAGGAAGATGCAGAAGGGAAGAGGAGAAAGTAGAAGAGGAGGAAGTAGAAGGAAGGATGCAACCCAGACAGCCCTTTTCTGGCCAGGATATCCAGGATGGAATCATTTGCCTACGGTACCAGTGACCACAACCACAATTCCCCATTCAACATTTGTCTCACACCTTACCTTCCCTCTGCTATTGACCATCACAATGTCCTCTTGGCCACAATGCTGAAATTAAAGCCACCACAAAACAAACTTTCCAACCCAACTTTATACATCCATCCATCCAATGTGACATCAAGAAATAAACTCAGCACCCTTATACATTCCCTTCGCAACTGTTCTGTGTGTGTCTTTGCCTATCCTAATGATGTCACGCAGTGCTACCCCAGTGTCTGCAGCATGGCTGGTGGAAGGCTGCTGACTTTCAGTGGGGGACACTGCAGATGGCCTTGCAGCATGACCTCGAGGAGCTGGTGCCTGGGAGTGTGAAATCGAGTGATGGTGTTTCTTCTTCTTCTTCTTCACTCTCCTCTCCTTCTTCTTGGTCAACCACTGGCTGGGTAGCCTGCATTTCTTGGGTGTGTGAAATGAGGAAGGCACAAGGGTGGAGTTGCGGTGAGGGGAGGACAGGATAGCCAGAGGTGCATGCAAGAAGGAGGATAACGTATGAGGATAGCAGCATCTTGTATCCTTTCAGCCCTGCTGCTGGCCAAGGGCTCAGCCATGCCCCTGCTAAGAATGGCCTGCACCGTCTCCTCCAGGAGGTGAGGTGAGGCTATGAATGGGAGATGTGCCTTGTGATTGGTGCATATTATTGGTAGGTGAGTGATTAGGGGTGGGGGTCGTGCATTGAGCAGTGTGAGGCTAGTGGTGCAGTTGGTAGGAGACGGCTTTTGAAGATGCATTCACTGACCTTGACCAGTGGTCTGAGGTCATGAAGCTTCTTTGGGCACTGGAACCAGGTGGAGGGAGCGACTTTGCTGGCAGTGACGGCCTCGGTGATGTACTCCCACATTGTTCTTTCTGGAGGGCCTCGTGGCCCCTGTGGGTAGAGGGTCGCTCTTGCAGTGTTGACCCCCTGCACAAAGCTGGAGTGCTGCGTGCGAGACCCTGGGTGCCCCTTCACTGGCTTGTTGAGCCATTTGTGTTAAGTGCTGAGGCATTTTTCCTATTTTTTGAGGTTAGGAAGGGAATTCAGCTTTAAGAGCTGAATATTCACATTTGGGACTTCTTTTTAATGTTAAATATATTTTTAAAAGGCAGAAAGGGCTGACAACTGCATTGATTCACTGCATTTTAATTTGTTTTGGTTCAGTGTGCATGGCCCCTTTAATTCTCAGGCCTCTTCATTGTCCACAAATACTTGCTAGCTCCATAGCCTCGTTTCCAGAGGCTGTGCGAGGCTCGAACGCCACACCTGCACACGAACTTCAGATTGGATGCCTCCAGTAACCCCACCAGGATGGCACTGCAGGCAAGTAAGCATTGTGCCAACAATCTCCGTCCCTCCAGATGAATTTTGCTCCATTAGCGTTGAGGCCATTTGCAGCGGCTGTTAACTCCAGTGGCAACTTTGCTCGCTAACATAAATTTCTCCCCCATGTTTGCTGTGAGTCCTGTCATAAGTTGTGCCCTGCCCCCAACTCACTGACTGACAGAGTGGTGTCAATAGACACTCCGCTCATTAATATTTGAACAATCGGGCAGCCCGTCCACGTGATCTGCATAATTTCCAGCGTCTTCCCTGACTCAACTTAAAGTGGGGATGGACCTCTTAAAGCGAGGTTGCATCCCTACTTGTATTTTTAATTAAGCAACTCTGAAAGGCTTGCTGGCTGCAGAAATGAGTAGAAGGGCGGCTCCCTGCCTTTCTGATACCGACGTCTTTGTTGATGATATCGCTTGCTCACGTTCTGGTGACCTAATGGCCACGTGTGGACAGTCAATCACACCCTGCACATGAGGGAAGCCAGCCCCTGCTGCAAAGCCCCGAGCTCTGTCCTGGTGACTGCTGAGGTCAGTGGGGAAGGTGCTGTACTGCTGGTCCTTGGCAAAGAGTCGGTCAGTCACCTGCTGAATGCAGCTGTGAACTGCAGACTGTGAAACATGACTGCTGTCCTGTCTAGCAGCATGAAAGGAGCCAGTGGTGTAAAATTCCAGACTGTGGTGACTTTGTGGGCCACTGGCATGGTATGTCCCCCTGGTCCAGCAGGCATCAGGTTGTGTTGCAGGAAGCTGCAGAGGTCTGAGACAGCCTGGCTGGAGAAACGCAACCTCCTCCTGCACTGTTGTGCAAATAGACCCAAGAAGCTGACTCTGTGTGTGGGGTATGGCCTTCTGCGCACAGTTGAGAGATAAATGTTGGCCAGGAGAACTCCCTGCTCTTCTTTGAGTTCTCCCACAGGATCTTTTACGCCCACCTGACCAGGCAGGTAAGACCTTGGTTTGAACATCTTGTCTAAAAGACGGCACCTCTGACAGTGCAGTACTCCCCCTGTACTGCACTGATGTGTCAGCATGGATTTTGTGCTCAAGTCTCTGGTGTGGGCCTTGAACCTATGACCTTCTGACTCAGAGGTGAGAGTGTGACCACTGAATCAAGACTGACACCCAATATGATTGAAACAGTGACCAATACAGAGATTTCCATTATGGATAAGCCCTGTGGGGAAACCCACCCCACTTCACCAAAAGCCATTTCTCACGGGCAGGAAGAGGCTCTAAGATTCTGAAGCTCTTCTCCTTATTAATATTTTTCAAATGGCTCAAAGAACTTAAGAAACCCGAAGCCTCTTCCCATTCCCAATCAGCGGGAGCCCAGCTTTGGTAGTGTAAGTACCGGGATGCAGGGATGGTGGATGGGGATCATTGTGGGCAGCTGGGGGTCTGGGGTGCTGTCAGGGTCGGGGATGCAGCAGGCAGGGCCTGGGCCTTATACAAGACCCAGTGAGAATGGGACTACCTGGGCACATTGGAGCAGGAAATGGGGAAGGAGCAAAATGCAGCTGGTGAGACCTGCTGGTGGAGTTAGGCCTGTTGACCTTCCCGGGAACTAGGAGCACCCAGTTGATCATGGGACCCAGTCAGCCAATCAGCGATAAGTATAATGAATACTGCAGCGCCACCTAGTTCTCAGCTCAGAAAACTGAATAACGGCTCAGTGTAATAAATAGTGTGGCGGAGCCACTAAAGGACTCAGATTGTTTGTATATAATTCCCTTTAACAACATGTTAGCTACAGCGTGAGTCTGTATCTTTATTTATACTGTTTACTTGTACAGAGCGTGATTACTTTAACAGCGCGAGTAAATGCGATGACGTCACGCCGTACATCACGTGATCCCCCATTGGCGGGAAGAACGTCATGACGTCAACCACGGGACCAGCCAGCAGTCCTCGTGGAGCCTCCGAACGGAATAGACCTACACTCGATGTTCTCCTGCAGTTACTTGTTTAAACCTGTTAGTTTCCATTAAACTTTGTTTTGTTTAAGCGCCTGAGTGTGTTAGATCCGTGATTCTGAGAGTATGATGTTTTCAAATAACTACACGGATGCTGTAACTTAACAATCAACAGGTGTTTACTGGAGTAGGGTAGTCTCAAGACTGGGGGTACAGAGGCATGCTCAAGGCTTATATAGAGGTGTGGTCACTGTCGGTACTACAGTATACAGGAGCTGTAAAAGTAGTTCTCTCTTAAAGGTACATACACTACAATTCCTCCCCTTTTAGATTAGCAGTACCCATAATATTCAAATAACAATTAACACTTTAACATGCACATTAAACAAAAATAGTCCATTTATAGATTCAGTCTTTGGGGTGGCTTCCTGATCCTTTCTGGATAGCGCCTTTCCTGAGGTTCTTGTTCTTGGTGCGGAGGCGATTCTGGCCCCTTTTCGTCGGTTAGTTCATCAGTTTCCACTGCTACTGGTTCTGAGGTAGATGCTACCTGTATGTCGGGTTCATCCCCAGGTACTCGAGACATGGGGTTGACTCGTTCCTGTGATGCTAAGATCTGATCGACGTAGCGTCTCACAATGTTCTCCCCGACATCCACTGTGTACATTAATGGCCCCTGCCTTGTGCATATCGTTCCAGGTTGCCATTTCTCTGTTCGGTAGTCACGGGCCAAGACTGGTTGTCCTATATTGAAGCTCCTTGTCGGCTTCTCATTGATGTGCTGGAATTGTTTATCCTCAACATTTCTTCGCACATTTGGTCTGAGCAAATCCAGACGAGATCTCAACCTTCGGTTAAAGAACATCATGGCCGGGGTCTGGTTGGTAACTGCATGTGTCGCATTTCTGTAGGCTAATAGGAAATTGTCTACCTTATGCTGTAGTGGAATTTCATCATCGCACATGGCCTTTATCGCCTTTTTAAAGGTTTGTACGAATCTCTCAGCCAATCCATTTGTGGCTGGATGATACGGGGCGGATGTGTAATGCCTTACCCCATTCCTTCTCATAAATTTCCGAAACTCTTCAGACACAAACTGTGGTCCGTTATCAGAGCAAATCTGCTCTGGCAAGCCGTTACTGGCAAATATGGTCCGTAGGACTGCAATCATTTTCTCTGTAGTGGTTGAGGACATTTTTATCACCTCAGGCCATTTCGAGTGAGCATCCACTGCTATTAAGAACATTGAGTCCATGAATGGAGCAGCAAAATCAACATGCACCCGTTGCCATGGAGAGGAGGGCCACTCCCATGGGTGTAGAGGGGCATGTGGTGGTGCATTTTGGAACTTCTGGCATCCTGAGCAGCTCTTGGTTACGTCCTCGATTTGTTGATCGATCCCCGGCCACCACACATAAGCCCTAGCAAGGCTTTTCATTTTCACCCCTCCCAGATGACCTTCATGAAGCTCATTTAGCACTCTCTCCCTTAACTTGGGTGGAATCACCACTCGGGATCCACACATCACTGTCCCCTGGCATACTGACAGCTGTTCTCTTCTGGATGAGAATGCTGGCAACAGTGAGTCGCCATGTGTTGGCCATCCCCTCACCGTCAAATCATATACCCGAGACAGTGTCGGATCATTGCAGGTCTCCTTCTCTATATCCGTGTTAGTTACTGGCAATCGTTCGATTATTGACGAATAATATATCTCGATAGGGTCCACTGCTTGTGCTTCCTCCACAGTAGGCAGTGACAAGCGTGATAGCCCATCAGCATTTCCATGCTGTTTCGTGCCTTTATATTCTATTTCATATTGGTTCGCCCCTAGAAAAAGGGACCATCTTTGTAACCGTTGTGCAGTCATCACCGGAACGCCCTTCTTTGGATTAAAGATGGAGACAAGTGGTTGGTGGTCAGTCAGCAAGGTGAACTTCTGCCCATGCAGATAGTGGTTGAATTTTTTTACTCCCCATACTAGGCTGAGGGCCTCCCTGTCAATCTGGGCGTAGTTGCGCTCGGCTGAGGTTAGTGACCGAGACGCAAAGGCTACTGGCCTCTCCAACCCGCCTGGGAATTTGTGTGACAGCACCGCTCCAATACTGTAGGGTGATGCATCACATGCCAAACGAATTGGTAGTGCTGGGTTGAAATGGGCCAACACCTCTTTTGATGTGATCAATTCTTTGCACTTCTGGAAAGCTCGTTTACGTTCGTCATTCCACTTCCATGGTACCCCTGTTTGCAGTAGGGTGTTCAGTGGGTGTAATACCGTAGACAAATTTGGCAAGAACTTATGGTAGTAGTTTACCAGCCTGAGGAACGACCTCAGTTGTGACACATTTTCCGGTGCAGGAGCCTTGACTACTGCCTCAATCTTCTCAGGGGACTTATGTAACCCCTCTTCATCGATAACGTGGCCACAATACGAGATCTGCTTCTGGAAAAACTCGCACTTGTGGCGATTAGCTCGTAGTCCATATTCCTTTAATCTAGTGAGCACCTTCTCCAGGTTGGCGAGGTGATCACTGTCATTTTCGCCCGTGACCAGGATGTCGTCCAAATAACACTGGGTCCCTGGAATCCCTTACAGGACCTGATCCATCGCCCTTTGCCAAATAGCCGGAGCCGATGCTACCCCGAACACCAGCCGGTTGTATTGGTAGAGACCTTTATGAGTGTTGATCGTGAGGTATTGTTTCGAGGCTTCTTCTATCTCCATTTGCAAGTACGCCTGGGCTAGATCAATTTTGGTGAAGCGTTTACCTCCAGATAGCGAGGCAAAAATATCCTCAATTCATGGAAGCGGATATTGTACCGTGTGAAGGACTGGGTTCACTGTCACCTTAAAATCCCCACAGATGCGGACCTTCTTTGGTTCCCCAGGCATATTACTCAACGACCTCTTCATTACAGGAATGATGGGTGTAGCCCACTCGCTCCAGTCTACTTTGGACAGTACTCCTGAACGTTCCAACCCTTCCAGCTCTGCTTCGACGGCTGGTCTGATCGCATAAGGCACTGGTCTGGCCTTAAGAAACTTTGGGCTTGCATTTTCCTCTATTTTAATCGTTGCTGTTATGCCTTTTAGTGTTCCGAGTCCCTCCTGGAACACATCTTGTGCGTCAGTTAGCATTTTTGACAGTCGTCCAGCTGTGACGTCGTCATCCTTTTTGGCCTCAACCTTCAGTGCCAGTATGGAATGCCAATCTAATTGTATCTTCCGGATCCATTCACGTCCTAGGAGTGGTGGTCCTCCATCTGGCAATACATGTAGGTCCATTTTAGGTATTTCCTGGCCCTTGTATATCACTTTCACCCTTATTTTTCCTTTGGGGTAGACTTTTTGCCCTGTGTACGTCTTCAAGACAATCTCTGTAGCTTTCAAGGGTATGTGTGAAAATAGCCGCTTGTAGTCCCTTTGGTTTATGACTGTTAGGGCTGATCCTGTGTCCAATTCCATTTTCACTTGGACTCCGTCTATCTTGAGTGTGACCCAGATAGTCTGGTGATCCTCCATTTTGGTTACCTTATGTAGTTTCAGACAACCCAGCTCCTTGCTTCCGGAGTCTGTATCACTTTTCTGTTCGTCTGAACTACTGTCCATCACCTTATGTACCTTTTTGTACTTCTCCTGTGGAGATTTCTTGCTGTTGGTTTTCTTTCCTGACCTGCAGACTCTTGCTATGTGTCCTGCTTTTCCACACTGTCTGCACACTTGGTCCTTGAACCAACAATCCTTCTGGTCGTGTGTTGTTCTGCCGCAGCGATAACACTTCCCTGTTCCATATGACATTTCATTGGTGCCATATTCTTGTGGTCTCCGTTGTATCTCTGCAGCGCCCCTTATGGCTGCTTCGTGTGATACTGCCATGCTGAAAGCCTTGTCCAGCGTAAGATCCTTTTCTGATAGAAGCCGTTTCTGGGTTCTTTCACTTTGAAGCCCACACACAAACTTGTCCCTTAACGTATCTGCTAGTCCCACTCCAAACTGGCAGTGTTTCGATAGCTTTCGCAGTTCCATTAAGTACTCAGCATTACTTTCGTCTTTATGCTGGTTCCGTTTGTGGAACTTAAATCTTTCTGCTATCAACAGCGTTGTGGGGTTTAAGTAGTCCTGTAGGATTACTACTATGCTTCCAAAATTCTTATCCACGGGCTTCTCTGGGGTTATTAGGTTTCGCAGTAAGCCATAAGTTTTTGCACCCATGGAATTTAACAAAACCAGTGCTTTCCTAGCATCTGGCACTTCATTCGCCCTGCAGTACACCTCAATGCGTTCCACATATGTCGCCCAATCTTCGACTTCATTGCCGAACGCAGAGATACTGCCACTCTTCGGCATCCCTGGGTGTGATTTAACTGTCAAAAATGGCGCCTCCCGCGCTCTCCCTTCTTCTCCGCTGGCACAAAATGGCGTCTCCCGCGCTTTCCTTTCTTCCCGCGCTTGCCCTTCTTCTCCGCTGCGGCTTCTAAAAATGGCGTCTCCCGCGCTCTCCCTTCTTCTCCACGGCTCAATGGCGTCTCCCGCGCTCTCCCTTCTTCTCCCCGTGGACGCTGTTCAGCCCTTGAGCCCTGGCTGTGCTCTGCGCCTTCTCCTGTGCGCCTTTCCCGTTTCCGCCGCTTGGTCCTGAACCCGGCTGCTGCTTTACCCTCTCTCTCTGTTTTTGTTTTTCCTCAACGCCGCTCGGTTTTCAACTCCCGGCTGCGCCCTGTGCGCTTCACCCTCTCTCTTACCCGTCGACGCTGCTCGGCTTTTTCTCTGCCGTCGGTCGGCTCCAGCCGCCGCTGTCCGGGAAGGGTCTGCGTTGTACCTGTTGTCAGTCTGTTGCTGGATCGTTGTGGCTGGGGAACCAAGCCCGGCTCTCAACAGCCTCCCCTGCGATGTTCACTCTCTGCCGGACGACTGGGCGGTTGCTCGTGGTCGACGCCCATGCTTCTGGCCTCGACTTTCTTCCACCGCCCTCCCGGAGCGAATCCTTGAAGGGAAATGCAGAGTTGCAGGTAGATTCGAATCGACACTCGTCGCCACTGTTAGATCCGTGATTCTGAGAGTATGATGTTTTCAAATAACTACACGGATGCTGTAACTTAACAATCAACAGGTGTTTACTGGAGTAGGGTAGTCTCAAGACTGGGGGTACAGAGGCATGCTCAAGGCTTATATACAGGTGTGGTCACTGTCGGTACTACAGTATACAGGAGCTGTAAAAGTAGTTCTCTCTTAAAGGTACATACACTACAGAGTGGACCTCAGTCTTTGGATAGGAACTAGACATTCCTACATTGGTGACCCCGACTTTTGCGAACGGTTTTCGCAGAAGATAATCAACATGGCAACGAACGCCGTTACCTTGAAGCTACCGCAGTTCTGGGAGCAACAACCAGCGCGTGGTTCATCCAGGCTGAAGCCCAGTTCGCCATCAGGGACATTGTTGCGGATCAGACCCATTATTATTACGTGATCTCCACCCTCGACAGCGCCACAGCCTCGCGGATCGTCAGCCTACTCGGTAGTCCGCCTACTGATCGCAAGTATGACACCTTAAAGGCGCAGTTGCTGCAGGTCTTCGGGCTCACGATGTCAGAGCGTGCCCGCCGGCTGCTCGCTATGCCCGGCCTCGGTGACTCCAAGCCGTCTGAGCTCATGAGCCAGATGCTCACGCTCCTCAGGTCCAAGCCGGAATGCTTCCTCTTCAGGGAGCTATTCCTCAGCCTACTCCTGGAGCAAGTTCAGGCTGCCCTAGCCAGGTCCGAAGTCACAGACTGCGTGGAGCTTGCTGCCGAAGCGGACAAGATCTTCACGGTGACACAATAGCACTGCGTGGCCACGAGGCGCCCATCCCTCACAGACGTTGCTCCAGCTCCTCAATCAGCGGGGTTGTGCTTTTACCACACCTGTTTTGGCGCGAAAGCAAGATGCTGCCGCCCTCCCTGCAGTTTCTCGCACAAAAAAAAACATCTACAGACACCCTGGCGAAAGAGGACCGGGTCTAACGAGCGCCCCGCGGCTGCGATGGCCATCGGAGATTCAGGGAAGCTTCTCTTCATCACCGACTCCCTATCTGGTCGACGTTTCCTTTGCGACACCGGGGCGCAGTGTAGCATCCTACCTGCGTCAAAGCACGATATACTAGCTGGGGGCCACGGCCCCGCCCTCGCGGCAGTTAATGGCGCGGCCGTTCAGACCTTCGGAAGGCGGCAGGTCCAGGTGTGTTTCGGCGGCCAGCATTTCCACTGGGAATTCATCAAGGCCAAAGTCATGCAGGCCATCCTTGGGGCGGATCTTTTGTGCGCCGACGGACTCCTGGTCGATGTCAGGCACCGCCGGTTGATCAATGCGGCCACGTTCCACTCTATCCCATGCCACCACGGTAACGCACTGTCTTCTGTGCGTTCCCACCTCCAGATGACTTCACTCGGCTCCTCGGAGAGTTCCCAGATCTGACCAGGCCCACTTTCTCCTCCTCGGCTACTAAACATGGTGTAGAACATCACATCACCACCACCGGCCCCCCGGTTTACACACGGGCCCGACGACTCTAACCCGGCAAGCTCGCGGCTGCGAAAGCGGAGTTCGACACGATGGAGCGGCTGGGGATTATTCGCCGGTCGAATAGTCCCTGGTCTTCACCTCTCCACATTGTTCCGAAACCCGGCAGCGGATGGCAGCCATGCGGCGACTACCGATGCCTGAATGACGCCACTACTCCTGATCGGTACCCGATCCCGCATATCCAAGATTTCTCGGCCCATTTGGCGGGAAATACCTTTTTTCCGAAAGTCGACGGTTACCACCAGGTCCCTGTGCACCCGCAAGGTGTCCCGAAAATCGCAGCCATCACCCCATTCGGCCTGTTCAAATTTCTGCGGATGCCGTTTGGCTTGAAGAATGCTGCACAGGCTTTCCAGCGCTTAATGGACTCCGTGCTTCGGGACCTAAAATTCCTCTTCGTCTACCTCGACGACATCCTCATCGCCAGCCCTAGCAAAGAGGAGCACTTCTGCCATTTGCGCACCCTCTTTACATGCCTCAGTCAACACGGTTTGATTATCAACCCGGCCAAGTGCCAGTTCGGCCTGCAGCGGATTGATTTCTTGGGCCACCGCATCACATCAGATGGCACAATTCCCTTACAGACGAAGGTCGAGGCAGTTACATCTTTCCCGCGCCCGTAGACCGTCAAGGCCCTACAGGAGTTCCTCGGGATGGTCAATTTTTATCACCGGTTCATCCCTAAGGCGGCTCTGCATATGCAGCCCTTGTACAAGGCCCTCAAGGCCAAGTCCGGTAAGGATCCGATCAGCTGGACGGCCGAGATGGACCGGGCGTTTGTCGACACCAAAGGCGCCTTGGCCAATGCAACCATGCTGGCGCACCCGCTTCCAGGTGCCACCATTGCCCTTACCACCGACGCGTCGGACTACGCAATCGGCGCAGTGCAGGAACAGTGGGCGAATGGGATGTGGCAACCGCTGGCGTTTTTCAGCCGTCAACTACGGCGAAACGAAAGAAGGTACAGCACTTTCGACCGGGAGTTGCTGGCCCTTTTTCTAGCCGCCATTTCTGGTTCTTACTAGAGGGACATCCGTTCACGGCTTATGTGGACCACAAGCCACTAACGTACGCTATGGCCAAGACCGCTGAACCATGGTCAGCTCGGCAACAACGTCACCTGACATTCATTTCAGAATTTACCACGGACATTCAGCATTTGTCCGGCAAAGACAACCTGGTGGCGGATTGCCTCTCCCGCGCGACTGTGCATACAGTCCAACTCGGAATCGACTATGCCCTCATGGCTGCGGATCAAGCCTCGGACCCGGAGGTCCAAGCATACAGGACCAGCCCCTCTAGCTTCCAAGCGGCCGACGTCAAATTCCATGCCGCAGGCACCACATTACTTTGCGACGTCTCCATGGGAGCTCCCCGCCCTATAGTTCCAGTCGCCTGGCGCCGAAAGGTTTTCGACACCATACACGGGTTGTCACACCCTGGCATGAAGGCCTCGCAAAGGCTGATGTTGTCAAAATTCATCTGGAGGGGTATGCACCTGGATGTCCATGACTGGGCCAACACCTGCGTGGTCTGCCAAAAGGCCAAGGTACAGCGTCATGTAAAAGCTCCATTGGCCACTTTCGCTGTTCCGGAGCGTCGATTCAACCACGTGAATGTGGACCTCATGGGGCCACTTCCACCTTCTCAAGGTTTTACACACATCCTCACAATGATAGACCGCACCACTAGATGGCCAGAGGCAGTTCCTTTGGTTTCCACCACTTCGGCAGACGTGGCCAGAGCTTTCATCGCCTCTTGGGTTGCTCATTTCGGGGTACCGGCGGACATCTCTTCCGATCGTGGACCGCAGTTTTCCTCTGAGCTCTGGAACGCTGTGGCTCAGGGGCTCGGCACCAAACTACATCGCACCACCGCCTATCATCCACAGGCGAATGGCCTGTGCAAGCGATTCCACAGGTCGCTCAAAGCCGCTCTGCGGGCCAGTCTTCAAGGCGCGGGATGGGTGGACAGACTTCCCTGGGTCCTTTTGGGTCTTCGTACGGCGCCCAAAGAAGATTTACAATCGTCCTCGGCGGAACTCGTATATGGCCAACCACTACGAGTACATGGGGATTTCCTCCCGTCTCCAACAGAGCCATGGTCCGCATCCCAGCAACTCGTCAGCCACCAGGAAGCGGCCAGATGTTTCGCTCCAGTGCCTACGTCGCATCATGGCTTACAGAGCTCCCACATCCCAACTGAGCTGAAAAGCGCCGAGTACGTGTTTATCCACCACGACGCTCACCGGGACCCGCTCAAGCCTCCTTACACTGGTCCCTTCCGCGTCATAGAGCCGGGAGACAAAACCTTTTCGGTCGATATCGGAGGTAAACCGGACCACATATCAGTTGACCGGCTGAAGCCGGCACACTTAGACCTGGACCGCCCAGTCGAAATCGCTCAACCGTCAAAACGGGGCCGACCACCCACAGTCGCTATGCCAGATCCACCACAACCGCCCGACAGCTCGACCACCAGCCATCAGCTTCCACTTCAGGGTTACAGAAGTCGCTCGGACAGGCTTGTCAGGCCTCCTCACCGTCTCACTTTTGCTGTTAAAGACAATTCTGGGGGGGGCGGAGCCACTAAAGGATTCAGATCGTTTGTATATAATTCTCTTTAACAACATGTTAGCTACAGCCTGAGTCTGTATCTTTATTTATACTGTTTACTTGTACAGAGCGTGATTACTTTAACAGCGCGGGTAAACGCGATGACGTCACGCCGTACATCACGTGATCCCCCACTGGCGGGAAGAACGTGATGACGTCATGACGTCAACCATGGGACCAGCCAGCAGTCCTCGTGGAGCCTCCGAACTGAATAGACCTACACTCAATGTTCTCCTGCAGTTACTTGTTTAAACCTGTTAGTTTCCATTAAACTTCGTTTTGTTTAAGCGCCTGAGTGGACCTCAGTCTTTGGATAGGAACTAGACATTCCTACAATAGGAAGATTGATGTGTGACAGGAATTGTGTGACAGGAATTGTGTGACACTTACAGGAAGTATGTGTATATGGAAGACTTTGAATATATTCCCGATGTGATTAACACTGGATGAATGTTGTGTTATTAACAGCTTTTGCTGTATCTCTTTTCCCTCTAATATCTGTTTCAGTAAATTCCTCTACTCCCAGGGCTCCCTTTTCCCTGCAGTCCTGTACTGTTTGTTATTTCTTATTCCCATTTTCATTGCCCCGTTGATTCATTCTGGGACTTTGTTCAGTTTACAGTTACAGTATTTTTAGAAATCTATATTTATTTTGAATAATCTACATTAGTGCAAGTTTAAATCAGTTCCAATTTCCTTTTACAGATTCCTTTCAGTAATATTTCCCAGTTAATTTCTTTCAGTTCATCTCCTCCCTTTAAAGTTTATCTTTTTAAAACCAAAAAGGCTCAGATATTGTAAGTTAATTTTACAAAGTCTGTGCCGCCTTCTCCCCGATGCAGTATTGAGTGAAGGGATGGGTCGGAAGCTACAGTGGGACAGGAAGGCTGTTATAAACTAGACTCACACAGCATCAAACACACAGCTCAAGATGCAATTATATTTATTATTGGCTGAGAGACTAAGTCAGTCCAGTCACCACAGGCAGTGACTGTGGCTACAAACAAATCGAGGCACTGAATCCACTCCTGGAAAGGATCCGTGGAGCATCGCCAGATTCTTCTAACTGCAGCCCAGTTTATAGGAGCAAACGAAAGGACTTTGGTAATCACATGGTACATCATTCCATTCACCTGGTGAAAGAAAAATTGAATCGAACGTTTACCCATCAGTATATCAGGCAGCTATTTGTCGAATTGTTTCATCCTTTCTCTTTTGGGACAGAGTGGGCTGGATTTTGTGAATGGAGGTGAGTTGGAGGCAGGACAGCTGCTTGTCGTGTCAATGTCCCGCCTCCATCCTCGCCTGACCATTCAGAGGGATTTTCCCGCGATTGAGCTTGTGGGCTCAGCAGGCCAATCAAGTCAACGTCAGACGTGCTATCTGCCAAGACTTCTTGAAAGAAGAAATGACAGCGTTTGGCAGCTCTCTGAAGCTGTCAAACACTGACATTCTCTTTAGTTTGATGAGTCTCTGAGGTGAGGACTCATCAAACATTGCAAATTTGTAAATTTCAGATGTCTGATGTATCAGAGGGTCCATCAGCCATTATCTGAAATTGACAAGGAGGATGTCTGCTCTCCCCATCCAGCGCGGCTAAAGGCTATGGAAGGAAAACAAGGTACGTGAACACTTTTTTAAACTTATCACTCACCTTGCATACTTAGCACTCCACACTTGCACCCATCACTCACCTCTACACCTTACCTCTAGGTGCCTCCGATCGCCGCAGACCTCCTCCACGTCTCCTCCAAGCTGGCGGGGTTCTCCGGGGTCGGGAAGCCTTCACCTGTGAAGGTAAAATGGCACTAATCCTTTTTTCAGGCATTTAAAAGGATTAAATGCCTTTCCCGCCTTCAGGAGACAGGACCCAAAGCTGCACATCCTCCCACCTCCTGGTAAAAGGGCAATTTCTCCGAGTTTACCGGCTGTCCCGCCTCCATGCCCGCCTCCTCGGGGCTTGGAAAATCCAGCCCTCAGTGTCTGTGATCCTTAAATTTTACCTCTCTCTTGATCCATGAATTCACCTTGTAAATAAAGTGAGGCACTTCCTGTTGTGATGCCGTGTGCACTCAGTCAGTGTGTGTCTCACTGAAATCTGGAAACCTCACAATATTCAGTGGGGGTTTGGACAGTTCCTGACTGAAGATGCTGAGCTCACCCTGGGCTGGGTTTCCCTGTGTGAGGTGGACAGCAAGGCCTCACCACCAGGGCTAAACAGTCACCTTCCCCACTGCACGGACTTCACATGATTGGAGCAAAGGCTGTGATTTCTGGAGTTAAAGGCCTAGAAATTCGGTGGGCTTTGCGCCCAGTTACAGCCCAAAGAGGGCTTCTGCACCAGTAGGGGTGGTAGCGCTGATTTTGAGAGCCGCGGTAATGGCGGCGGTAGCCGGTAGCACTGCGCCAGCACCGATGACGTCATCGGTGTGCGCAGTGCCCCGGTGCCGCCCCGATACCGCCCCAAACCCCATCTTCAGTTGCCGCCGCCTCCTCCGTGGCGGCCGCTAACAACATCGGGAGACCGGGTCCTTACTGCAGCCTTAGCGGGGCGCTTTAAGGTGGAGGTGCGGCCGGCCGCTTTTTCGGCAGCCGCCTGCCCGCACCTCCTTCCCCGGCCTCCTCCACCCCCCCCCGCGGCATTGCCGGCTGGTTTCCGTGGAGCCCGGCACTTCTCCGTTGTGCCGGGCTCTTTTGCTGGCACTCGCGATCGGGGCTCCGGCCGTTGCAGGCACCTCCTCCTTAAGAGAAGGAGGAGGCCTGCAGTACAGCAGCCTGCCGCACCGCATCGGGTGGCGCAGCGGCACCGGGAGCGCTGAAATTCACTTTCAGCGCCCCAAGCGGGGGCGGGCACACCCTGGAACAGCGCCCGGTTCCGTCTTGGGGCGCTAAAAGTGAATATGGGACGGGCGCAACTGGCTCCGCGGCCAGCGCAAAATTTTCGGCGCAAACGAGCTGGCGGGGCTATACCCAATTTCTAGGCCAGAATCTCTGGACTCGATTTTCCAAGCAGGTAGTTAACAGGCAGTTTTTTGCCTAATCCCTATTTTTAGCCCTGAAGTGTGGGCTTCCCGACGGCTCTGAACCACGCCAAGTTAGTGAAGTGGACCGTCGGTCTGCAGGGGTTGGAGGGGTTGAGATGTCCGTTGTGCAGGTGAGTGATGGGTGCATGTGTGCAGAGGTAAGTGTGTGAGGTAAGTGTAAAGTGTTTTAATAAGTTTTACTTACCTTTACTTTCTCCTGCAGGCTTCCTTCCTTCAGCTCTCGGGAGTCCCTCAGCTCACCGGCACAGAAAGCAGAATGGCCGCTGAACTGTCAAAAGCTGCAGCCTCTGCTTTCTGGTCTGGATAGCTCTCTAACTAAGTCTGAGTAGAAGGACTCAAGTTAGAAGACAGATTGTCAGTGTTTGACAGCTTCACAAAAGCTCTTGACAGATGAAATGTCAGTCGCTGACATCACCAGTAACCAGATGTCCCTTAATTGGCCTGCTGAGCCCGCTGGGTGGGCTTAATAAGGTCAATCAAGGGAAAATAGCGTGGGTTGGCCACAAGTCGATGGAGGCGGGACTACAACCCAAAAAGTGGGAGTTCCACCTCCAAAAGCTCCCCATTGACAAAATCGAGCCCTCTGTTTCCGGATTATATCATTTTAAATCTGGGAACTGAACCCCCTCTAACTGTAGTGTTACCCCCAGTGTACATTCTTCTAACTGCAGTGTTACAGCCAGTATACATTCCTCTATCTAGAAGGAGGCCATTCGGCCCATTGTGCCTGTGCCGGCTCTTTGAAAGAGCTGTCCAATTTCGTCCGAACAACCCAGCATTTTCCCCATAACCCTTCAAGTTAGTCCTCTTCAAGTACATGTCAAATTCCCCTTTGAGAGTTCCTATGGAATCTGATTCAACCACCCTTTCAGGTAGTGCATTCCTGCTTTTAACAACCCTCAGTGTGAAGAAATTTCTCCTCATTACCTCTCTAATTATTGTGCCAATTATTATAAATCTATGAACTCTGGTTACCGACCCACTTGCCAGAGGAAACAGTTTCTCCCTACTTGCTCTATCACAATAGGCATTTACTATAGACCCCCAACTCGCGCAGGGACCCATCTTCTTGAGGCGGGAAGGGGATTACAGCCAGCTAACAGGTAGTTAAGAGGCAGTTAAGAGGCCTATCCCCATTTTACCCCTGCAAGTGCGAGCTTCCCGACGTCGGAAAACCCCGCCAGGGACAGCGAGGTGAGCAGTGGGTCTGCGGGGGTGAGAGGGATTGAAAAGTCCGTTGTGGAGGTGAGTGATGGGTGCAAGTGTGGAGAGGTAAGTATAACAGGTGAGTGTAAAGTGTTAGAAAAAGTTTACTTACCTTTGTTTCTTCCTGCAGGCTTCATCCCTTGGGGATCCGGAGGTGCCTCATCTCAATGGCAGAGATGACAGAATGGCTGCTACATTCTCCGATGCAGCAGCCATCTGCTTTCTGCTGAGGAGAGAAGTTTGGTGAGCCTTCAGTACAAGGGCTCACCTTAGAACAGAGATTGTCAGTGTTTGACAGCTTCTCAAAGCTGTCCAATGCTGACAATTCATCTGACAAAACTTTTTGACAGATGAAACGTCATACGTTGACGACCTCTGTCACCGGCTTTCCCTTAATTGGTCAGCTAAGCCTGAGGTCAATCAAGGGAAAATAGCGTGGGTTGGCCGGACGTCGTTGGGAGCGGGACTGAAACCCGACAACCAGCAGTCCCGTCCCCAACGCGCCCCATTGGCAAAATCCAGCACCATGTGTGGTCTCACCATGGTCCTATATAATTGCAGTACGACATCTTGGCCTAGAAATTGGGTTGGGGCGCCAAAGTGGCGCAAAAGTCGGCGGAGCGCAGGATTTAGCGCGGCAATTGGAGTGATACCGATCGCCAGACATTCAGTTTCAGTGCCCCTCGAGGGACACGGGGCGAGGCTCGAGGCGCTCCGCATCCCTCTTAGGGCGCTGAAACTGATTATCGCAGCGCAACGTGCCGCAGCGCCACATGCTGCGGCACGGCACGCTGCGGTACTGCAGGCCTTCCTCCCACTGTTATGGGGGAGGTGCCTGCAACAGCGCGATCCCCAATCGCGAGTGCCGGCAAATGAGCCCGGCACCAAGGAGAAGTGCCGGGCTCTCGGGAAACAGCCGGCAATGCTGCGGTGGGGGGGGGGGGTTAGGAGGCCGGGGCCGGAGGTGCTGGCAGGCGGCCGCCGAAAAAGCGGCCGCCCCGCACCTCCACCTTAACTTGCGCCGCTGCCGGCACAGTAACGCCCCGTGAACCGGGCGCAGGTAGCGAGCAGCGCAACTGCGGCGTTCGCTACCAAATATCGCGAACGGGGCACGAATGGGGCGCTGCGCACACCGATGACGTCATCGGTGGCGGCGCAGCGCAAATGCCTAACGCCACCATTAGCGCCCCTACTGAATATCGTCGCAGACGCAGCCAGTGGCGCTACAGCCACTGACTGCCTCTTTAGGCGCTAACAGCTGGCACTACTCACCCAATTTCTCCCCCCTTTACTCTTATACTCAAATCCTCTTGTAATAAAGGCCAACATACCATTTGCTTTCCTAATTGCTTGCTATACCTGCATGTTAACTTTCAGTGATTCTTGTACAAGGTCGCTCTGAACACCAACATTTCCCAATCTCTCACCATTTAAAAAATACTCTGCTTTTCTATTTTTCCTACCAAAGTGGATAACTTCACATTTCTCCACATTATATTCCATTTGCCATGTTCTTGCCCATTCACTTAGCCTGTCTATATCCCCTTGAAGCCTCCTCGCATCCTCCTCCCACCCAGCTTTGTATCATCAGCAAATTTGGACATATTACATTTGGTCCCCTTATCCAAATCAATGATATAGATTGTGAATAGCTGAGGCCCAAGCACTGATCCTTGCGGTACCCCACTAGTTACAGCCTGACAACCCGAAAATGACCCAATTATTCCTACTCTCTGTTTTCTGTCTGTTAACCAATCCTCAGTCCATGCTAGTATATTACCCCCATTCCCATGAGCCCTAATTTTGTTTAATAGCCTCTTGTGTGGCACCTTATCAAATGCCTTCTGAAAATCCAAATACACCACATCCACTGGTTCCCCCTTATTTATTCTGCTAGTTACAACCTCAAAAAGTCTAACAAATTCATCAAACACGATTTCCCTTTCATAAATCCGTGTTAACTCTGCCCAATCCGATTATTATTTTCTAAGTGCCCTGTTACCACGTCCTTAATAATAGATTCTAGCATTTTCCCTACTACTGATGTCAGGCTAACTGGTCTGTAGTTCCCCATTTTCTCTCTCCCTCCTTTCTTAAATAGTGGGGTTATATTTGCCACCTTCCAATCCATGGGAACCATTCTAGAATCTATGGAATTTTGGAAAATGACAACCGTCTCTATAGCCACCTCTTTCAAAAGCCTAGGATGCAGGCCATCAGGTCCAGGAGATTTATCGGTTTCAGTCCCATTCATTTCTCCAGTACTATTTTTTTACTAATACTAATTTCTTTCAGTTCCTCATTCTCGTTAGAGCCTTGGTTCTCCACTATTTCCAGGAAGGTTTTTGCGTCTTACTTCCGTGAGGACAGACACAAAGGGCTCGATTTTGCCAGGCCCAAGGAGACGAGATTGGAGGCGTGTGAGTTGTTAAAATCGCAAAAAATGGCGAGCGGGCCCGGTCCCGCCTCCATCCCGCCTCCGAGCAATTTTCCCACATGCGAGTTTTCTGACCCCGTTTCTATCCCACCTCCAAGAGGCGGGATAGGCCCTTAAGGCCCTTAAACAACCACTTAATTGCCTCTATAATCCCATTTTGAGAGGCCTTTCCAATTTTAACCCTTTTCCCACGTTCTGCACGCCTACTCTGGAACACGCCAGTGAATCCTGGCGGCTTCACAAGTGGATTGCTTACTAACAGCTGCAGCTCCACCATTATAAAGGAGTTTTCACCAATCATCATTTGCAGGTGGCAGAACTTTGTTGTCTCGTGTCTGGGGGAACTTTTAGCAGGCATACTCATTGTTCTGGAAGTTTGGAGCCTGACACCCATCTCCAGTGTGACCTCCTGGGAAATCTCTCTTCCCACCATGACTGAGAGCTTCCTCAACTGAGGTATTTACCAGAAGAATGGGAACTATTTATTTCCTTTCCTCCTGGACATCAGATTCGGATGAAGACTAGCCGCGGCAGCAGCATAACCCTGACCAACAGCAGCACCAACTGCAGGAGCAACAGCAGGAGCTCCAAGCTGCTGCTCACCCACCTGAAGCTGCACAGGCCAGAAGGCGCCAGCGTATGGAAGCACGTTGGCACAGGAGATACCCCCAAAACAGGGTCTACAGACAGAAGATCAGCTACCTCAACATGACTGAGCAGCAGTGCCAAAGGAGGCTCAGACTTTCACGAGAGGTAGTGGGTGACATCTTCGCAATGTTGCAGCAAGACCTGGAGCCCAGAGGAGCAGGTGGACACCTCTTACCAGTGGCCGTCAAAGTCACCACCGCACTCAACTTTTTAGCTTCAGGCTCATTCCAGGGATCAGCAGCAGACATCAGCGGCGTCTCCCAGGCGGCCGCACACACTTGCATCACGCAAGTAACCAATGCCCTTTTTGCCATCGCACACAATCACATCAATTTCTCCAAGGATCAAGCCAGTGTAACTTTGCGTTCGGTTGGGTTTGACAATCTGGCAGGCTTTCCAAGGGTGCAGGGCATCGTTGACTGCACACATGTGGCCCTAAAGGCACCCCATCACAATCCAGGTATTTTTGTCAACCGCAAGGGATTCCACTCCCTCAACGTACAGCTGGTGTGTGACCACAAGAAGGAAAACGATAGAGTTCCCCTTGTCCTCACCTTTCACCCCACCAGCCTCCACATTCAATGGATCACCCTCTGCCATTTCCGCCACCTCCAGCGTGATCCCACCACCAAACGCATCTTCCCCTCACCTCCCCTTTCGGCATTCCATAGGGACCGCTCCCTCTGCGACACCCTAGTCCACTCCTCTACCACCCCCAGCACCCCTTCCCCTTCGCCCGGCACCTTCCCGTGCAAGCGCAAGAGATGCCCTTATACCTCCCCCCTTCCCACTGTCCAGGGCCCCAAACAACCCTTCCAGGTGAAACAGCAATTTACTTGTACTTCCTGCAATTTAATATACTGTATTCGCTGCTCACGATGTGGTCTCCTCTACATTGGGGAGACCAAACGCGGATTGGGTGACCGCTTTGCGGAACACCTCCGTTCAGTCCGTAAGGGGGACCCCGAGCTCCCGGTGGCCTGTCACTTTAATTCACCGCCCCATTCCCACTCAGACCTCACCGTCCTCGGCCTCTTGCATTGTTCCACGGAAGCTCAGCGTAAGCTCGAGGAACAGCACCTCATCTTTTGATTAGGCACTCTACAGCCCTTTGGACTCAACATAGAGTTCAACAATTTCAGATCATAACCTCGGGCCCTATATATAGCCTTTTTTTTAATCCACACTTTCGTCTGGGCTTTTTTCTTCCCTCCCACATGGCAGCTGTCCTTCATTCTGCCAGGGCCATTCACACTTCATCTAGAGCCATCCTTTATTCCTTGAATATCTCTTAATGTCTCTCAATGTCTCTTAATCTCTCCATCTCTGACCTTCCCTTTTGTTCTTTCATCCCCTTCCCCTTTTCCCAGCCCCCACTTGCTTTAAAATCTATCCCTCTTCCTGCTTTTTTTCCCAGTTCTGACAAAGGGCCTTCGACCTGAAACGTTAACTCCATTTCTCTCCATGGATGCTGCCCTGGCCTGCTGAGTTTTTCCAGTGTTTTCTATTGTTATTTTGGATTTCCAGCATCTGCAGTATTTTGCTATCGTATACAAAGAAATTTTGCATGTTTGTGCCAAGTACCCTGGCAGTTGCCATGACTCCTTCATCCTGCGCCAGTCTAGTGTGCCTCCGCTCTTCAGTCCACCAGACCAACTTTGCGGATGGCTACTTGGAGACAGGGGCTATCCCCTGAAGACGTGGCTAATGACGCCGTTGAGGAGCCCTTCCAACGAAGCAGAGGAGCGCTACAACTCCAGTCACATATCCACCAGATCCATAATAGAGCAAACCATCGGCTTGCTGAAGATGCGCTTCAGATGCCTGGATAGATCAGGTGGAGCCCTGCAGTACTCAGCAGCCAGGGTCTCCAGAATGGTCGTGGTTTGTTGTGCACTTCACAACATGGCACAGCATCGTGGCTTGCAGATGCCTGAGGAACAAGTGGATCATCACATAGCCTCCTCAGATGAGAAGGAGGAGGAGGAGGAGAGCGGCAATGAACAACTTGCAGAGGCGCATCAACCAGCGGCAGCAGCATGCGAGCACATTGCTGCCTGGGATGCAAGGCACGCACGCATCTTGGCCAGATTTGCTTAGCCTGCACAATCAAACACTTTTGCCTCGCAACTTCTTATCAGACCCTCGACAATGGCCAAGAACCTGCGGATTCCTGTCACTCTGACCACCATACTGACAATTGCAAGTAACCTTAATGTGGAAGTCCCATTAGCGACATGACACACGCCACAACTGCAACAGTTTGCCATCAGAATTTTTAATGGCAATAACCAACTGATGGCTCTTCAAAATTAAACATAACATTACACTCAAGTGACTACCCTTGTGACTACTTGTGCAGTATCTTCCTCTTACGCATGCTCCTACGTGGTGCTTCCCCTGTGGCTTCAGCAGATGTGGAGGCCCCTTGCTCACTATCCTGCTGCTCCTGTCTCAACACCTTTGGCGGGCGTCCTCTGGGGTTGCAAACCTGTGAGGACTCGGCAACAGTCTGCTGCTCCTGCGGCTGTGCAGGGGTTGAGACGCCGATCTCAGTTGGGTGGGGACTCTGGTGGGGCTCTGACCAAGGGCTTTTCAGTGGCATGGTCGTGTGAGCACTTGGAGAGGAGCCCCCATTTCCTTGCTGTCTGCCACCAACATCCCTCTCATGGGTCAGCCCCACTTCAGAGCTAGCAAGTGGCTTGACAGCACCTTGCTACACTTCAGGGGGGCCATGAGGACCCATTTCTGTACTGGAAGTCCTACTCCAGAGGACTTGCATGAATGTCTGGCTTGTTTGCTCAATAGCTGACCATCGCTCCTCAAGAGATGTCAGTCTATTGTGAACAATGACCATGTTTTCACAACCCTGGCGACTAAGCTCCTCCATGGCTGTAGCCATCCCCTCCTCTATGGTAGCCATCCTTTCCATGGAGGTTGCCATCCTTTCCATGGTGATGCGTTCATGCACTAACGCCTCCACAAAGGCTCTGCTCATGTTAGCGATGGACTCCTCCATTCGCTCCACACTCGCAGCGAGCCTGGAGACAAAACATGCCAGAGACTCCTGCACCTGTTCCTGGAGTTCCAGCACCGCTGTCCTTCTGGATGGACCCGGAGGCATGCAGCGGAGCCGAGCTGGGGGCATCCTGCGCCCTCCGACGAGGACTCTCCACTGCTGTCCCTGTCTCCGCCATCTGCTGATGCTCACTTGTGAGCTGTGATACACCAGGTGACAACACTACTCTATCTCGCGCAGTTCCCACCGAGGTGTGAGTGGCTGTGCTGGCGATGTGTGCGCTTCATTCTGCTGACACTGCACCCTCAGAGGTTGCAGCTGCCTCTGAGGAGTCTGGAAGCTCAGGCTCTTCCTCCTGGACAGTGGGGACGGGGGCTGTCGATGGTCCTGTGGGGGAGTAAAGGAAAGAGTTAGAGATGTGAGGTCAAGGTTACATGCACATTGAATACTGCAGATGATCATAACTCAATCTGTTACAGCATCAGATTCATTGGCCTAGAAATTCAGTTGCGATCGCCAGCCGTTAACGCCTTAAGAGGGGTAGATTTCCAGCGCTAGGCACTTAGCGCCCGGGCACAGCGCGATCTGCGTCTCGCCCCAACTTCAGTTGACATTTAGCGCCGGCGCAAAGTGTTAGCGCCCGCTCAGCTGCGCGCGCAGCTTATGACGTCATTTCGTCGTGCAACGCTGTTTGTGCGCCCCAAACCGGAAATTCAGTGGCGGCCGCACAATGTGGGCGTGGCGCTGTTAAGAACTGTGAAGTGGAACGCAACAGAGGCCCTGTGGGCCTCGGGGAGCGCTAATTAAAGGGCACTTACACTGACCTATAAAGCCCAGCCATTTTGCTGCAATGACTTTAGTGCTTTGGATTTCTGGACAGAGACCAAGGAACAGAGCTTACTGATTTGGGACAACATAGGAGAGGTATTTTTGGCTTCTGGCCAGAGCTTTGACATTTGAATCATTGTGATTTCACTGTTTGCAAGTTTATTATGGGGGCTGTATGGGGTCGCAACCCTCAGTTCCAGCATTATGTGCGAAGGGCTCGCAGACGCTGTGTGAGAGGCCCAGCCATGCCTAGACGCAGAGGGGCCATCAGGCGTCGGCAACGTAGGCCTTACCCACTCAGGGAATACCGGCAGCAGGTGTCCTATCTCACCATGACTGCCGCGCAGTGTGTTAAGAGGCTGCGCTTCAGAAGGGAGGTGGTTGCAGAGATCTGCCAGCTGCTTCACAGAGATCTGCGTCCACAGCTGATGTGCAGGACGTCTCTCTCGGTGGAAGTTAAGGTCACGGTGGCTCTGAACTTTTATGCAAGCAGCTCCTTCCAAGCCGCTGCTGGGGACATAGCGAACATCTCCCAGTTCGCCGCGCATCGCTGCATCCGGCAGGTCACCGATGCCCTTTTCGCGAGGAGACACCAATTCATCTCCTTCCCCATGACCCCAGAGAGGCAGGAGCAGCGTGCAGTCGGATTTGGCAGGATCGCGGCCTTCCCCATGGTGCAGGGCGCCATTGACTGCACGCATGTGGCTATGCGGGCACCTATCGACAATGCCAAGGATTACCGCAACCGGAAGGGCTACCATTCCCTTAATGTACAGCTGGTGTGTGACCACAGGCAGCGCATCCTAGCTGTCAATGCCCGCTTTCCAGGAAGCAGCCACGATGCATTTATCCTGCGCCAGACTACTGTGGCTGACATGTTCGAGGCACAGCCTCCACCAAGGGGATGGCTTATTGGGGACAAGGGCTACCCTTTGTGTACATGGCTCATGACCCCGCTCCGCGCGCCCAGGACCCCTGCTGAGGAGGCATACAACGAAAGCCATCAAGCCACAAGGAACATCATAGAGCAAACGATTGGCGTCCTCAAGCAACGGTTCCGCTGCCTGGATCGCTCCGGCGGATCTCTACAGTATTCGCCGGATAGAGTCTCCCAGTTCGTCGTCGTGTGCTGCATGCTGCACAACCTGGCTATCCGCAGGACTCAGGCACTGCCACCTGACGTTGCACCACCACCTCAGGAGGACGAGCAGGAGGACCATGAGGAGGAGGAGGAGGAGGAGTACCAGCCCAGGAGGGAGCCACAAGGTCCAAGGGCCGTCCGCCGGCGGCTTATTGAACGACACTTCTAGGCCCCCTGTCAGGGAATGGCCTGTGGCAATGAACGCACCTGAATGCAGCCGCTCCGCAAGCCCTCAGCCGCTTAACGCAACAACCACTTGAAACATGACACCTGGACATGCTGAATAAATAAAAAGCTTTATTTTACAAACTCAGGGCCCTTCCCACATGTAACAGAAAAACAGACAAGACCCCCAAAAAACAGTCAAAAACATCTCTCACTCCCACAACCTGGGGAGGAATAACAAAACTTGGCCATCCAAAATGGCTTCATCTTCGGCCTTACCAAAATAAGACCCCCCCAGAACACAAACACCCCCATATAAAAAAAACCGCTATCACCACACTCTACTGGGTGTGCCGAGAGGGCGAGTCCTTATGCAGGCTTCTCCGGCCCCTGCCCGACCTGCTGCTCCGCCTCAACCCGAGCCCTGTGGGTGTGGCAAGGCTGGGGGAAGGCTCATGAGGGCCACAATGCGTGACGGCAGATGCCCTTGGGGGTCGGCCTAGACGAGGCACGGCCCTGGAGGGGCCGGCTGCTGACTGCTGCAGCTGTGGCTGGCCAGCATCAGTCTCAGCAGCAGCTCGTCGCACCTTGGCTGGGGGAGTGGAAGTGTCAGCTGCACCAATGGGGGCAAGCTGGCTGATGTCAGGCACGCGCTGTTCGCCACAGACTCTGGCACTCGGCCGGGCTGGCAGTGCAGCAAGCGCAGCAATCTGGTGGAGGCCAGACCGCTGTGCTGCAGCAGGGCGGCGGGTGCCCTGGCGATGGTTCCGCGCCACAGCGAGTGTGGCAGAAGTGAGTGCCCGAACTGCCCTGGTCTGTGCCCGCATCAGATCTGCGAGTGTCTGGACGGCACCACTCATGGACTCACGACTCGCGTCGTGCGCTGCCGCAAGTTGCTGGACACCCCTGTCCTGTGCTGCCGCGAGTTGCAGGACACCCCTGTCCTGTGCTGCCGTGAGTTGTTCGGCACCCCTGTCCTGTGCTGCCGCGAGTTGTTCGACACCCCTGGCGTGTGCTGCCGCGAGTTGGTCGACCCCCCTGGCCTGTGATTCCCCGAAAGCGGCCACACTATGAGCCAGGGACTCAATGGCCTGAGGCAACTGTCCCACAACCCCCATGAACTCCTTGTGGTGCCGCTCCGACGCTGCGGACATCTCATCAAGGAGGCGCACCTCCTGGGCGAGGACCGTCTCCAGACTGGAGGGCGGACTCTCCCTCTGGGGAGAAGGCCGCCGAGCTGCCCGACCCTTCCCGCGTGCCTCGACCCCACTGGGCCCAGGAACTGCCCTCCCCTGCAACACTTCCCCCCTCTGGGGAGAAGGCCGCCGTGCTGCCCGACCCTTCCCGCGTGCCTCGACCCCACTGTGCCCAGGGGCTACACCCCCCTGCAACACTTCCCCCTGGCTCTCCTCCAGGCCAGACGTGTCCCCTCCATTGCCATCCCCTGGCGCGGATGAAGGTTCCCCCGATGTGCCGCCTTCCTCCTGGTCCTCGTCGTCCTCCTCCTCCAAGGGCCTGGCACTCTGAGCTTCAGGGACCACCTCCTCCTCACCAGCTGAAAGCAGGAAGGCACAAGAGTAGCTTTAGAGTGAGGACAGGGCGTCAGCGAGGGAGGCATGAGTGGTGGCATTAAGCGCATTGGTCGGACAGTGGGAAAGGATGTCGATCTGAAGTGCGAGGGCAACGAGAGAGGTCCAACTGGTCATGTCCTTACCAGTGGGTCCCACTACAGGGTCCGCATCTCCAATGGCAACAGGGCCAGTCACCCGGCCACGCATGAGTCGAGCCACGCTCTCCTCCAGCTCACTGAGCGCCTGGTACTGGGGACGGCCTCCCCCGGTGGCAGACTGGCTCCTCAAATTCCGCGCCAGCTTGGCCTGCAACAGAAAGGACGGCCTCTAAGTACAGTGTGGTGCCCTGTTGTTGTGTGCACTGCCTCCCATGGTCGAATAGCTTGGCCAGTGTGGTGCCCTGTTGTTGTGTGCACTGCCTCCCATGGTCGAATAGCTTGGCCAGTGTGTTAAGTGCAGAAAGTGCTATTGATGATCATGCCAGTGCCATAGCTGCGGGAGGAGGGCTGGCCATTAGGCCTTTGAGGTCCCTTTGCCCATAATGTGAGGTGCACATGCAAGGATGAGGAGGACACTGGAAAGGGTACTCACCTTCACCATCCGAGTGAGGTCGTTGTACTTCTTGCGGCATTGGTCCGCACTCCTGGGGACATCGCTGGTGGATGAGACCCTCTGGGCGATCTTCTTCCAGGCTCTCCTGTACTGCCTCCTGGGAACCTTCTTGCCACTGTCCGGGCACAAGATCTCTCTTTTCTTTTCCACACCATTAACCAGCACCCTCAAAGCATGCTCTGAGAAGCGCTGCGCTCGTTCACGGGCCTTCTCCATGGCTTCAGGCGCTATTTGGGTCCACCAGCAGTGTTGAGGCCTAGCTGCAGGGCTCCACTATGCAGGGCGTGACAGCAGTCAAAGTCGACCCTTCCCCCTTTAAGAGCTGGCCGGCGTCAGGGTGTCTGCTGTCAATCAAAACATGTCCGCACCTGCGCTGCGCCCGGCCTCGGCGTTATCAGTCCGCATCGCCGGCTTAGCGCCTGAAGATAGCAGCGCAACGACAGTTTCAGCGCTCGCCCAAACTCTTGGCCAAATCTACTGAATTTCGGCGAAGTGGCCTACACTTTCCGGCGGGCGCTAACTTTAGCGAACGCCCGACTTTACCGCCCCAAAAGTGGCCAGACTGAATTTCTAGGCCATTATCAGTGACTCATACAATGTCAATGAGAGAGATGCCAAACTATTCTGTCAACAGCTTGCTGTGATGCGCCTGCTCCGTCCCCCACTTGGGAATCCTCCTCGATCCCGGCAATTTCCAGGGCCGCCTCCTCCGAGGTGGTGAGCTGGGCTACTGAGCGTGGCCCTCCTCCTGTCCTCGCTCTTTCCCTCTTATATTGGGCTCTCTTTTCCTGCAATGAGGGACACAAGTGGAGTTTGAGTGAGAATGAAGGAGTGAGTGTAGAGATTCCATAGAATAGATGCTTAGAAGGAGACAAAGGGCCCTCCCTGTGTGTTGTAAGTTGTGATTGCATCACAGTGATAAAGAGTGTGAGGGCTGCATGGTCGAATAGTTAAGTGAATGTGACCATAGAGAGGGAATGGGTAAGGGTGCAGGGATGTAAGTGTCAAGTGGGATGTGGAGGAAGAGGTTGGCAAAGCAGTGTGCTGGTGAGGAGAGGCGATGGGGATCAGATTGAGGGTGATGGGAACGTCATACTCACTTTTCCAGTGCGCAGAAGGTCATGAAACCTCTTCCTGCACTGCAGCCCGGTTCTGCGGAACATAGAGATGGCATTGACCTCCCTGGCTACTTGCAGCCACACAGCTTTAGTTTGTTGTGGTGGCATTTTTCTCCCTGAGGAAGGGAAGAGCACTTCCTTATTTGCTCTTGCTCCCTCCACCAGAGCTTGGAGGGAGGGCTCATCAAATCAAGGTGCACACTTTTGCTTGCTGGTGGACATGGTCGGTAAATGAAGTCTTTCATACAATGTCCCAAGCGTTTCCAGTCTCCAGAAGAAGCAAGGCTGCTTGCAGGCCTTAAATCCAGCAGCACTGATGACGTCATCGGAGGCGACTTTCAGGATGGAAAGACTAATTGGGCCAGGGGTTCCCACACGCTGGAAATCAAGTGCCCAATTAGGGGAATATTGCTCTTTTTCCCCACATCACACTGGAGTCGGGTTCAGGACTCTAAAAACACCTGACACGCCCCAGCCCGCCCACACTGGCAAAATCGAGCCCTTTAAAGTATTTGTTTAATTTCCATGCCATTTCCTTATTCCCCATTATAATTTCTCCTGTCTCAGCCTGTAAGGGACCTACATTTACTTTCACTAATCTTTTCCTTTTTACATACCTATAAAAGCATTTACAGTGTTTTTATGTTGCTCGCTAGTTTACTCTCATATTCTATTTTCCCTTTCTTTATCAATTTCTTGGTCCTCCTTTGATGAATTCTAAAGTGCTTCCAATCCTCAGGCTTACTACTCTTTTTGGCAACATTATAAGCCTCTTCCTTTGATCTAATACTATATCTATCTTCTCTTGTTAGCCACGGTTGGACCACTTTTCCTGTGGGGTTTTTGTGCCTTAAAGGAATGTATATTTATTGTAAATTATGTATTAATTCTTTAAATGCTAGCCATTGCTTCTCTACCATCATACCTTTTAATGTAGTTTCCCAATCTACCTTAGCCAACTCACCTCTCATACCTATGTAGTTTGCTTTTAGATTTAAGACCATAGTTTCAGATTTAACTAAATCACTTTCAAACTCAATATAAAATTCTATTATATTATGGTCACTCTTCCCTAAAGGCCCCTTTACTACAAGGTTATTAATTAACCCTTTCTCATTGCACAATACTAGATCTAAAATAGCCAGTTCCCTAGTTGGTTCCTCAACATACTGATCTAGAAAACTATCTTGCACACATTCCATGAATTTGTGCGCCACACTATTACTGCAAATTTGGTTTGCCCAGTCTATATGTAGATTAAAGTCCCCCATGATTATTGTATTACCCTTGTTACACGCGCCTCTAATTTCCTGATTTATACTCTGCCCTAGATTACAACTACTCTTTGGGAGCTTATAAACAACTCCCACTAATGTTTTCTGCCCTTTGCTGTTTCTTAGCTCCACCCAAATTGATTCTACATCTTGATTTTCAGAGCTAAGATCCTTTCTCTCTACTGTCTTTATCCCATCCTTTATTATCAGGGCTACCCCTCCTCCTTTTCCATTTTGCCTATCTCTTCTAAAAGATAAGTATCCTGGAATATTTAGTTCCCAACCTCAGCCACATTGCAACCACGTCTCCATTATGGCGATTAGATCAAACCTGCTAATTTCTATCTCTGCTATTAATTCAACGATTTAGTTGCGAATGCTTTGCACATTCAGATATAGTGCCTTCAGCTTTGACTTATTTCTATTTTTCCCTGATGTTAACTTAGTCACTGATGCCTTATTCCCTTTGTTACTCTCTCTCTCTGTCCCTTCCTGACCCACTCTGCTTATTTTTACACAAAACTCTGCTCTGCCTTGACATTTCTCTCATTGCTTTTAAATTTAGATTGAGAGAGGGCGGTAAGTGGAGTGGCAATAGCGAAAATGGCAGATCGTGTGTCAAGTGAGCGTTGCACACTCATTGACGTCACAATCTGCCTCATTTCCATTTCTGCAGCGAGCGCTGCTGACATGCCTACGGAAGCGAGGCAGCCCCCACTTTTTCTGCTAGTTTAAACTAACTAACCACCAAATATTCATCCGAAACACTTACCTGTAAATCCTTGGGCTGCATCCGCCACGCTGGCTGTGACGTCACTTCTTCATTTTTTCACTCCTGGGGTTGTTTTGCGATGCTCTCTCTTGCTCTCTCTCCGCGCCTGCGCTGTACTTATGTTCCTCCATCCTCCCACAATGCTCTTTGCCTATCTGATCTATCTATTTGTCTGGAATTAATTTGCAATAAAACACTGTTTCCATAAAACTTGTGTGAACTTACTGTGATTAAATTGCACACATTGCTCCATCCCATGATGATTATCGGGCTGCTGTGCAAACCAGTTTGTGAAATCAAATGAAGTTCCATCAGTCCAAAGAAAAGCCCCCTCCTGAGGGAGAGAAATAATGTCATCATTTAAAAATGAATATTTCTGTCACAATAAACAATTTGTGATATAGTAACTCAGACAACATTACCTTGTGGATGTCACTCAAACCGAACCAAGTCGGAGGAGATGATCTGTCTTTTGCCGCTATCAAATTTCCAATAAACTTGTTCTGCTCTTTTGAGTGTATCGAGGTAAGATGGCTGCCTAGAAACTGGGCTTGGCAATACAGCTTTAAATAAAAATAAAACAGACCATTTGTTGTTTTACACCTTTTTACATTGTCTATAATCAGTTCTGTTGCTCCAGGTAATGTTAAATGTTGAAACATTCTGTTATAGAATCATAGGCCTAGAAATTCAATAAGGCTTGAAGTCAAGCGGTGGCATCCCAGGGTGAGAATTGCTCGTGCCTGTTTAAAAATTGCTGACAGCGCATTATTTTATTGCTGTTACTGATTTGAATGATTTTAGCACACAGCCCAGTGACAAATGCTCTGCTTCAGGCTGTGCGCTCAGCAGGAGGCCCAATATTGCGTCCCTGTAGCATCCCTGGAGTGAGGCTGCATTCTCTTAAAGCAAGGTTGTCATTTTAGAAAGCAGCCTCAAGCCCTTAAAGATGAACTGCTTTCTGAAAAAACAATTAAAAAACCTTCAAAAATAGAAAGACTTTAGCCCTTAAAGCTCAATTGCCTTCTGAAAAAAATTAAAATCATTGCAAGCTAGGCAGTCTTCAGCTCTTAAAACTGAACTGCATTCTGCACATAGAAAATGGTAAAAGTGCTTTAGCGCTAATACAAATGGCTCAACAGGCCAAAGCAAGGGCACTCAGGGTCTCACACGCAGCACTGCAGCTTTGTTCAGGGGGTCAACAGTGGGTGGGAGGTCCTCTACACACAGGGGACCAGGAGGCCCTCCAGAAAGAACGAGTGGGACCATATCTCCAAGGCCATCACTGCCAGCAGTGTTATCCCCAGGACCTGGCTCTAGTGCCCAAAGAAGTTTCATGACCTCAGACAAGTGGTCAAGGTCAACGAATGCATCTTCAAAAGCCGTCTCCTACCAACTGCACCACTAGCCTCACATACTGCTCAATGCACGACCCGTCCCCCACCACCCACTTACTAAAAATGTTTACCAAACACGAGACACACCTCACACTCCTAGCTTCACCTCACCCCCTTGGAGGAGATGGTGCTGGCCATTCTTGTCAGGGGCATGGCTGAGCCCTTGGCCAGCGGCGGGGCTGAAAGAATATAAGATGCCGGTATCCTCATGCGTTACCCTCCTTCTCACATCCCAATTCACCCTCATCCCACAATATCTTCTGAGGTACAAGCTGCGCATGGTAAAAGCATGCACCTCTTCCTTTCCCGCTCTCCCGCCCAACACTACCCTTGTGCCTTCATTTCAGATGCCCAAGAAACCCAGCCTGCCCAGCCAGTGGTTGACCAAGAACAGGGAGATGAGAGTGAAGAAGAAGAAACACAGTCACTCGATTTCACACTCCCAGCCACCAGCTCCTTGAGGTCGTCCTGCAAAGCCACCTTCAGTGTCCCGCACTAAAAGTCAGCAGCCTTCCACCAGCCATGCTGCAGCCACTGGGGTAGCATAGTGTGGCAGCACTAGGATAGGCAAAGGCAGACACAAGGCAGTCACTAAGGGAATGCACAAGGGTGGTTATTTGATTTAAGATGTAATATTTAATGCATATATGGATAAAGTTGGATGGGAAAGTTTGCTTTGTGGTGGCTTTTGTTTCAGCATTGTGGCCAACAGGACGCTGTGATGGTCAGTAACAGAGGGAAGGTAAGGTGTGGGACAAGTGTTGAAAGGGGAATTGGGGTTGTGGTCACTGGTACCGCAGGCGGATGATTCGATCCCGGATATCATGGCCAGAAAGAGGCTGTCTGGGTTGCCTCCTTTCTTCTGCTTCCTCCTCTTCTGCTTCCTCCTCTTCTGCTTCCTCCTCTTCTGCTTCCTCCTCTTCTGCTTCCTCCTCTTCTGCGAGCAACTTGTCCCCTTTGCTGCCTCTGCTCCATCTCCATGTAATGTTGTGGCCCAAGGGGGACTGCAACTAATGACCCCAGGACTGTGAGCAAGAGTTCTCAGAGATCTTCCTTTAACATCCAAAGCCTTGCAAGCATCCAGCAACACTCCCTGCACCACCTGAATACTTTAACAACTTTTTTAATGTTTTGCACCAAGCCACTACTCCAATAAAATATTAAAATAACCACTCCAATAGCTGAAATCGAAACTTACCTGGAAGATGTGTGTGTCCCTTTAAGAAGCGCTGACAGCATCTCTGTACAACTGCTGCACGCACGTTCTTCCGTGCGTGGTTAGGAGAGGGCGCTATGGCGTGCAGCGACATCCAAAATCGCAGTCGTCCATCAATTCAGGCATTGCACACCGATTGATGTCACAATCTGCACATTTACATGGAAGAGGCGAGCGCAGGCAACGCAGCGCTGCTGACCTCCCCAAAATGGCAGCCGCCGTGTCCTGTGCCGGAAGTGAGGCGACCGTCATTTTTTCCAAGAAAACTAGCCTGAACGGCTGGCGCTACTACATGAAATTTCGCAGCCTTAGAATCATTCAGCAGAGAAGGAGTCCATTCGGCCCATTGTGCCTCTGCAGGCTCTTTGAAAGAGCTATCCAAATATACGGACTGCCCTGGCCTTTTCCCATAATCCTGCAAATTTTCCTTCACAAGTATTTAGCTAACTCCCTTTCAAAAGTTACTATTGAATCTTCCACCACCCTTTCAAGGCGTGCATTCCAGATCATAACTCGCTGCACAAAAAGCATTTCTCCTCATCTCACTTCTGGTTCTTTTGTCAATTACCTTAAATCTGCATCCTTTGGTTCCAACCCTTTTGTAACTGGAAACAGTTCATCCCTGTACTCTATCAAAAGCCCTCAAGACTTTGAAAAACTCTGTTAAATCTCCCCTGACCCTTCTCTGCTCTAAGGAGAACATCCCAGTTTCTCTAGTCTCTCCACATTACTGAAGTCACTCATCCCTGGTATCCATTCTGGTAAATCTCCTCTGCACAACCTCTTCAAGGCCTTGACATCCTCCCTAAAGTGTGGTGGCCCAGAATGGGACACAATACTCTAGTAGAGGCTGACCAGTGATTTATAAAGGTTTAGCATAAATTCCTTGCTTCCGTACTCTATGGCCATGATTTTCCCAACCTGTGTGGGTCCAGTGCCATCCGCTTCCGTGGCGGGCTGCAAGCCCGTTGCTACCTGCATGCCGCTGCTAAAAATGAATTTCCAATAATGGGGCTTGTTAAGCCCACCCAGCGCATTACCCAGCCTGATGAAATGGAGCGGGTCTGGTGACTTCATTGATGACGCATTTGGTGCTGGTATATTTAAAGGAGCCATGGCCACATTGCATTTGAAGGTTCATCTAGGAGTGTGGGCGCTCGCTTTCTCCCTTTGGTGCATTGAAGATGAACACAGATGAGGTCCCAGAGGCAGCGGGCTGCACCCAGATTCTCCGATGACTCCCTCCATGTGCTTGTGGAGGGAGTCTGAGCATGCAGGGAGGTCCTCTTCCCTGCCAGTGCAGACAAATTGAGGGAGTGGAAGCCCTTGCGGTTTACAAAGACTCCTGGGTTATGATGGGGCGCCCTGATGGTCACGTGTGCAGTCAATGACGCCCTGCACACCGTGGGAAGCCAGCCAGAGCGACAAAGCTGAGTACCTGCTCAGTAACACTGGCTTCATCAGTGGCAAAGTTGATATAATTGTCTGACTTGTCAAACAGGGTATCGGTGATCTGTGTGATGCATCTGTGGGCAGCAAGATGCTGCAAATGTCTGCTGCAGATCCCTGGAAGGAGCCTGATGCGAAGAAGTTGAGGGCACTGGTGACTTTGACAGCCACTGGCAAGGTGTGTCCACCCGCTCCTCTGTGCTGCAGGTCTTGCTCAAGCAATGTGCAAATGTCTGTGACGACCTGTCGCGATAGCCGGAGCCTCCTTTGGCACTGCTGCTCAGCCATGTTGAGGAAGCTCATCCTCTGCCTGTATACCCTATGCTGGGGGTATTGCCTCCGGCGTGGTGCAGCCCTCTGGGCATTGAGGAGAAGGGTTGGTGGTGTTGTTGTTGCTGCTGGTGTTGAGGCTCATCGTGGTCAGATTCTGAGGACCAAGGTGAAACAGTATAAATGGTACCCATGCTGATGGAATAGATGGCAGCTGAAGTTAAGATCACAGAAGCAATCTGCCACTGTTGAGAGAGATCGTTCCAATGAGGTGACACTGGATGGAGAGTTTGCTCCAAACACTTGCAGCCTGCATAAAGCTCAATCTGTCTTCCAAATGGAGTAAGCAACAGCTTCTGCGCTTGGAAAGTGAACAGCTGTGAGGTGGGAGCTTTTATTGTACATTTCAAGCTGTCAACTAATCAGCTGATTCAATGGCCATTCAACTCCTGCCTCAGGTTAGCAGTGTGAACCCCATGGGTGAGCAGTTAAAGTTAAAGGGGGAAAAATTCGGTATCACCCCGTTTGGGGCGCTAGTACTGGCGGCGCGCAAAGTTTAGCGCCAGGCGCGATTGATCGCCACCTCGAGCGATATTGGGTGGTAGCACCCCTGAAGGTGATTGCGGCGCTAAATCAGGTGCTGCACGGTAGACTTAAGGCGCTAACCCGGCGGCGCAACGCAATTTCCCCGCGGGCGGGTGCAGCGCAGGTGCTGTCAATAATCAATTGGACCTAGACACGCTGGCGCCGGTCAGCCCTTAAAGGGGCGGATCGATTCTCATCTGCAGCCACACTCTGCGCCTTGTAGGCCTCAAACTCGATGGCAACCTACCTGTGGTGGCCAAAACTTCAAGGACATGGAGAGGGTCAGGGAGAGAGCGCAGCGCTTCAGCGAGGGGGCATTGGATGCTCTGGTTGGCGCAGTGGAGCGCCGGCGAGGTGTGCTGTACCCAGAGAATGGCAGGAGGCCTAATCAGACCGAATACCGCAGAGCTTGGAGGGAGGTTTCCCAAAGAGTCACCTCCAGCAGCATGGTGCCCAGGACTCCTGTGCAATGCAGGAAGAAGTTCAACGACCTCACTCGGGTCGTTAGGGTGAGTGCCTTTTTCAGATTTATCTTCATCCCTCCATTTGCACCTCACTTTATGGCCAGAGGGTGCGCAGAGCCCCAATGGCCAGCTGTCATCCAGCACCCATGGCCCTTTCTGGAAACACACACGCACATTCAGCTCAGTGCATAATGTAAGGGCTATTCTACCATGGGAGGCATGTGATGTCAGCTCAGGGCAGCATAATGTATCATCACACCCTGTCCTTTCTCTTGCAGGCCAAGCTGGTGAGTAACCGCAAGCAACAGCTTCGTACCGGAGGAGGCCGGCCTCACCTGCAGACCCTCACAGACCTGGAGGAGCGAGTCCACCAGATCGTTGCAAGCCGAATGAGTGGTCCCGTTGCCTCTGGAGCTGCCGACCCCATTGTGCACAGCGATGGTAAGCTCATCACCTTTTTGAACTCTCTCCTTCCACTTGCTCCCCCCACCAGCATGCCTTTTCACTCTGGACCCAAGTCAGTGCATTGCAGCACACATGCATCCCTTGCTGCCACCCTGTCCTTTCGCTAAAGCCACTCTTTAACCTCCCTGCTTTCAGATGCTGCATCACCAGCTCGGGAGCCGGGCCCTCAAGCTGCCACTGCGACTGACTCAGGAGGCGACGAGCAGGAGGAAGCCGGACCATCCGAACCACCCTCAGGTGAGCCAGCCCCTCTGCAGACTGGGGAGACTACTTCCCTGGAGGGGAGCAGGGGGGAATGCTCTGAGGAGGATCCAGCTCCAGGAACCAGCGGCCTGCAGCAACGCGAGGGGGGTAGGGAAGCTCGGGGGCTGTCTCCCCGGAGGGCGAGTCGGGCCTCAAGTGCTGCTGCACAGAGCGCAGAAGAGGTGCGTGCCCTCGCAGAAATGAGCGCCCAGACTGGGCTGAGGCACACAGAGCTCATGGCTGCAGTGGCAAGGATGCCTGAATCCATCGAGACACTGGCAAGGAGTGTCCAAGACTTCGGCACAGCACAGGCCAGGAGTGCGCAGGACTTCGGCACAGCACAGGCCAGGAGTGCGCAGGACTTCGGGACAGCACTGGAAAGGATTGTCCAGGGCTTCACCGAAGCACTGGCACCTGCCACGCAAGTGCTGAGTGCTGCCACGCAGTCACTCGCTGGTCTCATGCAGACGCAGATTGAGGCCACGCGAGCACTGACTGCTGCCACCCTCGCTGGATCGGGCAGGATTACCCGGGGCCCTTGCAGCACCACAGCAGGCCAGCAATCTGTGGACCAGCTGATTGCTGCGCATGCTGCGGTGCTGCCCTGTCAGAGTGCCAGTGTGTCGGCCGACCAGGGAGCTGCTGTCCGCTCTCAGGATGACAGCATTCCTGATGCCACCACTGGCACGTCTCCACTGCAGCTTCCACCCATGCAGAGTTGGAGCAGTCAGCAGCCGGGCCCTCCAAGCCCAGAGATCTTCCAGACCGTCCCTCAGGGGCATCTGCGCTTTCGGACAGTCAGCAGGCCTCCCCCAGCCTTGCTGCAGCCACTGGGGTCCCATTACGGAGGAGCTGCAGGGAGGGAAGGGGCCAATCTCGTAAGCGAAGCAGATCACCATCGAGGGGGAGAAAGTAGAAGTGCTGCTCTTACCTGTTATTTGTAGAATTCAAGGCCGAGGATGCTGGTCTGAATGTTAGTGATGTTTTGGACAGTCTCCCGGGTGTGCGAGCACTTATGTGGTAGTCTGTTTGTTTAGCTTTTGGTTGCCATTGCTTTGCCATGCGGGAAGGAAGCACATTTTGTTAAATAAACAAATTTCTTTATTTACAATGGCCATGTCTGCTCTTTACATACATTTTGCCCTTCACAGGCTTTGGGGTATCAGAACGGTTCCATTCCTGCTCTTGGAATGGCAGCAAGCATTCCCTGAGAGTGGCCTAGAAGCGACTTCTGATAAGCCTCTGACGGACGGCCCTTCCAGTTTCTGCCTCCCTCCCGTCTTGGTCCTCCTCCTCCTCCTCCTCCTCCTCTTCCTCCTTCACTGGTGCTTCAATGTCTGGTGGCATTGGCTGGGTCCTCAGGATGGCGAGGTTATGTAGCATGCAACACACAACCACGAAGTGGGAGGCTCGCTCAGGTGAGTACTGAAGCGCACCTCCGGAATGGTCCAGACAACGGAACCGTTGCTTCAGCACGCCGATTGTGTGCTCAATAATGTTCCTAGTCGCTTGATGGCTCGCATTGTAGCGTTCTTCAGCAGGGGTGCTAGGTGAACGGAGCGGGGTCATCAGCCACGGGCACAGAGCATAGCCCTTGTCCCCGAGAAGCCAGCCTCCTGGGTGAGCCGGGGCCTCGAAAAGGTCTGCCACAGAGGTCTGGCGCAAGATGGAGGCGTCGTGGCTGCTGCCTGGAAACTGGGCATTCACAGCGAGGATCAGCTGTTGGTGATCACAGACCAGCTGTACATTCAATTAATGGAACCCCTTGTGGTTGCGGAACTCCTCCGCATTCTCTACAGGCGCCCGTAAAGCCACATGCGTGCAGTCAATGGCGCCCTGCACCATGGGGATGTCCGCTATTCTTGCGAAGCCCTCTGCACGCTCCCTCTGCTTGTCCGGGGTCATTGGGAAGGAGATGTATTGCCGCCTCCTTCTAAAGAGGGCATCAGTCACTTGACGGATGCAGCAATGCACCGCGAACTGTGAGATGTTGGCTATGTCCCCAGTTGCGGCCTGAAAGGAGCCGCTTGCATAGAAGTTAAGGACAACAGTGATCTTCACAGCCACCGACAGAGATGTCCTGCACCTTAGCTGAGGCTGCAGATCTGGCTGAAGCAGGTGGCACAGCTCAGTCACCACCTCCCTATTAAAGCGCAGCCTTCGGAAACACTGCTCCTCCGACATGTTCAAATATGAAAATTGCTGTCAGAAAACCCTGGCAGCGTAAGGTCTCGTGTGGCGATGTCTGTTGGCCCTCCTCCGTCTGGCCATGCCTGCCCCTCTATCCCTGCGTCTCTGTGCCCTGTCAAGATGGTTCAGAAGCAGGACGTTCCCATCCAATGCAGCCCCCATATTAAGTGCGCACAGAAAGTTTTGCCGTTTCAGATGCTCACCAACAGCAAGGTGATGGTCAGAAGGCTGAAGTTCTTCTGCCAGCGCTGGTTCAATGTTGAAATGGCTCTCCGTCTGCAGCTGAGCAACTCTCTGTATCTCTCTAAGAAGTTGTGGTCCAAAAACGGCTGCCGCTTTTAAACCACACCAGTCCCCTTTAAAGAACGCCCCCCCAGCCCGACAGCGACTGGGAAACGTTCCAGGTAAGCTGTCCTTATTAGCGCCAGGCAGAACGGAGGGGGGCGCCACTGAATTTGCGGTCCGGGGCGCCCCAAAAGCGTTGCACACTGAAATGATGTCATGATCTGCGTGCGCCGGCGAGCGGGCGCTACGGTTTAGCGCGGCGCAAAATGTCCGCTCAATATGGGGAGAGGCGCAGGGTTCGCTGCTCCCGGGCACTAGTTGGTTAGCGTCCCACTTGTCGGCCTCTTTAGGCGCTAACGGGTGGCGCAAACAACTGAATTTTTCCCCCAAAAGGTAAGGTTAAAACCATTATTAAGGGTCTGTCAACAAGCCAATAATTGCTTTCATTGGGTTGCTCACCTCTAAGGATCGGGTCCAATCTGAGATCACAGATACACCGTTGGAAAAGGCACGTTGCAGTGGGATGACAGATTTCCCACCCCCCGGAAAATTCTGGCCTATGTCTCTATTTTTAAAGCTAAGGAGCCCGTATGCCTTTTTAACAGTCTTATCAACTTGTCCTGGTAACTTCAAAGATTTGTGTTTGTAAAAGATTTGTGTGTCTGTTCCTGCGCCCCATTTAATATCGTACCATTTAGTTTTTATTGCCTCTCATTATTCCTTCCAAAAAGTATCATTTCACATTTCGCCTCAATAAATTTCAACTGCCATGTGTCTGCCAATTTCACCTGTATGTCTGTCATCTTGAAGTCTGCTGCTATCTTCCTCGCCTGGGGGACAACACTGTATGTTTCCTTCCAGACTGAGAAACGAGGGTTCACCACTACTGTCTGCTTTCTGTCCTTTAGCCAATTTCATATCCATGCTGCCACTGCCGCTTTAATCCCATGGGATTCAATTTTGCTAACAAGTCTCTCATGTTGTACTTTATCAAGTACCTATTGTAAGTTCATATACACAACATCAACTGCACTACCCTCATTAACCCTCTCCGATGCTTCATCAAAGACCTTAATCAAGTGTGTCATACACGATTTGCTTTTGACAAATCCATTACTGCCCCAATGAAAGTGACCTGGGAGACATTACTGAGCATTCAATGAAAGTGACCTGGGTCGACCTTTTAACAAACGTTTCCAGTCAAAGACTAACCAAATATTAGATGCATCTTGAAGGCTTTTGAAAATGTCTGAACACTCAGCTGAACGGTTACAGTGTTGGGTGTTTATCACTATTTGCCCTTTCATTGGGCTGACAGTAAATGGACCTTGTCATCTTTGATCTGAAGAGCAGGATCTGGAGCCCAATCCTGTCCCCACCAAACTTCCACACAATGCATTTTGCAGAAGGTTTCACTGGATGTTGATCAGGACCAAGGAATCGTGCTGATTTTAATCTTTTCTAATCCAGAGACACTCAGACCAGTTGTAACACCCTCATCACTGTCCATGGATGAACCTGGGACCCTCCTTGTCTGTAGGGTTCAATGTCACAGTTCAGTGCCCTCAGTGTTTAATGTAGAATACAATGTAGACCATGTTACCCACTGATGGAATGCACTGAGTCAATCAGAACTGTCCAGATATAAACAAGAAGGTTCTTTCATTCTGTGTGTCTGGTCATATTTAGAAACACTGAGGAACAAAGCCAATAACTTAAAATGGAGACTCCAGGGACTTACCTCAGCTTCTATCCAAGTCTTTTTGTAAGTAAAGAACTTGTAACAGAAGGACAAATAACGAAAGTGAAACCAGCTGTTGGGACAAAGTCCTTTCCCAAGAGTGTCAGGTTTTTCAAGGTCCTGATCCTGATCAGTCTCTGTCTCTGGTTGCTCGTTCTCCAATGTTCTATTCAGAGGAACATGAGCTGCAGTTCAAGGGAATTAGATTGAAACAAGCTGCAATCATCACAACAGCAATCCCCAAACATTCACAGTTTATTTCTGACTCAAGGCTTCATGGAATTATAGAATGATACAGCAATGAAGGAGGCCATAAGCCCATTGTGCCAGTGCCGGCTCTTTGAAAGAGCTATCCAATTGTTTCTGTTCCGTTGCTGTTTCCCCAGAGCACTGTAAATTTTCTTTTCAAGTATTTATCCAATTCCCTTTTGAAAGTTACTATTGAATCTGCTTCCACCGCCCTTTCAGGCAATGCAGTCCAGAGCATAACAACTCGCTGTGTAAAAAACATTCTCCTCATCTTCCCTCTGGTGCTTTTACCAATTACCTTAAATCTGTGTCCTCTGGTTACCAACCCTTCTGCCACTGGAATCAGTTTCTCCTAATTTACTCTTATCAATCTTTGTATTTTAGATACATCTGAACCCAGTAATAATGTTTTCAATGTTCCATTTAAAAGTCTGTTCAGGCCTGATCAGTGTTGTCCCAGTTCAACCATGATCTGTTACTTATGGGTGTTTGAGCTCTGATGGGATCTGAAACAGCTGGAGATCTGCTCATATAGTCTATGGAATCACCTGAACCGGACTGGATGCCGCCTTCAACTCCAACAACTGCAAGGCTGTTATTTAGTTTAGAACAAGCGCCTGGGGGCGGGGGGATATTTTCTGCTGTTTAACGGCAACAACAGTGAGACAGACGGAAATTGAGAGACGATGAACCCCCTCTTCCCAGATATCTCCTTCTCTGCACTGCTCCCCGTTTACAAGCAAAAAAAGGGCAGCGAGCATGATAACATTATAACAACTTTCATTCTTGGAAATTAAGTTGTTACTTGTCAAGGTCTCATTAATGAACTTTTAGACAGCGAAATGTCAGTTTTCCACTGGGGGAAATGAACACAATCTGTTGTAAATTAATCCACCCGTTGAGATGGAGATCCTTCAACAATGGAGCAGCTCAACTCATTGGCAGAGAATCTGTTCCACATGAAATCAGTGGCGAGTGTTATATTAACTGGGTCAGTGTTCCTGTTGGTGGGGGAGGGAGAGGCCCAGGCGCTCAGGACCACGGCGACTGAGCCCACAGCCAGTACCATCAGCCCTTTAAACACTGCTCCCCCATCAACTACCACTGGCCCGATAAACACTGCCCCCATTTTAAACTTCAAAACTGCACACTCCCCCGGGGTTATTGAAAAATACCCCCAGCACCGCCCCCCCCCACCTCACCGCCCCCCCCGGGGTTATTGAAAAATACCCCCAGCACCGCCCCCCCACCCCACCGCCCCCCCGGGATTATTAGACACTATCCCCCCCCCCCGGGGTTATTAGACACTATCCCCCCCCCCGGGGTTATTAGACACTATCCCCCCCCCCGGGGTTATTAGACACTATCCCCCCCCGCCGGGGTTATTAGACACTATCCCCCCCCGCCGGGGTTATTAGACACTATCCCCCCCCGCCGGGGTTATTAGACACTATCCCCCACCCCCCCGCCGGGGTTATTAGACACTATCCCCCCCCCCGGGGTTATTAGACACTATTCCCCCCCCCCGGGGTTATTAGACACTATCCCCCCCCCCGGGGTTATTAGACACTATCCCCCCCCCGCCGGGGTTATTAGACACTATCCCCCCCCCCGGGGTTATTAGACACTATCCCCCCCCCCCGGGGTTATTAGACACTATTCCCCCCCCGGGTTATTAGACACTATCCCCCCCCCCCCGGGGTTATTAGACACTATCCCCCCCCCCGGGTTATTAGACACTATCCCCCCCCCCCCCCGGGGTTATTAGACACTATCCCCCCCCCCGGGGTTAT
Organism: Somniosus microcephalus; assembly: GCF_052327205.1. NCBI lineage: Eukaryota > Metazoa > Chordata > Chondrichthyes > Squaliformes > Somniosidae > Somniosus > Somniosus microcephalus. The sequence goes on from NC_141003.1 coordinate 63,264,131, forward strand.
TAGACACTATCCCCCCCCCCTGGGGTTATTAGACACTATCCCCCCCCCCCGGGGTTATTAGACACTATCCCCCCCCCCGGGGTTATTAGACACTATCCCCCCCCCCTGGGGTTATTAGACACTATCCCCCCCCCACCGGGTTATTAGACACTATCCCCCCCCCCGGGTTATTAGACACTATCCCCCCCCCGGGTTATTAGACACTATCCCCCCCCCCCCGGGTTATTAGACACTATCCCCCCCCCGGGTTATTAGACACTATCCCCCCCCCCGGGTTATTAGACACTATCCCCCCCCCCCGGGTTATTAGACACTATCCCCCCCCCCCGGGTTATTAGACACTATCCCCCCCCCCCGGGTTATTAGACACTATCCCCCCCCCCCGGGTTATTAGACACTATCCCCCCCCCCCGGGGTTATTAGACACTATCCCCCCCCCCGGGGTTATTAGACACTATCCCCCCCCCCCGGGGTTATTAGACACTATCCCCCCCCCCCCGGGTTATTAGACACTATCCCCCCCCCCGGGTTATTAGACACTATCCCCCCCCCGGGTTATTAGACACTATCCCCCCCCCCCGGGGTTATTAGACACTATCCCCCCCCCCCCCGGGGTTATTAGACACTATCCCCCCCCCCGGGGTTATTAGACACTATCCCCCCCCCCCCCCCGGGTTATTAGACACTATCCCCCCCCCCCCGGGTTATTAGACACTATCCCCCCCCCCCCGGGTTATTAGACACTATCCCCCCCCCCGGGGTTATTAGACACTATCCCCCCCCCCCCCGGGTTATTAGACACTATCCCCCCCCCGGGTTATTAGACACTATCCCCCCCCCCGGGTTATTAGACACTATCCCCCCCCCCCCGGGGTTATTAGACACTATCCCCCCCCCCCCGGGGTTATTAGACACTATCGCCCCCCCCTGGGGTTATTAGACACTATCCCCCCCCCCCCGGGGTTATTAGACACTATCCCCCCCCCCCGGGGTTATTAGACACTATCCGCCCCCCCTGGGGTTATTAGACACTATCCCCCCCCCCCCGGGGTTATTAGACACTATCCCCCCCCCCCCCGGGTTATTAGACACTATCCCCCCCCCCCCGGGGTTATTAGACACTATCCCCCCCCCCCCGGGTTATTAGACACTATCCCCCCCCCCCCGGGGTTATTAGACACTATCCCCCCCCCCCGGGGTTATTAGACACTATCCCCCCCCCCGGGGTTATTAGACACTATCCGCCCCCCCTGGGGTTATTAGACACTATCCCCCCCCCCCGGGGTTATTAGACACTATCCCCCCCCCCCCCGGGGTTATTAGACACTATCCCCCCCCCCCCGGGGTTATTAGACACTATCCCCCCCCCCCCCCGGGGTTATTAGACACTATCCCCCCCCCCCCCGGGGTTATTAGACACTATCCCACCCCCCGGGGTTATTAGACACTATCCCCCCCCCCGGGGTTATTAGACACTATCCCCCCCCCCGGGGTTATTAGACACTATCCCCCCCCCCCGGGGTTATTAGACACTATCCCCCCTCCCGGGGTTATTAGACACTATCCCCCCCCCCCCGGGGTTATTAGACACTATCCCCCCCCCCCCCGGGGTTATTAGACACTATCCCCCCCCCCGGGTTATTAGACACTATCCCCCCCCCCGGGTTATTAGACACTATCCCCCCCCCCCGGGGTTATTAGACACTATCCCCCCCCCCCGGGGTTATTAGACACTATCCCCCCCCCCCCGGGGTTATTAGACACTATCCCCCCCCCCGGGGTTATTAGACACTATTCCCCCCCCCCGGGGTTATTAGACACTATTCCCCCCCCCCCGGGTTATTAGACACTATCCCCCCCCCCGGGGTTATTAGACACTATCCCCCCCCCCCGGGGTTATTAGACACTATCCCCCCCCCCCCGGGGTTATTAGACACTATCCCCCCCCCCCCCGGGTTATTAGACACTATCCCCCCCCCCCGGGTTATTAGACACTATCCCCCCCCCCCCGGGTTATTAGACACTATCCCCCCCCCCGGGGTTATTAGACACTATCCCCCCCCCCGGGGTTATTAGACACTATCCCCCCCCCCCGGGGTTATTAGACACTATCCCCCCCCCCCGGGGTTATTAGACACTATCCCCCCCCCCCCGGGGTTATTAGACACTATCCACCCCCCCCGGGGTTATTAGACACTATCCCCCCCCCGGGGTTATTAGACACTATCCCCCCCCCCGGGGTTATTAGACACTATCCCCCCCCCCGGGGTTATTAGACACTATCACCCCCCCCCGGGGTTATTAGACACTATCCCCCCCCCCGGGGTTATTAGACACTATCCCCCCCCCCCGGGGTTATTAGACACTATCCCCCCCCCCGGGTTATTAGACACTATCCCCCCCCGGGGTTATTAGACACTTTCCCCCCCCCCCGGGGTTATTAGACACTATCCCCCCCCCGGGGTTATTAGACACTATCCCCTCCCCCCTGGGGTTATTAGACACTATCCCCCCCCCCGGGGTTATTAGACACTATCCCCCCCCCGGGGTTATTAGACACTATCCCCCCCCCGGGGTTATTAGACACTATCCCCCCCCCGGGGTTATTAGACACTATCCCCCCCCCGGGGTTATTAGACACTATCCCCCCCCCCCGGGTTATTAGACACTATCCCCCCCCCCGGGGTTATTAGACACTATCCCCCCCCCGGGGTTATTAGACACTATCCCCCCCCCCGGGGTTATTAGACACTATCCCCCCCCCGGGGTTATTAGACACTATCCCCCCCCCGGGTTATTAGACACTATCCCCCCCCCCGGGGTTATTAGACACTATCCCCCCCCCCGGGGTTATTAGACACTATTCCCCCCACCGGGGTTATTAGACACTATCCCCCCCCCCGGGGTTATTAGACACTATTCCCCCCCCCGGGGTTATTAGACACTATCCCCCCCACCGGGGTTATTAGACACTATTCCCCCCCCCCGGGGTTATTACGACACTATCCCCCCCCCCGGGGTTATTAGACACTATCCCCCCCCCGGGGTTATTAGACACTATCCCCCCCCCCGGGTTATTAGACACTATCCCCCCCCCCGGGGTTATTAAACACTATCCCCCCCCCCGGGGTTATTAAACACTATCCCCCCCCCCGGGGTTATTAGACACTATCCCCCCCCCCCGGGGTTATTAGACACTATCCCCCCCCCGGGGTTATTAAACACTATCCCCCCCCCCGGGGTTATTAAACACTATCCCCCCCCCCGGGGTTATTAGACACTATTCCCCCCCCCCGGGGTTATTAGACACTATCCCCCCCCCCGGGGTTATTAGACACTATCCCCCCCCCCGGGGTTATTAAACACTATCCCCCCCCCCCGGGGTTATTAGACACTATCCCCCCCCCCGGGGTTATTAGACACTATTCCCCCCCCCCGGGGTTATTAGACACTATCCCCCCCCCCCCGGGGTTATTAGACACTATCCCCCCCCCCCGGGGTTATTAGACACTATCCCCCCCCCCGGGGTTATTAGACACTATCCCCCCCCCCGGGGTTATTAGACACTATCCCCCCCCCCCGGGGTTATTAGACACTATCCCCCCCCCCCGGGGTTATTAGACACTATCCCCCCCCCCGGGGTTATTAGACACTATCCCCCCCCCCGGGGTTATTAGACACTATCCCCCCCCCCGGGGTTATTAGACACTATCCCCCCCCCCCGGGGTTATTAGGACACTATCCCCCCCCCCCGGGGTTATTAGACACTATTCCCCCCCCCCGGGGTTATTAGACACTATCCCCCCCCCCCGGGGTTATTAGACACTACTCCCCCCCCCCCCCGGGTTATTAGACACTATCCCCCCCCCCGGTGTTATTAGACACTATCCCCCCCCCGGGTTATT
>NC_141003.1:63268535-63299521 GCF_052327205.1 Somniosus microcephalus
CACCAAACTCATCTTCCCCTCACCTCCCCTTTCAGCTCCCTCCCAATCACCCCCAACAGCCCCTCCCCTCTCCTCCCCATGGCACCTTCCCGTGCAAGTGCAGGAGATGCAACACCTGCCCTTTTACCTCCTCCCTTCGCACTGTCCGGGGCCCCAAATACCCCTTCCAGGTGAAACAGCGATTTACTTGTACTTCTTGCAATTTAGTATACTGTATTCACTGCTCGCGATGCGGTCTCCTCTACATTGGGGAGACCAAACGCAGATTGGGTGACCGCTTTGCGGAACACCTCCGTTCAGTCCGTAAGGGTGACCCTGAGCTTCCGGTCGCCTGTCACTTTAATTCTCCCCTCCACTCCCACTCTGACCGCTCTGTCCTCAGCCTCTTACATTGTTCCAATGAAGCTCAACGTAAGCTTGAGGAACAGCACCTCATCAGTGAAGGACAGGACAGAGCTTGACTTCGATTTCCTCCACTGTCCAGGTGCCATCTATGGATCAGTGGGTAGCACTCTCACCTCTGAGTCAGAAGGCTGAGAGTTCAAGTTCCACTCCAGGGACTTGAGCACAAAATCTCAACACTCCAGACACTGCAGTACTGAGGAAATGCTGCACTGTCTTTCCGATGAGATGTTAAACCGTCTGCTCTCTCAGTTGGATGCAAAAGATCCCATGGCACTATTCAAAGAAGAGCAGGGGAGTGCTCCCCAGTGTCCCGGCCAATATTTATCCCTCAAACACCTAAAAACATTATCTGGCCATTATCACATTGTGGGACAAATTGGCTGCCGCCTTTCCTATATTACAACAGTGATTACACTTCAAAAAAGTACTTCATTGGCTGTAAAGTGCTTTGGGATATCTTGAGGTTGTGAAAGGTGCTATAGAAATGCAAGTCTTTCATTCTTTTTTAAAAATGGTCAAAAAGCCTGTCAACACAAACACACTCTAGGCTGACACATGAAAAGTGGCTACTGAGATGAGGTACCAGAAGATTGGTGTGGATCTATATTCCAACAAAGAGTCAACAGCTTCAGAAAGGCAGGAGCAGGATGAAAAATTGGTCAAGAAAATTAGTGTGAAAAGAAACAAAATTAGAGAGCAGATACATCATCTTTATACAATATAGTATAGTTCAGCTCAGATAGTGGCTCACTGGAGCACTCAGATACTGCCCTTCACCCATCAATAAAGCAGCTGTAATTCTTTTATTAGACTTTTATGGAGCTATATTGCAATCTTCAAATCTAAAATACCACATTGGCTGGCATATGATGCTTCATTTTAACTGCATGTTCACAAAGGCCTGGGCTGAGATACACGCATTAAAGAGACAAAAGATTGTGTCCCCCAGATGGAGGGTCAGCTGGCGGTTCCCCAACGTGGGTGTCTCCAAGACATGTAACAGAGCTGCACCTTTAGTGAGGTAGATGAGTCACATTGCTGTGCTATCCATGCAGTCTCTCTCTGGTGAAGAAGGCCCAGCAGCACCTATATTTCTTAAGGAGGCTGAAGGGATGTAATCTGTCACCCCTGATCCTCTCTAACTTTTACCGCTGCACAATAGAGAGCATCCTGACAAACTGTATCACAGTATGGTATGGCAGCTGTAGCTACTATGACCGGAAAGCCCTGCAGCGGGTAGTCAAAACTGCCCAACGCATTACCGGCACCCGGCTACCGACCATAGAGCACATATACCAGAAACGCTGTCTACGGAGGTCACGGTCGATCATCAAAGACCCTACCCACCCCAGCCACAGTCTGTTCGCCCTCCTACCATCTGGGAGACGCTACAGATGCATTCGCACCCGTACGACCAGATTTAGGAACAGCTTCTTTCCCAGGGCTGTCATCCTACTGAACTCCACAAATAAACTCTAAAGCCTGCACATCTGCCAATGCACTTTATTATGGTTATGTTTATGTTAATGTATTACAAGCCAAATGTATGTTGAATGTTTAAATGTCTTAATCCAAATGTACACTCTCGGGAGTCGCAAGCCTATATTTCGTTGTACTGCACTTGTGCACTAACAATGACAATAAAAGTTGATTTGATTTGATTTTGATTTTGAGATACAGTACAGACAGATCCGCTGTCAGTGTATCACCTTAAGACTCAGCTAAATCTAGCAATTTGTTGGCTGGCACCAGAAAAATGACCATGAAAACTGCCGGACTGTTTTAACACCCAACTGGTTCTCTTTTTTCCTTTTAAAAATTCCTTCACGGAATGTGGGCGTTGCTGGCAAGGTCATGCATTTATTGCCCATTCCTAATTGCCCTCGAGAAGGTGGTAGTGAGCCGCCTTCTTGAACCGCTGCAGTCCAAGTGGTGAAGATACTCGCACAGTGCTGTTAGGGAGAGAGTTCCAGGATTTTGACCCAGCAACGATCGATAAACAGCAATATATTTCCAAGTCAGCATGGTGTGATACTTGGAGTGGAACTTGGAGATGGTGGTGTTCCCATGTGCCTGCTGCCCTTGTCCTTCTAGGTGGTAGAGGTTGCGGGTCTGGGAGGTTCACTTTTGTCCCTCAGGGAGGGGAGCCTGCCACCCCTACCTGGTCTTATCTACATGTGACTCCAATCCCACACTACACGGTTGAGTCTTAATGCCCTCAGGGCAACCAGGGATGGGGATAAATACTGCTTTGCCAGTGTTGCCCACATACCAAGAACAAATAAAAAAGAAACCTGTCTCTTTACCCCACCAAGAAATGAGTACATTTCCAAGAAAAGGCAGGCTACAGGAAGTATTGAACTCCTGCACTTAGTTCTGTCTCCCACTGCATCTCTTCTATTATGGAAAGGTTATTTGGGTGATACTGCAGTAATCCCTTTGCTGATGGTATGCTGGAGCATGGCATAGCACACAAATCACTGAGGGGGCAGAACGCTGCAAAATCTGCCACTGAAGCACTGATCATTGCACTTGCAGCGATCTAAGTAATTGTCTGAGTGCGTTAAATTTCCTCAGCTCCACAAAATCATCGTGAAAATGCCGCTTATTCTATAAAATCCATCTGAAACCTTCAATTACATTCCAGCCTGTAACTCACTCATGAATCTGCATTATTCTATAAATAAAACACCTGAACCCTTTGATTAGATCCAGCCTGTAACTCACTCACTCACTCAGGTTTTAAAGATATTAAGGGGATCTGATAGGGTAAAGAGAGAGAAACTATTGCCACTGGTTGGGGAGTCTAGGACTAGGGGACATAGACTAAAAGTTAGTCAGGCCTTTCAGGAGTGAAGTTAGGAAACACTTCTACACGCAAAGAGTGGGAAAGTTTGGAACTCTTTTCCACAAACAGCTGTTGCTGGGTCAATTATTAATTTTAAATCTGAGATTCATAGATTTTTGTTAACCAAAGGTATTAAAGAATATGGGGCAAAGGTGGGTATATGGAGTCAGGTCACAGATCAGCCATAATTTCACTGAATGGCAGAACAGGCTCAAGGTGCTAAATGGCCTACTCCTGTTCCTATGTTCCCAGGTATCCATTATTCTATAAACTATCCAAACCCCTCAATTTGATTAGATTCCAGTCTGTAAATTACACTGTATATAAATCATCTAAACCCATTGATTAAATTCCATTCCGTCACTCCTGAGTAGCCGTTATTCTATATAAACCATCTGTACCTCTCGATTAGCTTCCAGCCTGCTACTCACTCCTGGATTATCTATAAAGGGGAATAAATAAGGGAGAAATGATGAGGGAAGATAGGGATCACTCTTTTGACAGAATGGGCTGGGCTGAATGATTGGCAGACTTGACTTTCCGGGTTGGCTCTGATAAATGTGACTTGACGAATGACATGATTCTGGAACGGTTCCTGCAGATTGGAAGGTAGCAAATGTAACCCCACTCTTTAAGAAAGGAGGGAGAGAGAAAACGGGGAACTACAGACCAGATGGCCTGACATCACTAATAGGGAAAATGCTAGAATCTATTATTAAGGACGTGGTAACAGGGCACTTAGAAAATAATAATAGGATTGGGCAGAATCAACACAGATTTATGAAAGGGAAATCATGTTTGACGAATCTGTTAGAGTTTTGAGGTTGTAACTAGCAGAATAAATAAGAGGGAAGCAGTGGATGTGGTGTATTTGGATTTTCAAAAGGCATTCGATAAGGTGCCACACAAGAAGTTATTAAACAAAATTAGGGCTCATGGGATTGGGGGTGATATACTAGCATGGATTGAGGATTGGTTAACGGACAGAAAACATGGAGTAGGAATAAATGATCATTTTCGGATTGGCAGGCTGTAACTAGTGGGGTACCGCAAGGATCAGTGCTTGGGCCTCAGCTATTCACAATCTATATCAACGATTTGGATGAGGGGACCAAATGTAATATATCCAAGTTTGTTTATGATACAAAGCTGGGTGGGAATGTAAGTTATGAGGAGGATGCAAAGAGGCTTCAAGGGGATATAGACAGGCTAGGTGAGTGGGCAAGAACATGGCAAATGGAATATAATGTGGAGAAATGTGAAGTTATCCACTTTGGTAGGAAAAATAGAAAAGCAGAGTATTTTTTAAATGGAGAGAGATTGGGAAATGTTGGTGTTCAGAGGGACCTGGGTGTCCTTGTACATGAATCACTGAAAGTTAATATGCAGGTACAGCAAGCAATTAGGAAAGCAAATGGTATGTGGACTTTTATTACAAGAGGATTTGAGTATAAGAGTAAAGACGTCTTACTGCAATTATATAGGGCCCTGGTGAGACCACACCTGGAGTACTGTGTACAGTTTTGGTCTCCTTACTTAAGGAAGGATATACTTGCCATAGAGGGAGTGCAACAAAGGTTCACCAGACTGATTCCTGGGATGGGGGGATTGTCCTATGAGGAGAGATTGAATAGACTAGGCCTATATTCTCTAGAGTTTAGAAGAACGAGAGGTGGTCTTATTGATACATACAAAATTCTTACAGGGCTTGACAGGGTAGATGCAGGGAGAATGTTGTTAAGTATATTCAAGACAGAGATCGATAGATTTTTGAATATTAAGGGAACCAAGGGATATGGGGATAGTGCAGGAAAGTGGTGATGAGGTAGAAGATCAGCCATGATCTTATTGAATGGCGGAGCAGGCTCGAAGGCCCAAATGGCCTACTCCTGCTCCTATTTATGTTCTTATGAAAGTGTGTTCATTAGTGCTGGAATATTCAACCACAAGTGCTTCATTCGTCATGTATTAATTAAAGAGAAAGGAAACAACATTTTGAGGGAAGTCTCAATGAATGATTTCTGGAGCCCGAGTGAAGTCTCCCAACAAGTTCTGTAATGTAGCTGAAAGACAACAGTGTAATCGGGCTGCAGGCACACACAACAGTCAACGGCAGCAAGTAGCTCCATACAGAAATTCTCAGACTGGCACGATTCCTGGGGTAGCTTTCTGATGAAGTCTTGTTGCAGTGTTGCCAGGGTATGAACCATTTCCATGCTTCGCAACCCCAAGAAAGAAAGGAAGAATTTGCATTTATATAGCAATTTTCAAGAGCTCAGGATGTCCAAAAGAGCATTACAGTTAATGTAGTACTTTTAAAGTGTAGTCACTGTTGTAATGTAGGAAATACGGCAGCCAATTTGCGCACAGCAAGGTCCCACAAACAACGACGTGATAATGAGCAGATAATCTGTTTTAGTGATGTTGATTGAGGGCTTAATATTGGCCAGGACACTGATTCGTGCTGGGATATGGTTCTGTGAGCACTGGCAGGCCTCCACTATCAGATCCAAGTGTCCACTCTTCATGTATGAGTCTAGTAATGAGAGTTGGCTGACTATTCATCCGTTGAGATTCCTCACAGCTATGCTCGACCATATCCACATGTGCACTTTTCAGATGGACACTGGAATAATGATCAGCAACTGAAGAACGGGCAGATTTTCCTCTCCCTAGCACAGGGGCTACCAAGGCCATTTACAGCTGCTCCTGTTGAGAGCAGCTAACTCAGCACGGAGCAGGGATTGAACCAAGGATCTTCTGTTCTCTACACTTTATACAGAACTGGGTAGTGCATTAACCCACTGCGCAACTGGGAGAACCTGCAATCTGAATTTAACCCAAGTGATTTTGAATTTAGAATTATTATAAATGTACCAACTTCATAAGTCTGCCCTTAATAGCTAGTGATAGCTAGCTCCTCTGATGGCCTAGGTAGGTAAGATACCTTCTGATGCAGTTCTAAGCCATGCAGACCAGGAAGATCACAGATTTGAATGACGATCTGTCCTGAATTAACTGATCAACAACAACAACTTGCATTTATATAGCTCCTTTAACGTAGTAAAATGTGCTTCACAGGAGCAATTATCATACAAAATTTGACACAGAGACATACAAGGAGATATTAGAGCAGGTGACCAAAAGCTTGGTCAAAGAGGTAGGTTTCATGGAACCTCTTAAAAGGAGGAAAGAGAGGGAGAGAAGTGGAGAGGTTTAGGGAGAGAATCCAAGAGCTATGGGCCAAGACAGTTGAAGGCAGGGCCACCAACGGTTAAGTGATGAAAATCAGGGATGCGCAAGAGGCAGGAATTGGAGGAGCGCAGAGATCTTGAAGGATTGTAAGGCTGAAGGAGGTTACAGAGATAAGGAGGGGCGAGGCCATCAAGGGATTTTAACATGAGGATGAGAACTTTAAAAGTGAAGCATTGCTGGACCAGGAGCCAATGTAGGTCAGTGAGCAGAGGGGGGTCATGGGTTAATGGGACTTGGTGCGAGTTCGGATACGGGCAGCAGAGTTTTGGATGAGCTCAAGTTTACAGAGCAGGAACGGGTACCTTTGAGGTACTTGGACCAGGTGGCTTCCCTGTGTGTGGCTTGGGGAGGGGGGGGTGGTGTAATAATACAAACTGGCATGGGGTCCTGCTCCGGATCCTTATCCATCGATTGCTGTTAGAAAGCATGTGCTCGTGGAGGCAGATGAGGGCAGGGTCAGGCATGGTGAAAATGGCACTGAGTATACTAGCATTGTTAATAGGAGTGGGGTTGCATTATTCATCAGAAAGTATGGAGTTCATTTATTATTGTTAACTCTGGTTAGGTGCAGAGATTAGTGTAATTTTACAAAACTAATAACCTTTAATTTTGAAAAGAAAAATGACAGCTGGAATTGTTACAGCTCCACTCACCCAAACAAAAACAACATTCTGAATTACACAGAAAATATCTGTCCTCATAATGCGGTAATATAATGTAAGTTTCTTTTGTTGTACCGGAATGCCGCAGACTACACATGGGTGGTGATTATGCTGAGAGCAACTCCCGAGAAAGGGACCTGACCTTTGTGGTGCCAACAGCAGTGAAGACCTGCTTTTGATGTCACTGTCCTAGGAGTTGAATTGTAAGGTGAAAGGGTTTCAACACTCGCGGCTCTTAGTTAGATACCAATTTTGTCTGCTATTTGAGCTTTCAAAGATGAGCCATCTCTGACTTAAAGGATACCTGGTTTGCTACCAAGTCGTACAGACCAGAAGGGATTGGGGTGCTAGGAGCAGGAGAGAATCGGCCAAGTATTCCTACTTCGATTGCTATCCAGTAACTGCCGCTGGAAAGTGCATGGGGGAAAAATTCAGTATCGCCCCTTTTAGGGCGTATTATCGGCCGTGCGCAAAGATTAGCGCCTGCCGCTAATTATCGTCTCCGACGGCAAACTTGGCTTTTATCGCCCCTGGAGGTGATTGGAGCGCTAACTCAGGCGCTTCACACCTGTCTTAAGGCACAAAGGCCGAGGAGCGAGGTGCTACCTCAGAGCGCTGGCGAAGCAAGGAAGGGCAAATCAAAATGAACCTGCAAAGTGCTGCTCAGTACTCAAAGCTCCTTCACACAGCGTTGAATCTCTCCAAAAGTCAGCCTCTCTCTCTCAGAATGCGTGGTGCAAAAATGTCACCAACAAAAAAAGGCAGGAAGCGGTCGCCTTTAAATAGCGCTCCCCCAGTCCCTTTCTGATTGCAAAATGCTCCCCTCAACCTGTTGTTGCTAGCGGCAGGCGGTAAGACAGGGGGCGCCACTCAATATCCGGTCCGGGGCACTACCGGGGCGTTGCGCACTCGACTGACGTCACGATCTGCCTGCGCAGGAGATCGTGGCGGTAGTGTTTAGCGCTGTTGCAAAATGTCTAGTTAATTTCGCGAGCGGTGTAAACACCACCACGCCCAGGCGCTAGTTGCTTTGCTCCCCATTAGCACCCTCTTAAGGTGCTAACGGGAGGCGCAAACAACTGAATTTCCCCCCCCCCCAATGTGTGTGGATATCATGTGAGGGCAGAATCACCATGGCAACGCATTAAGTGGGTTGGTCAGGATACCAGAAGATTGTTGGCGCCTGTGGAATTGTACCCCAGCAAGACACCTTCAAGAAAGGAGATGAGAAAATGGAGGAGGGGGGACCTGTTGCATTTACAACAACTTGCACTTATATAGCGCTTTTTAACGTAGTAAAGTGCCAAGTTGCTTCACAGAGTGCAATCCAACAAAATTTGACTAGAATTCTTGCAATTTTTCTCTTCATTTATGAGAACAGACCAAAATGGCTCCACTTCAAACTAGCATATGCACAAACCGGGAGTGTAGGATGAGCTCACTGAGCCGTGCTGGGAATAACGAGGCTTGCAATGTTTTCCCTCAGAAATCAAAAAAAGACAAAACATAAAAACTTTTTTTTTTCAATCCAGCAAGGATTGCTTCTGTGACTCCCGGCTTCCATCCCTGCTTTCTGTTTAATGGAAGTACCCCTCATGGGCAGAACAGATGGTAAACACGCCTCTGGGTTTAATGGGCCATCCGGAAAATCTCTCCAATATGCAGAATCGAAGTGTGCAGGTTTTTACACAAGAAAGCAGGCTATTACTACAGCAAACTACATGATCAAAGCCACAAAAATGAAATGGTTATAGGAATTGCTAGATGAAAAAAGGTCACTGCCCATCTAGTGCACCGTCTACCATCCTGGTAGTCGCATGATACAACGATAATGGAGTTGTTGACTGATCATAGCGATCAATCTCTATCAATTAGTCTATAACAGACCCAGACTCGACACGAGGAAAATCAGTGGTGGAGAGCTTTGGGAACCATAGGTCCAAAGTCACCTGCTCTTTCCAAGCATGCTACACTTAACCATGTCATGTCTCAAATTGCTCATATTATATCCCAAAATATTGCCTGAAAGAAATCAATCTAATTTGCATGTAAATGAATCAATTCCGATTGCTTCCACTGTCTCCTGAGGGAGCCTGTTCCATAATTTGACCACTCGCTCACTGAAATATTGTTTCCGTAGATTAGTTTTTAATTTACCCCCTTCAAGCGCAGGCCGTGTCCTCTGGTTCTATTGTTCCGGACAAGGTGAAACAGCTCGTCATGGTCTACATTATCTAGTCCCTTTAGAATCTAAAAACAGAAATCATATCGCCTTTTCCAGTGAGAACATGCCCAATTGACATAAATTGGTCCTCATAATCCAATCCCTCCATCCCCTCAATCATTCTGGTTGCTCTCTTCTGTATCTTTTCATAGCTGCAATATCCTTTCTGTACCAAGGTGACCAGAACTGTACACAGTATTCGAAGTGCAGTCACACCAATGATTTATAAAGTGGCAAGATTAACTTACTATTTCAGCTCAATTTTGACCCTTTTAATACATCCCAACATCTGATTTGCTTCACTCACCGTCACCGAGCATTGTTGCGATAGATTTAATTTATTGTCAAATCGCATTCATTTTCCATGCACGTTATTTTCTTTCCATTTATGTAACAGTCCCTTCCTGTACACTGAATCCATTTCTCCCTCCCACCACCATGTTCTGGTTATGTTATTGCACGATCAAGAAACCCTGCTTGAAAATTTCACGCAGGAATGCACACATACTGCCCAAGTTGGGCAGAGAAGGCGGACGCGGTGCCTAGGGAGATTCCCCCTCATTAGGGCTGACACTTAGTACCATCCCACTACGGCATTTGGGGCTGGGAACTTGCGGTGTGGACAAAAGGTTGGGGGGGGGGGGGAGGGGGGGAGGCACAACCCAGGGTCTTGTACTGCATGGATCAGTATGTTGGAGCTGCCATAGATCATCACTTCCATGGGTTTAATGATGCTTAATAAATCATCAACACCCATTTCAGATCAAATTAAATAGTGGAAATATTGCTCCTGCTAGATTGCAAGCCTCGATCCTACCTGCTCTTCCTTCTCCCTGTATCCTCAATGTTGAAATCAAGTCTCTAAATCAATCTTTCCCAGGACCTCAAAACTGGAACTCCTTCAGACTTTCTTTCCCCCCATTATCTACTGGCTTTTCAAGACTGGCATCACATATTTGCTCATTTGCCTTGGGATTTTTTTTACCACTTTAAAGGAGCTATATAAATGCAAGTTGCTGTATCTTCTCAATGGTGGTGGTGCATGCACTGTGAGCCCTTCACCTAGGTTTCTCATTGAATAATGTAGAAAGGCTGCAAGATTCATTAGACTGGAGAAACAGTCCTTTTAAGTGGAGGAAAATGACTACTTATGAAAGAGGCTGCGGCAGAGCCTTCAAACACATGAAGATCCAGCTCTGAAGGAACTGTCATAAAGAGACACTGAGCGTGTTAATTATTCCAACATTCTCAGTTACATAGATAGAAATCTGGAAATTAACATTCTCTGCAGTGAACTGCTGTGAAATGTGAGATGTTGCAAGCACTCCCCAAGCAGATCTCATAGGGGTTTGCACAGAACAAGCAGCATGCTGTATTTGTTTATGGGATGTGGGCGTCGCTGGCAAGGCCAGAATTTATTGCCCATCGCTAATTGCCTTCGAGAAGGTGGTGGTGAGCTGCCTTCTTGAACCGCTGCAGTCCATGTGGTGAAGGTACTCCCACAGTGCTGTTAGGGAGGGAGTTCCAGGATTTTGACCCAGTGACGATGAAGGATCGGCGATATTCTTCCAAGTCAGGATGGTGTGTGACTTGGAGGGGAACTTGGAGGTGGTGGTGTTCCCATGCGCCTGCTGCCCTTGTCCTTCTAGGTGGAAAAGGTCGCGGGTTTGGGAGGTGCTGCCGAAGAAGCCTTGGCGAGTTGTTGCAGTGCATCTTGTAGATGGTACACACTGCAGCCACTGTGCGTCGGTGGTGGAGGGAGTGAATGTTTACGGTGGTGGATAGGGTGCCAATCAAGTGGGCTGCTTTGTCCTGGATGGTGTCGAGCTTCTTGAGTGTTGTTGGAGCTGCACTCATCCAGGCAAGTGGAGAGTAGTCCATCACACTCCTTACTTGTGCCTTGTAGATAGTGGAAAGGCTTTGGGGAATCAGGAGGTGAGACACTCGCCGCAGAATACCCAGCCTCTGACCTGCTCTTGTTGCCACAGTATTTATGTGGCTGGTCCAGTTAAGTTTCTGGTCAATGGTGACGGTAATACCGTTGAATACCAAAGGGCGGTGGTTAGACTCTCGCTTGTTGGGGATAATCATTGCCTGGCACTTCTGTGGCGCGACTGATACCTGCCACTTATCAGCCCAAGCCTGAGCGTCGTCCAGGTCTTGTTGCATGCGGGCATGGACTGCTTCATTATCTGAGGAGTTGTGAATGGAACTGAACACTGTGCCATCATCAGCGAACATCCCCATTTCTGACTTTATATTGGAGGGAAGGTCTTTGATGAAGCAGCTGAAGATGGTTGGGCCTAGGACACTGCCCTGAGGAACTTCTGCAGCAATGTCCTGGGCTGTGATGATTGACCTTCAACCACCATAACTCCCATCGATATATAGGCAGAGCAGCCGCCACAGAAACCATCAGCTCCTCCGAGGGCTCAGTGAGTTAATGCCCACATCATGTAGTATTAGGCCATACAATCCAGAGCTTTACCCAGAGAGTGCGAAGAATGTGGAACTTGCTAATACATGGAGTGGTTGAGGCAAATAGCATAGATGCATTTAAGAGGAAGCTAGATAAGTACATGTGAGAGAAAGGAATAGAAGGATATGTTGATACGAGTTAGATGAAGTAGGGTGGGAGGAGGTAAAACATAAACAGCGGCATAGATCAGTTGGGGCGAATTACCTTTTTCTATGCTGTAAATTCAGTGTTTTCCAGGTTTGATTCCTGGTCTATGCTGAGTTAGCTGATTTCAACCAGGGTGGCAGGAAGGGCACTGCAATTGGTCCTGCATCCTACGCTAGGCAGGGGGAAGAGAGAGGGAATCACGTTACTGGAAAGTGGATGTGTATGGGCAGGATCGAGCTCAGTTGTGGTGCTCTTCACAATTAGCCAGTCAGTACTTGCTGGCTAGTCTCACACAGGCAGAATGGGTGCATGGATAAAGGTAACAGAGCGTGACCAGTGCCTATCAACAATAGCCCAACAATGACAGGCGAGGGGAAGGGAGAAAATTAACAAAAAAGGGCATCCACTTTATGAAAAGGCATAGTTTACAGATTAAGGCCACAGAGCATATCCATGCAGAAAGAAACTACAGTCTGCCCATCAGAACATCTGTCCGTTAAATGATCTCATGGTTTTTTCCTTCACTAACTACCCTTTCCACAAGTCCATTCCATATTGATCATTCCTTGTAGGAAGAGGTAATACTGACATCACTGTTAAATTTGTCTTCAAGCTTGTTTTCCTGGTGAGAGAGGAGAGCCTGACGAGCCCACAGTGATATGATGTGCAAATGATGCGAGATATGTTTTAACTTAGTTCTGTACTGTGTATTTTTAACACTATTTTCTACAGAAACACTTTTTGGGGGGGACCCCGAACTCCCTTTAAGGAAAATACAAAGCCAGAACTGTTGATTCAAATAATTAAAGTACAGATGACAGTATGTCACCGCATGAAAGTGATTACACAAAAGTGACGTGCAGACAGGCTCCTGGAGATAGTGGCAGGTTCAGATTCCAAAGAACACCCTTCATCTCTATACTGATGCAGACTGACTGTTGCCAGTAATTTCTCTACACTCCTAAGCATGCATTAAAGACGACCTCTACAAGGTCTTCCATTCAGAGCGACTTGGCTCACCTCGTTTCCATTTCCAGTTCAGTTTATTCTGGGCCGCGCTTGTTCCTTCTTTGATTCTATCTGATGACAATCCCCCCCTTTCCCACCCCACGTGACCGCAGTCAACCTTCAAGATCAAACAAGGCCATTGAAGCCTTCGCACTGCGACACACATGGTGCCTCCCATAGTGTAGCGACAGAATCCCCACTTCAACAGCAGGCAGGCAACCATGGGCCAAAAGTTCAGTCAAGACTTTGTGCTGATTGGTGATGAAGCACCGAACAGAACCCACAAGAGCTACAAGTAGCAAAAACCCTCGTATATCCTAATCATTTTAGAATTTAATAACGTTGACTCTGTTTCTCTCTCCTCGATGCTACCTGACCTACTGAGTGTTTCCAGCACTTTCTATTGTTATTTTAGAATCCGACAGGACAAACAGCAAACTGGAAAAATGCTGCATTAACTGTGCAATCGCACTCGGGATGGTGGGGTCCAGCATCATCTGGACACATACACATGACAAAATGATATTGCACAGTACTTACAGGATCTTTTTACTTGAACTAAGTGCTCTCGAAGCTGTGTTCAGTTTGTTTTGTTCCCATAAACGCATGACTGACGGTAATATTTTATCATCACGCCTAGCTAGTACATCAAGAAATACATTTATTAGAGATTGTCCTTGGGCATTCAACAGCAACAGGTAAAAATTCCAGGATAAGACCATTGTTTATTGGCCCTGTATACATCCCCTCCACTCCCACATCTCAATTAAAATAAGAGGGCAGCCAGGAATCTGTATGGAGAGTGTGGAGATGGGGAGTAATGTGTGTTCCGTAGACTGGACTGATGTATTGTACCACACCGTGACACAGCTCAATGGAGCATCATCAAAGAAAGAAGACATTTGTGCCAAGAGCGAGAGAGAGAGCATCTTTTGCTCTGCACCATCTGAATTTCCATTAAATCACAGACTACTTGCTGGGGGTGGAGCTTCATCAGGACATACCCACTGCTTTATTTAAGTTTCTTATTATTTACATCAATTATTGGCATGGAATGTTAAGTAGTTTAACGTTGTTGTCTGCTGCCCTTGATGCCTTGGTTGGTGAAAGCGCTGTGTGTGCAACTCTCTGATCTCCGGCGGGTTATTCACACCAGTCCCCTGGGTTAGAGAGTGGGAACAAAAGCCACAGAGGGATTCAACTCCCGATAGTTATCCAGTGACTCCTGCTAGAACTGCATACATATACTCTGGGGAGACCAGGACCAGGACCAATTGGCTGTAGTACCTTCCAGGGCTGAATGGCTAGTGACACTCACTGTCTGAACCCAGACTGAGGTGAAGTACCAGCACCTATGCAACTGTACCTCAGCAACAGTCGGCACCTTCAGGGGTATAGGAGAGACTGCATTTCTTCCTCCCCCTCACAGGAACAAGCCTTTTGGCTCAGTGGCAGCATTGCCCCCTCTCAGTCAGAAGGTGCAGATTTCGAACCCTGACAGTCCCGGGGAGTGGAGACCGAAGCCCCGGCTCTGAATTCTGGGTTGACATCCAGCAGGATACTCACGTCTGGTGGGTGTGGGTGGACTATCCTCATCATATGGGTTGTGAGTGCCCATAAAACCCTCCCGTCGTATAGGACTAGCCGCCCTATAAAGATGGTTACGGCCATGTAAGGAGCGTCCATGTTGCAGCCTGTCAGACTATTAATCAGCCGTCAAATCCTTCCACTACTTCACACTGTTCTCCAAGGGAAGAATGTGAAGATACAAAAAACAAACAAAAATAGCCCCTCCCTAGACCAACTCATTCATTTTAAAGCCATTTCTGCTGTCACAGGGAGGGAGTCACAGCAAAATGTATGTGAATTAATTACATCTTTAGGATGCAAGTTAAGTGCCTTCAAATGCCTGCTACAGGAAACTTTCTGGTATCCGGCACAGACGGGACCGACATGTTGCCGGTTCATCAACAATTCTGGATAACCGAACGCTATAGTAAAACATACGGAGCTCAGAGCTCCGTATAAAGCAACAAACCCTGTTCTTCAAAACAATCGGCACAAGTTGCAAGCGTCTCTGTAGCTTAGCAACAGCTTCAGCTACACCCTTGCACAGCAACAAATGGAGTAAAAAAAGTAACTAAAAGTAAAAAAAGTTACCTGAACCGACTCCTGAATTTTGCCGGTGGATAGAGCGTTCCGGTTATTTAGGGGCCGGTTAATCGAAAGTTTCCTGTAATATATGTTGTGGTGCGAATCCACCACAAATATCCAGTAATACACTTAAAACAATCCTGCATATTAAATAGCTAAGCCCTGGGTCAATGAAAACAGAATTAAATATTGACTTATTGTATGAGGCTAATTCTATGTGATTGAGCATAAGGTGAGAGGAAAGCCATGCAGACAATGATGTAATGAGAGATGATGTAGTGGGCAGAGTGTTTAGGAATAGAGCATAGCTTAGTGAGATACACAGTCCACCTATGGACTGAGCCAGTGTGCATTTGGGAACTAAAAGGATACCAGTTCCCTGTTCTCCTGGTGCTGGGTGCAACAGGTGCTGGGTGCCTCTTTAACAAGCCCAGGGTTGACACTAGTTGAGACAGACTTGTGATCCCTACCTAAACACAAAAATCTCTCTCCTGGATACAAAGGCAATGGCTGAACTCAGGATTTCTCCAATTAGGTAAAAGGTCTTTTAAAAAGCTATTCCAGTTAGATAAATGGGATCCCTAACCCAGAGCTCATCTCGAGTCTTTCAATATGTTGAGGAATCCCCATACCTCTTAGAATCATCCCAACAAGTATCTGATGCAGTTTTATCATCCTACCCTCCTATATCATTGTCGAAGTAGTCACAAGTGAATTGGGCACCCCTTTCTTCTTGTAATTTTTCTGAAGGTATGTAGAAACGTAGGAATTGCAAGACAAAAAAGGACAAAGGTCCATCTAGTTCGCCTTCTACCATCCTGGCAGTCACCTGATACAATAATGAAGTTGTTGACTACTCATGGCAATTCATCACTATCAAGTAGTCTACAACAGACATGTGGCATAGAAAACCTTACTGGTGGAAAGCTTTGGGAAGAGTAGGTCCAAAGTTACCTGTATGCGTCGCCTTATCTTCTCCCCACTCGCACTGGTCTCCAAGTCCAACCAAATACCCAGATTGCTACAGCTGTGCTTGAGCTGGTAGCTATAAAGACAGCAGCCAATGGACTGTTCCCCATTTCCTCCCTAGCAGCAACAGGAAAAGATCATGCCTACACTTCCCAGTGCCATGGCCCTGTATGTTAGATACTGCCGTGTGGCAAGCTCCCCCTTCTGCTCTGTCCTTTCAGCCTTTTTATAATCTCTACACTCCACTGTTACACCACCCTCACCGGTTTCCCTGCCTGATTTTCCCCTCCGCAGATCAATTTGTAGCATCCTCACTGCTATCTGGGTTCAGATCAGCTGACTCAGCACAGATCAAAGACTGAACCTAGGACCTTACTGAATTGTATGGCTCAGTAACACACCATATGGGCCACTTACCTTCTGGGGCACAGAGGGAGCGCCCAGGACTTGGTTCAGATCTCACTTATGGGTCCTAATTGCAAATAATTTGCATATAACCAATTCCACCAATTTTGGTAGAGCAGGTTGGTTGGATTTCTTACGACCCATTCCTTGATTAACTCCAGCAAATCTGTTCTGGGCAGGTTTCAGACACTTTATAACTCCGAATGCAAATTTTACAGATGGCCAGCCTCGCTGAAATTTGAAAAGAAAATGAGAAAGCTATTTTTTGCTTCCCAAAGGAAAGTAGAACAATAGCAAGGGCTGTCACTGTGTGATTCTTCAACTAGTCAGGGAACAGACATTTATTGTGGAGGTGTATTGACTGTAGAGATGAAAAGATAGTCTGCTAAAACTTGATGACAAGACAGGGGTGGGAGGGCATATGGAAGATGAAAACAAGCAAATAAGTGACAGAACAGGGAAGATAGCAGGACAGGGATGGAGACATTATTACCAACTGAAGAAAGAGCAAAAGCCAAAAGCTTTCAGGATATGGAGGCAACAAGACAGGGAGGGAGAGTAGACAGCGAGACTAGCGCACAACCAAGTCAAGCCCACACCTTCAAGTGCAAGGCTGCCTCACCGTTACACTTTGAAGGCACTGCTTCTCCTCCAATAGCACCCCAGGTTTCCCTCTCCTCTCCTGAAGGTGATGACAAATGCTGGTGCACCAACTACTCTCTGGTTTCTCACCCAAGTGGCCCACTTACCATACAAAGGCATAGATGATGAAGCCTCGATTTTTCTGATTGGGCTCATAGCGACTGGAGTCCACTGGAGGTGGACTGCAAATTGTGCCCGTCCAACATAGTTAGCACTGACCCTGCCATAATTTCCGGGATCAGTCACCTTAAACTACTTCGGGCGAGCTCCAGGCTTTAGAAGTGCCTCTAACAGAGGGCTCATCCATTTGGAGGGCTGGAAAAAGTCTGCTGCTGCAGCTTTTAAAGACAAGCAGCAGCTAGTAGGGGCGGGCATTATTATTATTACCATTTGTGTTCAGCAAATGGGGAGGTCTGAAATTGCAGAATGGTTACCAGGTCTGCAGAAGAGCAGAGAGCCACCAAGTTCTTCGACGGTTATATAGAAATACTACTACAGGAAAGTGAGGCAAAGGAGGTTGATATTCTGATACAGACCGCTGCAGGGCCCCAAGAAGAATTGCCCAGAGACAATGGCAATGGCAGGAGAAAGTCAAGGCAGCGAGTGCCAACTTCACCACCCTCCAATTAGCCAGAGATTGACAGAAAAAGTTTAATGGTCTTACTAACTGAGCCAAGGTAAAAGAAGCCATCAACACCTCTCGGAATGCACTGTGTGTGCCCACTACTTACAATCACCTCCCCATCACAATGTGTTAAAGTGCTTTAATAGCTTATCATCAATGTCCATAAGGCTGTGCTGTGCGCTTAACACCACCACCCCCAGCCTTTACCTACATTACAGGATGCTCCCAGATCAAACCTGAAGTGCCTCTTAACACTGGTATATGAATGGACATTTTTATACTGGTGCTCAGCTGAAGTCCTGAGATATCACAAAGCTGTCATGAGGAATGGCTGCAGAAAATAGCCTTGATCGCCCAGGGGTTACCCTGAGACTTGACTTTCTGCCTCAGAGTGGTGGCATGGTGGATTACCTTAAAATCAAGGCATTTGAGCAGCTCTCAGGGAAGCAAGCATTTACTTGCATTATGACGTGCTGCTGGTCGAGAGTGTGGAATATTTCTCTGTTGACAGAGGCAGTAACATTGAACAAGGGAGCATGTAGAGCCATTTGGGTGCAATCTGTTACTCTTTGGACCTTTGGGAATGCTGCCATTCTAAAATGCCCATGCCTGGTCATGCTGCCTCCAATTGTCCATCTGGAACAGGAGATGACTTGCTTTAGCAAACAATGCATCTGTGACTAGCTTAATGCACCTGGCAAATGTTAGTGAGGATCTCTCAGTGGCAGACTGAAATAATTTCTTTGCAGAAAAGTTAAAGGGTGTTGGCGACCTTAATAGCCACTGGCAGTATGGTGCCAATGGTGGAGGTGGGATTGAAGGACCTTTTGCAACTTGTGGCACTGCCCAATAGCTTCCTCAGCAGAGCAAAGACTCCACAAGCATTTCTCCTCTAACAATGCAGGAATGTGTGCCCCTGCCTGTATATTCTAGGGTGGGGTACTGGCAACTGGGTGCTATGTACTTCCAGTGCTGCTGCCTGACTAGCCTGGCATCGCTCCATTGCTCTTTTAAAAGGCAAGGATGCACGGGAATTCCCAATGAGAAACTCATTGTTCCTAATCTGGAATGTTTGGGGGGAGGGAGTGAATAGCGGCATCACAACAAATAGCGGAAAGATAGATTGACAACAGCAATAAAAGAAATAGACAAGTCAAAAATTAACTTTATGAACTGATGCCATCAGTGTTGATTGATGCTGGGCTCTTCAAATTCTCTTTCCCCTCATTCTAGCGCCTAGCAACCCTGGACATTGATTTCAAACAAAGAGGAACCAGTGCAAATCAGACAGAACTGATGGAAAATGGGGTTTACGATGGAATTTTGCCTCAGTTACATGGAACCACCCAAAAATAGAGCAGCACAGAAGTGGGGAGTGATCCCTGCGTTAAGGAACTCTGCCCGATTTTCCAATCTCATCCGCTCGATTTATGCCCATTACCCAATTGGATGGAAATGATTGGAAAATCCAGACTTGAGGGTCAGCAGGCTATTGACCACTGGGAGGTTCATACCTGATAATATTCTCAGCCACCCTCCACACTGGTACACATTTCTGGATAGGAGTGGAAATTCTGGCTGATTATAGCCCTCCCAGGTCAAGGGTTCCTGCGAATAAATGCCCTGTCATTCTGGCTGAAATTAGCTAACTCAATACAGATCAGGTATCGAGCTGGGACCTCCAAGTCTGTGCTGGTTAGGTGGTGCCTCTACTTAATAACCCACCAGGGTGATATTGTGTCTCATTTCCTTTATCACTTGTGTGTTTTTATTTATTTTCTCCCCATTCTATAGTTCTCTGCATGTTGCACACTATCTGCAGGGGGATCAAATGCCAAACCTTTCCTTGATGATGTTATAAAACAGTCACTGGGATGTGTGCAGGTGTGGATCTCACTGTGACTCTCCTGACCATTCTCACTCCCACTGTCCTCCTTGTCGGGCTGTTCCTGGCATCTACTCTGCACTGTGGGGAGATTAAGAACGCAGTCTGTGGCAGTGAACCCACGTCCCAACGCCACATGGTAACAACAAGCCTCAACACACCACTCCCATTCATTTATAAAAAGCGGCATCAAGAGACAAGTATCAGTGGTTCAAGGAGAATCTTTCTGCATCTTTCAGCTGATTCACTTGAACTGAAGACAACTTGGAACAGTGAACAGGAAATATTCTGGAACAATTTCCTCACAGCACTAAAAATAGTAAGTGCTCTCCCCCATGGTTCAGTTGGTAAAGACAACATGTAATCAAGCCAAACAGACCTGGCCAATTCATGTTCAACGCCGAGGTCGCCAATCTTGGGGCACTACAATTGGCTTCAGTATCCCTGAGCAAGGGAGACTAAAAACAACCACAGCCAGGTTCATACACGAGGTAAGAGGTAATTAGAGTGAGAGGAGGATCATGTGGGGCATAAAAATTAGCATAGACCATTTGGGCCGAATTCTATGTAAATCTGTGTAGCTTCCACTCCAGATCGCTATCCAGCAACTCCTGCTGGATAGTCCAGTGTGGTCATCACATTAGGGACAGGATCTGGCTCGGCAGTGATGCCTCAAGGCTGAATAGCCTGCCAACACACACTGCCTAGGTTGACACATGAAGTGAGGCGCCAGAGAGCACCCATGCACCCATCCCCCAACACAACTCAGCACCTTCAGGAGAGGAGGGAAGAAAATTTGGCAAAAAGCACACACACACACAAAATAAAAATGTCAAACCCACTCCATCTGGCTTGGTACCTGCAAGGTAAAGGGCTGGCAATCAGCTTCCAACAAATAATTGATCGTTTGTGTAAAGCTCTTGCAGATGTGTTACTGCAAACTAGGCTTGTTGTGTGTCCACAAGAGCTCAATATGGAGCTGATACTTGAGAGCACAGCAAGCTGCAATGTTAATGAATGAGGATTAATTTGCCTTGTGTCGCGGACATACAATATGTAGGAGAGGAGCCCTGGCTGATTTCCCCCCTCCCTATCCTAGGGATCAAGATCAACTGTAGCCACCCAACTGAGATTGTACCGGTGACATTTCCAGGCTGCTTTTACAAAACAAGCCACCAGCGAGCTTTGTAAAGAAAAGAAAACCACACCCTACCAACGTGCTTTCACTTCTCTGCTCGTCAACCTTCAACTATCCTTTTCGTAGGAAATAGGGGGAGTGGAGGGGGGGGGGGGGGGGGAAGAAAGAGGAAATTCAATCACTTCACCCTTAAGGGTTCAAGATGTCACTGATGCGCATGCCCACGTACAGAACCAAAAGGAAAACAGCACTGACAAATGTGCTTAAAACAAGAACGGAATGAGATATCTCTCGGGCACCTGCTCCCTCTTCCAGCACCGGTTAAACTGCCTGACAGATAGCAGTACTTTGCTATTCTTTGCAAATCACATCAAATCAAGTCAATGCTGAAAATTTAAAATGAAAAAAAATGAATCTCTGCCTTTCCTTCACAAGCCATCTCTGGCCGTCATGGCTCTGTGATTGCATAATCAGCAGCCCCTCTCCGCTCATGGGGGAAGCAGATATGCAAAGAATTAGTCAACAGATTCCACATACATCAATCTACAAAGACACCAGGCGCTTCCGTGTCCGACTTCTGGGAATATTCTTCACATTCCGAAGAGAATAATAATAATTAAATTTCCACGTCTTTTACGCCTGCTCCAGTACTATATTAACTAGTGTGAAAGCTGCACTTCATTCTTTAAGTGAAAGTAAAATCAGTTTTAATTGCAGGGAGGGTGGGTACGTAGCCTACAATACTGATTAATGTCGTCCCCCCCCCCCCCCAGAGATGAAGGCTCATTGTGGATGCTGAATCATTGAGTATATTCAAGGCTGAGATCGATAGATTTTTGGACTCTAGGGGAATCAAGGAATATGGGTATCAGGCAGGAAAGTGCAGTTGAGATCGAAGATCAGCCATGATCTTACTGAATGGCAGAAAAGGCTCGAGGGGCCGTATGGCCTACTCCTGCTCCTAATTCTTATGTTCTTATAAGATTTACTCCCACTCCTTGTCCAGGTCTCCTTGGCTCACATGGCATGCTCCCCGTCTCCTTCTATCAATGTCCCTCTAGGCCTGATACAAGACCAATTAATCGCCTTAATCCATGGCAATGCTGAGGGGGCCGGATTTGCAGATCCTCTTATCCAGATCTCGGCATGGGCCATTGTACATGTGGACCCATAATATGGGAAGTGGGAGAAAAAAAAAGTACATTCATAGAGTGATACAGCACAGATGGAGGCCATTTGGCCCATCGTGCCTATGCTGGCATGCTTTGGGGGAAAAAATCTATCTTGACCCTGGTATCCTGGGCTAAGAATGGTGGGGCGGTGCCTGGGGGGGGGGGGGGGGGGGGGGAAAGAGAGAGAAAGTAATAGAAAAGGCTCCCACTCCACATCACCATCCTGTGACTGCTGCTGGAAAGGATACAATGAAGGATCAAGCTTGGCAATGGTGACCCCTGCTCTCCATGGTTCCAATATCCTGCTAACAATGGCCATTATCTTGAGCGAGATAGCAAAGGGCAGCCAGTGAAACCGCACCCCAGTGTGAGCCAGCACTTTCAGTAGAGGGGGTGAGAGTGGGGGCAGTGACAAACCTGCTTTTAAATCAATAAAAGTTACTGATCTATAGTTTACTGCTTGCTATTCTGAAATGCTTAATCGCTACAGACAGTGAACAGAAACAAATTATCAGGGGAGGGCCCAGACTGGAGAGTGATTTTAAAAAGAAAACTGCAAATCTGACAATGCTATTCGCGGTCTTTCATGGATTTACAGACTAATAAATGGAAATGTAATTGTAGAGACAGTAAGGCTGACTGGCTATCAGCTGTACCTGGGCATCCTTGTGTGTTTCTCTGTTACTGGACCTGGGCCATTTTCTGTTGGCCTTTGTCCAGAGATTCTGCGCTGGTGTAATCCCTCGCCAGTGTGACTAGCTCAGCCAGTTAAACGGGTATTATCATATCAATGTTTCACTTGCAGTCCCCGGTGTACCTGTGCGCCAATGGGCTAGGTGCCAGGACACCAATAAGTGAGGCACGGCCCAGTACAAGCTGGGATTCAAGGTGGTTATTTAAAAATAAAATAAAGCAGAAGAAAGGGAATTTATTCAAATAGGCCAATTCACAGGCTTTTGTTATGCAGAAATGTAGCTTCAGACTTCAATGACTTTCTTCATGGTCCTCTGAAGTGGTATTTGAACATATTAACAGGAGAAAAGGAAGGACAAACCAGGAGTGTTACTCAGAGATAAAAAAAAGCCCCATTCTGCTTCAATAAGGTATGTGCTATTTGAAGAAGTCGGTTTCTGCTGCCTAATTTGAGCACAACAGGGTACTTCTTGCCCAAGTGTTTGATGGGACAGTGTAGCGGGAGCTTTACTCTGTATCTAACCTGTGATGTACCTGCCCTGGGAGTGTTTGATGGGACAGTGTAGAGGGAACTTTACTTTGTATCTAACCCGTGCTGTACCTGCCCTGGGAGTGTTTGATGGGACAGTGTAGAGGGAGCTTTACTCTGTATCTAACCCGTGCTGTTCCTGCCCTGGGAGTGTTTGATCTGACATTGAGTATTTCCCAGCAGACAACCCTAACCTTGATGAGGACAAAAGCAATTTTTTTGAAAGGAAAGGGTATAAAAGCCTGCAGCGTTGGCAGTTACACAGCACATAGGATTGATGGAGTGTATTCCTCTGAAGAGTTGGCTGGAGAGGTCATTCAAGGGAAAGAGGAGAGAAAGTAAAACAAAAAGTCAACACAGGCTTGTACGGTCCGTTCAGTAACGGAACTGTAAAAGCAAACATTTGGAGCTGGTCGCCAATTTTCCTCAGTCAGTGGGAGAATCGTGCACAGCCTCCACTGTAAACAGGCACCTTGTGCGTGCATCCTCACGGTGCTGAGCTGGAGCACTGTCCATCAAGTCAGGTTTTAATATAATAGCAAAATACTGCGGATGCTGGAAATCTGAAATAACAACAGAAAATGCTGGAAATACTCAGCAGGCCAGGCAGCATCTGTGGAGAGAGAAACAGAGTTAACGTTTCAGGTCCAGGACCCTTCATCAGAACTGTTCTGATTAGTTCTGATGAAGGGTTCCAGACCTGAAACGTGAACTCTGTTTCTCTCTCCACGGATGCTGCCTGACCTGCTGAGTAGTTCCAGCATTTTCTGTTAAGTCAGGTTTTAACTTCACCATTATGTTCACCATTCTCGCCACTATATGCATACGGGAGACAAATGGGTTTGAGTGTCCCGTATGTTGTGCAGCATTTCACCGATGTACTTGCACTGAAATATTTTTACATTGCAGGAGTGGAGCTGGCAGCAAATATTCTCCCTCCCTTCCCTCCTGGAATAGCTGGTATGGTAGGCGCACTCCATCATCAGCCATGGCACAGTTGGTAGCACTCTCGCCTCCGAGTCAAAAGGTTGTGGGTTAAAGTCCCACTCCTGAGATTTGAGCACAATAATCTAGGCTGACACTGCAGTGCATACTGAGGGAGCGCTGCACTGTTGGAGGTGCCGTTTTGCGGATGAGACGTTAAACCAGGTGCTCTCTCAGGTGGACGTAAAAGATCCCACAACACTATTTCAAAGAAGAGCAGTGGAGTTATCCCTGGTGTCCTGGCCAATATTTATCCCTCAATCAGCATCACTAAAAACAGATTAAGCTAGTCATTATCACATTGCTGTTTGTGGGAGCTTGCTGTGCGCAAATTGGCTGCCGCGATTGCTATACAGGAAATTTTGTGATATCCGGCACCGACGGGACCGGCGTGTTGCCGATCTATCAAAACTGCCGGACATACAAAGTTAATGTTGAAGCATACGGAGGTTTTCATCTTCGTATCTGACAACAAACACTGTTGCTTAGCAACAGCTTCTAAAGAGTCGGCTGCAGCTGCAAGCGTCGCTAGCTGAAGCTGTTGCTATAGCTACAGACCTTGCAGTGCCTGACTGGGGAAAAAAAAAGAATGAGATCTAACAAAAATGGCGCCTGATTTTTGCCGTTAGATCGAGTATTCCGGACATACAACCTCCGGATAAACCAAAGTTTCCTGTATTACAAAAGTGACTACACTTCAAAAGTACTTTGTTGGCTGTAAAGCGCTTTGGGACATCCGGAGGTTGTGAAAAGCTTTCTTTTTTTTCCATCTGTCTTCACCCCCCCAATAAAGAGAAGAACCCATCATTCACCTCACTCCTCCCACAAAAAGAGGGTTCACCATCCTCTCCCCATAAACATTGTAAAGAAAATAATTAATTAAGAATGCCCCATAAGTTTGGAATGAGAAAAGGTAATTCAGCCCATCAAGCTTGTTCCTCCCATGCACCATGTATAATCTGCTTTAATATAGACTTCATCCCATTCAATTAAACTCATTGGATTCTGGCAATTATTTTAGAATCCCTGCCCATGCTTTTAAATTCTGCCCAATCTTGCCTGAGGGGCTTTCTCCAGCTGTCCATCCCCACCCAGCCACCGCCCCCCCCAACACTCCTTGATCTCCTGCTCCCTTCTTTCCACCATTGGCCATGCCCAACACAATTATTGAATTCAATCCCATGCCCGGGTATGATTCTACCCAGCACTACCCAACCTCAGATAATCAGCCGTGAGCCTAGATGGTAGGGCTTATCACTGTATTTGACCACGGGGGACGTGATCGTCATATCTGACCCTCTTTAGATGCAATGTTAGCACAGTGCAAGCTTATTAACAGATCTATTTGTGATGTTCTCAACTCGTCACACTAGCTGCATCAACACCACCATCCAAAATAAAATAAACATTTGGTGCTTGTGAAGCACGTGAAGAAGATAAACTAATCGCAGAGTTAACTACTGTTAAGTATCATGGTTTATAACTTTCAACTAGTCAAGGGATGCACAGCCTCTTACAGCACTGAGACTCACACTTAAACCATCGACGTATTAATGTAAAATGACCTCCAATTCCACATCTGCAGCTTCTGAAGTGTAAATTAAGTCAGCTCTAGGTCCCCTTCAAACACCATCTCTGTCAGCAATGTTCGATCAAAGGCCGAATCCCCCAAAAATAGATCGACTTTGCCTGCTTAGGGAGCGGAGAGAATCTTTTGAATTCAACCATCAACAAGGCCCAAAACATCTTTGTACTGCCCTGGTGGGCTGCTGGAGGGTAACAGAGGTCCAGGGACTCTGTGGACTGGCAAGCATTGCGTTAATTAGGTCTGAAGGTGACTGTATGCTCGGTTCCTTTCACCCAACTCTACTGACAGGATCACCTCAGGCTACCTGTGGAATTTAAATTCAGTTAATTAAATAAATCTGGAATAAATAACAATAAATCTGGAATAAATAACTAGTATCAGTAATGGTGATCATAAAACTACCAGATTGTCGTAAAAACCCATCTAGTTCACTAATGTCCTTTAGGGAAGGAAATCGATGTCCTTACCTGGTCTGGCCTACATGTGACTCCAGACCACAGCAATGTGGTTGACTCTTAACTGGCCTCTGAAATTGCTTACCAAGCCGCTCAGTTTTACCAAGCCGCTACTAAGAATGCACGGACTGCAGCGGTTCAAGGCAGCAGCTCACCACCACTTAGGAATGGGCAATAAATGATTGCCGTGACAGCGATGCCCACAACCCATGAAGGGGAAAAAAAAAGCCACAGCACGATTCCACGGGCTCCAGCAGCCCTCCAGTACCTAATCCAAGTGGTCACGCTTCACACGCGAGCCTGCACGGTGAGTGTCAACAGTCCACTCAACCATGGACAACATCAGCCTAGCTCAATCCCTGCACACTTTCTAACAAAGGTTAGTGTGTAACAACAACAACTTGCATTTATATAGCACTCTTAACGTAGTAAAATGTCCCGACGCACTTCACAGGAGCGTTATCAAACAAAATTTGACACCAAGCCACATAAGGAGATATTAGGACTGATGATCAAAGGCTTGGTCAAAGAGGTATGTTTCAAGGAGCATCTTAAAGAGAGGCAGAGAGGGAATTCCAGAGCTTAGGGCCTAGGTAGCTGAAGACATGGCTGGCAATGGTGCAGCAATGAAAATCAGGAATATGCAAGAGACTAGATTTGGAGGAGTGCAGAGAACTCTAGTGGGTTGTCGGGCTGGAGGTGGTTACAGAGATAAACAGGGCGATATGGAGGGATTTGAGAACAAGGATGAGAATTTTTTTTTAATTAACAGAAGACGAGTTTTTCACCCCCTGCCCCCACTCATTCCCAGTGTACTGATGCTCCTACTGCTGTACTGACTGCAATCAGCTAACTCAGCACAAGCCAGGGATCAAACCTGCAACTCTATGGTCTGTATGCTTTATTGTTACTAGTCTTCCTGTTTGTTTTTTTGTTCCTGAGGTTAGTCCACAATGCATGTGTACCTTTCCTGCACAGGCTGTGTCTGCTTTTAAAAATAAAATCGCTTTTGAATGTGCACGGAATTTAAATAGCAACTCGGCATTTCGATTCCATACAGCAATTGGACTTCCAATTCACAATCTAACAAAAAAAAATTCCTTTCATTTATGCTTTGACTTGAAGCCTAAAATCTAATCCTGGTTTGTAGCTTACAATTGAATGACAGTGCAGTAAGTTTGGTAAAGACACTTTGAACTTTCATTCATTTTTCTCTCTCTAAGTGAAGGTCTGCTGTGTTGGATTACATGACAGCCACTGCGCTTTATTCTTTATAGGGGAAGCACTTTGAGGTGTTTCTGAGAACGCGATAAGGCACTATATAAATTCGGGTCTCTGTGCTAAGTGTGACTAATAATTCCCTGTAAAGAAAACAAAATAGGACACACGTGTTAAGGTATCATTTACTTAAGCTGATCCCAGCCAAGTCTGCAGTTGGGCTTTTACAATTGGGTTTAGCAACGCAAGAGTACGAAAGGGGGAATTAAAAATTGACCAGCCAATAACTAAGCGACTCCGACTAGAAAATGCGTGTATGCTCATACATTACAACAGTGACTACACTTCAAAAAGTACTTTGTTGTCTGTAAAGCGCTTTGGGACGTCCGGTGGTTGTGAAAGGCACTATATAAATACAAGTCTGTCTTTCTTTTCTTTGTGATTGTCGGGATCAGATTTTGTGTGATACCCGGAGATGGCCACAAGGCCTCCTGGATTATTCTATCTGCTTTATTTTAATGCAATTGATAACCTACATGAAGTATGGGTGACTGGGCGAGGTAATGGAGGGCCCACAGTGTTTGTGGAACTATACAACAACAACTTGCATTTATATAGCACCTTTCAAGCAGCAAAATGTCCTAAGGCGCTTTACAGGAGCGTTACCAAACAAAATTTGACAGCAAGCCACATAAGGTAATATTAGGACAGGTGATCAAAAGCTTGGCCAAAATGCGCCTTAAAGGAGGAGTGAGAGGTAGAGAGGTTTAGGGAGGGAATTCTAGAGCTTAAGGCCGAGGCAGCTGAAGGCACAGCTGCCAATGGTGCAGTGATGAACCACAAGAACCAGCATTGTTAGGAGAGAAAGAGAATAAACCAGCAAAAATATAAATCTATTTTTAAGTTCTGCATTACGCTGGTTAACAATCAGCTTTACGGGAACTGCATGGCTCAGTGAATGAAACACTGACATTTTGGCGACAAGCGTCAAGTTTGAATCTAAATTTGATTCCGTTTAATAGGATGAAAATCTCCTCTTGCTGCCAACTATAAGGGTCAGACACAAAATGAATCTGGACAGTTTCAACAGAGCTCCCAGTTGGCACAAACCCACGGTACAGAGGTGCCCAGAAATTCAGATCTAGATTGACGCTAAATTGTCAGCATCTCTCAGGCAGGCTATGGGATTGCTGCAGTGGGAAATGGAAATGTCACATTGTTCCATAGAGCTCTCAGGCAGGCTATGGGATTGCTGCAGTGGGAAATGGAAATGTCACATTGTTCCATAGAGCATACTGTTTTAAGATAGGGTTGAGGCATGCTGTTACAGCAGGGTTGAGGAATCAGGTTTTGCTGTAGACTCGTCCCTACAAGGAGCTGGAATGAGATTCCAGAAATTATTCAAGACTTATTTTTGCTCTAAAATATCTGCTTCAGTCAATTTTGAGCATCATTGATCCTCATTTGAGATACATCTCATTTTCTACCTTTTAAAAAAAAAACATATGCACTTCCTGTCCATCACACTTCAGACCGTCTAAAGCATATTTCTGTCTCATACTTTGGGGAAAAAAATAAGTATAAGGAAACAGAGGCATTCATATGGAACGAACAACTCTCCAGTAACAGAAAATACAATAGGCATAACGTTGGCAGTCTCTTAATTGGCCTGTGCAGGAACTCAGTGTTTAAATGTCAATTAGCTATTGTCCTGAAAGCGACACACACCTACACTTTAACAGCAAAATAATGTGCGTCTTACATGGTATAATGTTCCTGTCCTTATAAAACTGAGCATCTTCCGACCAACCACGAGTTGTGCCACAGGAAGTGATGTGTGACTTTGCTGGCATGTTTCCATACATTACAACAGTGACTACATTTTAAAAGTACTTCATTGGCTGTCAAGTACTTTGGGAAGTGCGGAGGACACGAAAGGCGGTATATAAATGCATTCACCTCAAACTGGAAGCCTGAAAATACTCTCTGGCACCCCAACTGTGAACTGAAGATTGACACTGAAGCAACTGCCCCTCCCTTCCCACTAGTTGATTTTTTTTTGCCTTGCACCCACCCCTCCAACCAGAGTTCAGTAATATGTGCCTTGCTCCCATTCGACTCTTCCCCCCACCCCCTCCAGAATTGTCCACGCCTCGTCACTCTTCCGAGGCTGACCTGAAATTTATAGGCATTGCCCTCCTCTTACCAAAGGTGAGAGGACATCCCAGCAGAGTCACAGCTCACTGAATGCAACCCCTTATCTCTCCTCCTCTCTCCCCATCCTCTTCTTTCCCGTCTCCCACTTCCCCTCTCCACTACCGTGTTGCAATTATTATCCCCCCCCACCCCTAATCCTGTTTTACATGAATACTGCATTGACCTTGACTCCACATGTAATGCCAGAGAGACTGACTAATTATATCAATAAAAATCTTTTCACAAGGTGCTGTGTATTTTTTTCTCAATGAAATGAATGCTGACCTGGGAGTGCACGATTCGCATTCTTATCCTCAGCATCAGAAAAGTGTTCTCGCCCTCAATACTTTTATGTCTCAACCTCCGTGAGCACTAACCTCACCAAGAATGTTCAATATGAACTGCGACAGTGCAGATATCAAAAGGAATCATGCGGAGGGCCCCACGGAATTCACAAACTCACTCAAATCGATACCGATTCCCAAAATGCACAATCTCCCTTTACATGAAAACTCAGTTCCATGATGCAAGCTCAGCACATAGATGTATGTGTCACTCAGCAGAGAAGTTCAAAAATATGACCTCCAGTCTCTGTTAATCTCAACCTGACCAGCAGTAGGGCTGTTATAATTGGCTTTAGAGCAACTGGCTGGGGGTAGAGAAAGGGGGGGGGAAGGAGAAAGGGGGGGGGGGGGGAAGGAGAAAGGGGGGGGAGAAGAGAAAGGGGGGGGAAGAGAAAGGGGGGGGGGAAGAGAAAGGGGGGGGGAAGAGAAAGGGGGGGGAAGAGAAAGGGGGGGAAGAGAAAGGGGGGAGGGGAGAGAGGGAGGGGCGGGAGGGGAGAGAGGAGGGCGGGAGGGGAGAGAGCGAGGGCGGGAGGGGAGAGCGGGAGGGGAGAGAGCGAGGGCGGGAGGGGAGAGCGGGAGGGGAGAGAGCGAGGGCGGGAGGGGAGAGAGAGGGCGGGAGGGAGGGGGGAGAGAGGGGGGGGGAGAGCGGGGGGGGAGAGAGGGGGGGAGAGGGGAGGCGGGGGGAGGAGGGGGGGGAGAGAGAGGGAGGGAAAGAGGGGGAGGGAGGGGAAGAGAGGGAGGGGGAGGGGGCTGTATGAATAGAACTGCGTTTATGTGCTAAACCATAAATGTATTTTGATGCTTTGGCAACATAAGATGTAACTTATCATGCCAATAAAGCGATTTGAATTGTGAATTGTGAAGAGAGGGGGGGGGGCGAGAGAGGGGGGGCGCGAGAGCGAGCGAGAGCGAGGGGGAGCGAGAGCGAGGGGAGGGAGGGGGCGAGAGAGAGGGGAGGGAG